>NC_064816.1:89143955-89333747 GCF_023721935.1 Panthera uncia | reverse complement strand
GCCACTCTGACTGGCATGAGGTGATATCTGAGTGTGGTTTTGATTTGTATTTCCCTAATGAGGAGCGACGTTGAACATCTTTTCACGTGCCTGTTGGCCATCTGGATGTCTTCTTCAGAGAAGTGTCTATTCATGTTTTCTGCCCATTTCTTCACTGCGTTATTTGTTTTTCGGGTGTGGAGTTTGGTGAGCTCTTTATAGATTTTGGATACTAGCCCTTTGTCCGATATGTCATTTGCAAATATCTTTTCCCATTCCTTTGGTTGCCTTTTCGTTTTGTTGGTTGTTTCCTTTGCTGTGCAGAAGCTTTTTATCTTCATAAGGTCCCAGTAATTCATTTTTGCTTTTAATTCCCTTGCCTTTGGGGATGTGTCAAGTAAGAGATTGCTACGGCTGAGGTCAGAGAGGTCCTTTCCTGCTTTCTCCTCTAGGGTTTTGATGGTTTCCTGTCTCACATTCAGGTCCTTTATCCATTTTGAGTTTGTTTTTGTGAATGGTGTGAGAAAGTGGTCTAGTTTCAACCTTCTGCATGTTGCTGTCCAGTTCTCCCAGCACCATTTGTTAAAGAGACTGTCTTTTTTCCATTGGATGTTCTTTCCTGCTTTGTCAAAGATGAGTTGGCCATACGTTTGTGGGTCTAGTTCTGGGGTTTCTATTCTATTCCATTGGTGTATGTGTCTGTTTTTGTGCCAATACCATGCTGTCTTGATGATGACAGCTTTGTAGTAGAGGCTAAAGTCTGGGATTGTGATGCCTCCTGCTTTGGTCTTCTTCTTCAAAATGACTTTGGCTATTCGGGGCCTTTTGTGGTTCCATATGAATTTTAGGATTGCTTGTTCTAGTTTGGAGAAGAATGCTGGTGCAATTTTGATTGGGATTGCATTGAATGTGTAGATAGCTTTGGGTAGTATTGACATTTTGACAATATTTATTCTTCCAATCCATGAGCAGGGAATGTCTTTCCATTTCTTTATATCTTCTTCAATTACCTTCATAAGCTTTCTATAGTTTTCAGCATACAGATCTTTTACATCTTGGGTTAGATTTATTCCTAGGTATTTTATGCTTCTTGGTGCAATTGTGAATGGGATCAGTTTCTTTATTTGTCTTTCTGTTGCTTCATTGTTAGTGTATAAGAATGCGACTGATTTCTGTACATTGATTTTGTATCCTGCAACTTTGCTGAATTCATGTATCAGTTCTAGCAGACTTTTGGTGGAGTCTATCGGATTTTCCATGTATAATATCATGTCATCTGCAAAAAGTGAAAGCTTGACTTCATCTTTGCCAATTTGGATGCCTTTGATTTCCTTTTGTTGTCTGATTGCTGATGCTAGAACTTCCAGCACTATGTTAAACAACAGCGGTGAGAGTGGGCATCCCTGTCGTGTTCGTGATCTCAGGGAAAAAGCTCTCAGTTTTTCCCCATTGAGGATGATGTTAGCTGTGGGCTTTTCATAAATGGCTTTTATGATGTGTAAGTATGTTCCTTCTATCCCGACTTTCTCAAGGGTTTTTATTAAGAAAGGGTGCTGGATTTTGTCAAAGGCCATCAGGTCTAATTTCAAAATTAGTTCGAAACTGGCCAACTTTTTGGTCACCTCCACCACTCTCACTTGAGTCCTAAATTCCCTGTGCTTTCTCAGGTGCTGCTGTCTTGGACTTTCAGCTGATCTTTGTGCCTCTACACTTTTACATTCTCCACAGTGGGGCCAAAGGGATATTTCTGCAAAGTCAATCTTATATTATACTTCTGCTCAAATCCCTTCATTAGTTTCCAAACTTAGAAAAGTACAAACCTTTCTCTTCTATGGCGTATAAAGTCTTACAGTATCTGGCCCATTGGTATCTCCTAGTATCATTTCCTAGAACTCACGTATGTACACACACACACACACATGCACACACACACACACACACACACACACACACAGATTCACTAGGACTACACTAGACTGTAGGATTCACAATTCATGACTGCTACTGGAACTTGTTTTTCTTATTTGCCACTCAATAGCCAGTACTTGAAACGCTGACCGACATATAGCAGATATTGAATAAATACTGATGATGGAACGAATAAAAGAATGAGCGGATGGATGGACAGATAAAACAGGAAAAGGCTTTGTAAACGTGGATTCATTGTCTCCTCTTCCCACCGCTGGGATCTGGTGCAATACCGAGTGGTAACATATCTAAAGCTGAATCTGGGAGTGCTGAAGAAATGTACAGAGTTATGAAGGTCAAAGACTTGACTTTTGTCCAGGAATAGAGACGTTTTGGTTAAAGAACTGTCTTGAGACTACTGGTGTTTTTAGTCAGTGCTGCTAACGTCTTTAGTATAATGGTCAGTTACAATATTTGCTCCTAAAAGTCCCCAACTAACATTAAAAACATGCTCTTCTAAATCTCAGGCACTCTTCAGATGATCATTTCCCTTGTTTGTCAGCCTGGCAGTTGCGAAGTTAATGATCTGCCAGCTATCAAGCACCAAGGCGGGGAAGATGTCTACCAGACATTCAACTAGATTGCTGTCCAGACTGCTGAACCTAAGGCTAGGAATTTGATGTCAGAGCTCCTCACTGCTGTCTGGCTATTAGGCGTGTGAGCAGCAGAATAACTGTTGTTACTGAAATTCATCACAAAACGCTCTGTCCAAAACTTATGCTGAGGCACTCAGTGAAATCTGTCTCTGTGGGGCAGAGGGTCATCTGTCATCTTGAAAGAAGCTTGTGTGAGCTCTGGTACTCTGAAAGGGTTTCTCTAATATGAAATATTTATGTGAGAACGAGGACTGGGTGTGACTCTGGGGCTGTGGAGCAAATGATGGTACTATTTTTGCTCTAAATCAGAATGTTCTGGCAGTAGATAAAGCAGTCTGAGATTCTGAAGCTGTTCCAGTCATGTGATTTTCTGGCTTCACAATTCCCACCCGATGCTGTGTGCTCCTCCCCCATGGCTGTGAGCTTATTAGCCTCTACCATTAAGGGAAGCTACCAGCAAATCACCGCAGGTAGAGAGACTCCATTTATGATGACTTTCTGTAATGAAATGAGCATTTTCTTCCCTTGATAGAAATTACATTTCTTAATGGTTTGGTGACAGTAAGCTGTCTTTACACTGGAAACTGTGGGTTTTTTTGTTTGTTTTTCCACTTTAAAACCATTTCTCTTAGGTTGATATGAGAAGCTTGAAAGTTTGGAAAGATGGGCAACTAATGACCCTATCTAGGGAGACCTGGATGACTGATTTAGTCTCAGGATACCTAAGTCACAGAAAGAGAAGACAAAAGGTATCTCAAGAATTTCGTGGGTATTACAGGGTAACCAAATGATAAATATTAGCAGAAAAATCAACTTGACAGAAATGACACAGCGAGTCAGGATCACTTCTCAGAACTTCTAGGAAGTTCTAGGCTGAGACCTGATTTTAAAGTAATTGGAGAAGGAATTGTGTCTCACAAACACTTCCTCATGTGAAACTCCAGGATAATAATAGCTAATCCACAAAATTGTTGTGAGAACTCAAAAGAAGAAAACACACAGAAAAGCACCTGGTAAATTGTGAATGGCAAAATAATATTCAAAAGTAGTTTTTGTTATTACTTTTGTTGAGTGGGAATGAACCTCAATTACTGCCACAGCTAGCAGAGAGATGTTGAACTTCAACTTAAGGAGGAAATGGCTAATTGGACACATCCAGGTTTAGAGCATCAAACACAGTTTACATCTCTATCTACAACTCTAGATCTCAATCTCTCTCTCTCTCTCTCTCTCTCTCTCTCTTTCCCTGACAAAAACATACATACATATACATATACATATATATATACGTATATGTATATACATATATATACATATATATATATATATATATATACGTATATATATATATATATATATATTTTCCCTCTGGTCTCTTCTTGAAAAATAATAAGAGATAATTGGTCAGGGATTAGGATGTGTTCTGAAAAAGGAAATTTACTTTAGGTGAGCCCAGATCATAAGAAATAGCAATTCAGTCTTAGAATGTATTTAGAAGAATATTTAAACTATGTAGGTAAATGTCTCTAGCAAACATTGACAGCCTGTAGCAATGCATTCCTACTATACTCCTAACTTGAGGCATATTAAAAGTGACAATATGTGTACCATCCTCAATTGTAAAAAAATGAAGCTCCTCACAGCTGAGGGCAACTAGTTAGGTGATTAGTGGCACCTAAACTCTGCCAGGCAGCCTAAAAGCTGAGGAGATCAAAATACCGGAACACACTGCTTAGAGATCTCAGGCTTTAGATCTACAAAGCATCAGATGCTGGCAGCAACACTTACTACCTTGTGAAATCACCTAATCTCTCTGAACCTGCATTGCCACATTTGTAAGACTCGGATAATAATCTTTTCCCCCAGGTACTCTACATGAGGTTCAGATGACATGGTGTTTGTGAAAGATGAGAAAAGTAAAGCAATGTATAAATTTTTGATATGGATACCGAAGGTAATTTGAGTTTTTCTGCTGATTTATCAAGGTTTAGATGCAACTGAGCAACTTGGAGCTGTGACTATACTTAAAAATATAGAAGTTCTATAATGGAAAGTGGTAAAAGCATATTGGACAGGGTGGAAATGGAAGAAAATGAGCATGATTTTATCACCACATTTGTTGTTGAAGTTGTCGCCACCCAAATGAGATGGAATTTTGTTTTTGAAAATGAAAGACAATTATTTCCCCACATTTCCAAAATATGCAATTTCTGCTGTTATTTTACTATTTTATATTTCAATATTTAGGTCTCTGAATGTCAATCCAGAATATACCGTGTTGAAATGTTGGGTCAGTGTCTGAACCTTGTTCTTTTTCAAGGAGGACAACTGCCTAATCTCCTTTCCAGCCAAATGATAAAGTAAGGTATTCTAAAAGAAACAAGCTCAACTTACTGTATATTTAATACATGAAATATTCCTCTTTTGTCCAATTACAGAGCTAAAAGCTTTACTTTGGGAGTCAAAAAATAGATTTGTAGAATAAAAGACCTATTATTTACATTCTGTCCCTACTTTTTCTTACAATATCAGCAAAAATAATAAAGGGGCAGGGGATGGGGGAGAAAATAGGGAAAATAATTCTGTTTACATTTCTCTCAAGCTGGCCTGGCTGAAAATTCTAGCAATGGATGGCTTGATGGTTAAGAACACCAAGCACTATCTCCCTTGGCTGAAGATCAAGTCTTGTCTCATTTGTAATTTTCTCAGTACCCTTGGCTAAGGAAGAAGTACCGTGAGATTGAACATACCTGCTTCCACCCTGGGTCCCAGTGAGAACAACCTCTAACTAAATAGACCCTCTTGCAGATGAGGATAAAAAGCAAAATATACCGGAAAACACACACACACACACACACACACACACACACACACACGAACTAAAAGCCATAGTAGAGAGAGCTAAAGAGAGATGACATGGTATTATTATTTCATTTCTCACTTCACGGAGAGTTATACTTTGATAAATCACATAGGCACTGTCTTTCAAATGTAGAAGGACTCTTCAGAGGTAAGGGAGAACATTTTTACTAATAAAAGCAATGATGAATTAATTATGTTATCAACATGAAACTTTAAGTAGGTGTTTTATCATATTCAGCCTTGGTATGTTTTTTTGAATTTGTGATAATGGAAAATATGAACTATACAACCTATATTCCAAATATATTTTATGGCATTGCTTTTAGGTTCTTTAAAATAAGAAGTATCATATTTTCACTGAACAGAATTAAAATAACATGTATATTCACAGAAAATAACCATAAGGAAGAAAACTGGATTATACAACATGGACATGGGAACATGACAAGAACAGGATAGGAAACCACACGTGGTGTCAAATAGTCAGAGGCCAAAGCAATCTTGTTTCTTTGGCAAACTGTTGGACCTTCTTTTTCGGGGTGCTCTGGCATCTCCCTTGCAAGTTACTACAGCACAAATCAAATTTTGTCATGTCTACTTCTAACAAATAGAAAGAAGGTGAAATTCTTGTGTGATGCATAGAAGGCAGCAGTGCCTAGCTAAAGATGACTGTGTTTATTTCCCATGTACAGATATAAGTGGGAAGGGAAAAACAGCCCATAGGAATATTATTTTACCAGTTGACACATTTGTTGAGAAGGGTCATTTCTTGGTGATTGTCTTAATCTTATGTGATTCAACTTTTCAACTTTTTTTTTTAATACTGTATCTGTCTTCAAGTTCTATGCACTCATGAAAACACCTATGATGATACAAACTAGAAAGATATTTCCGATGACCATTCTTAATCTTCTTTTCTCTTGTCTTCTGAATTTGTTTCTTTCCTAATTCCACCATAAAACAAACCTACTTTTAGAAGGATCCTAGAGGAAGTGGTTACTTAGGATAAGTGAAGACTCTACAATAGAAATGGGGACCAGGAAGGAAGAAAAACCAGGCACCCAGAATCAAAATATAATAAACCTTCTTTCTCGGGCTACTGAGGAGTTTTGCTTAGGCAAGTACATTCTGGAAAGTGACTGTGATTATTTATTTTAGTTTAACAAAATAGACATTCACTCTCAGAAAAGCGATGACCCAAACTGATGGGAACCGCAGTTACCTGCCTTTGTGAGAAGCTGCATTGTCCAAAGGTACGGAATAGAGAAAGATAAGCAAACCCAGGCTCCCTGAAGAGTCTAATCACATAACTGACTTAGAAGCAACTTCAAAGCTGCCAGAGAAACTATTTGAAAAGCCTGCCAGTGTGTCAGATCCTGCTGCTAGCAAAAGGTCTTTCAAAGGCTGGCATCTGGGTCCTGTGATTGCTATTCAGAAAGGGTGGCTGGGACTTCATGCTTAATCTCTGGTGATCATGTGCTCTGGCCATTACTGGACTATTTGGACTGTGAAGACGGTTGTCTTGATTCACGATGAAAGCCTATCTTGTGGTTTCATTTCTGAATAGGATTCTTTCACACTGTCCTTTTAATTTACTTACCATTTTGCAGTGACTTGAGCATGTGTTTGCTCTGTGCCATGAATTGAGTAAACTCTCTTTTTCACAAAACAGGGTTAAAGTTAAAAACCCAGCCTTTTGCACACCTGTGGTTCAGAAATCTCGTAAATGATGAGCTTCATGTCCTCTCTTTTTAAAATACTATTTTGAGACAGTTCTTTTATTATGACAGATCCTCACATTTGTTTTATTCACAAATTTCTTTAATTCACCTCCATGTAGCAAGCAATATCATGTAGCTGTTACACACGTGAAAAAGCCTGTTGTATCTCCTGTCCCTTCCCCCCACAATACTCCCTGCCATGTCCCATGTTGACATGGTCTCCCCTGACTGTGTGAGTAATGGAAATCCTCATGCCAGTATTTTGGGAAAAAAATTGTTCTAATCTATGTTAGGCTTGACTAAAGAGGTTACGAAAACTGCACTTCTCTAGTTAACCTTCGTTTAGCCACCCTGTGGAGGTAGCTTGCAGACAACTCATTTCACTCCCTTTTGTCTGCATGGCTCACTACCACTTTCACCTTCCTTTGGCTCACTTCTAATGACTTGTCATACAACATCCTCCCCAATTGTACATAGTCCATTAGACAATTACATCTGCTTGGAATCCCTTCACAGAAGGGATTCTCCTTCACAATTCTCCTTCAAGTGCACGTACCAATAACTGGCCAATATTTCAATGGTTTTCTTCCTCTTAGGTCTCAGTTTTATACTTGGCTACCCATCATCCTCTCTTTCCAAATATCAGTCTGTGGTTCTAACCCGTTGTACTGAAACAATCCTGGTCTTAAGATGAACTCCTGTGTGATTAATGTCACTAGCTTGAGACTCCTGCAATAATCTTCATGCAAGTATATAAAATTCAGTATAAAACTAACACGTCACTGAGAAAACTCTACTTGAACACTGGCACTTTTCTTAAGTCCGTTCATTATTTTTTTTGAGAGTATAATTATTATTCACAAAATTGTGGAGAATTCGTGAACCGTAGAGAATTTTGAAAGGATTACTGATTTCTAAGATATTTACAAACCAATATCCAAATTTATAGAATTATAGCCATGGGAAATGTAAATAGAGCTGTAGGCATTTGTTTATTTGTGTAAAATTGTCTGTAATGTTAACTGAAATTTCGACTCATATTTAAAAGAGAAATAGAGCCATAGATGTGGTTTTGCAACCCTTAATTAAAATCCTTGATATGCTGGCATCTTTGGCTTTTCAACTACTATCATGAACACTTAGGCCTGAAGAAAAGAATAAGGGTTGATAAGCTACACTCACTTTTATAGCATGTCCAGCCAAGCTTTTAATTTTGATGTGCAACTGATGAGGGAAACAGACTTACATACATAACAGTGGAGGAAATACATACCTGATATTTAGATTAACCCAATTTTTAATTCATAAAATATAAATGAATGGTCAAGTATAATTAGGCAAATGAGGAAAATCAACAGCATATAAAAGAAAGACTAACCAGAACTGTTCACCCAAAAGACGAAAAATCTCAGAAGTAATTCAGGAAACAGAAAAGATTTTTAAAATTCTAACTCACTCATATACACACAAATTTATAAAATAAGAGTCAAATGCTTTCAAAAGGTAACAAGGGAAACTTCAGGGAGCAGGAAAGAGTCCTTTGAAATTAAAACACACATATTAAGAGAGAGAGAGAGAGAAAGCGAGAGGGAAATGGCAGAATGCAAAAGTTAATAAAAAGGGGATAGAATCTTAGTTACAGAAGACTAATATAGGAAGTAGAAATCCAGCTAATAAAAAAATAGAAGGGAATATTTTCTAAGAAATAATTGACTTAATTTTTCATAGTTGAAGACAAATATCTTTAGATAATATGGTGCTTCAGGGACCTGTAGGAAAAATGAAGAAAATCCCATGTTTTGATAAAACCTAAACTGTCAGAGTGCAAAGATTAGAAAACACAAAAGATTGTAAAAAATTTCCAGAGAAACATGGCATGTCTCTGATAAATGTACAAGTAATCAATTTGCACTAGACTTTGTGATCGCTAATGTGATATGTTGAAACAAAGGAGTAATATCTCCCGAGTTTTAATAGAAAATGGTTGTATACCAAAACAGTAAATGCAGCCTGGGTTATTTCATTTAAAAGAGGTAGAGAAGGAGGATTTGTGGCTCTTTGTATAATTATATATAAAAATACAAAATATACATATTCAAGAGAGTACTGAATCTTGGTTGGTGTCTCAGTATTACTGTTTAAAAGAAATAGTCTTTGGGGTGCCTAAGTAGCTCAGTCGGTTAAAGCGTCTGACTTTGGCTCAGGTCATGATCTCACAGTTCGTGAGTTCAAGCCCTGCACTGGGCTCTGGGCTGACCGCCCAGAGCCTGGAGCCTGCTTTGGATTCTGTGTATTCCTCTCTCTCTGCCCTTCCCCCACTCCTGCTCTGTCTCTCTCAAAAATAAGTAAACATTAAAAAACTTTTAAAAAATAGCCTTTGTTATTTCATTAACCCCATCATCTTAGTTCACTTGTTCGTGAAGTGTTCCACTGGCTCACAGCATAGTTTTAAGGATGATGTGAAGTAATTAGTTTGAACATGCTTTAATGACTGTTAAAAACATAATTTAAAGATAAGTTTCTCACCTCTGTTTCTTATAACTCCACTCAACAAGCTACTCAGTCAACATCACCGTTTTATTTCAGGAGGATTCTTGGATAGAATATTTCTTGTGAAATTTTGATCTTTAGATAGTATATCTTCTGATACACTATGATGGGTTGGGAGCTATGGAATGAAAAGGGAAGGCAAAGTGTTTGTAGTGCTCTATTAATTATCTATGTCCTGTATCAGTAAAAAGTTTGATTTTTGTTTAAAAATTTAGGTTGCAATGGACATATACTACTGTTAATCTACTCGCTTTTGAATCTGTATTCCCTGATCTTTTTGCAATGAACTAATGAAAACACAGTACTTTCTCAGAAACCGAGATAATTCCACGGCCTAGGAGAACTTGGGTGGCTCCCCTTCTCTATGAAACATGTGCCTATTTCAGGGACAGTTTGGGAGCACATAATGGATTCTGGAAGTGATGTGGGTTGTTCAGTGAACAGTGAAATGCCTTTCTTTATCTCAAAACACTTGCACTGTCTTTTATACATTGCTAGCCTGCTTTACTCAAGCCTGATGGCCAATTTCTCTGTTTACATCTTCTTTTCTGTAAGGTGAGTACATGCACATATTGCTTTCATTGAAGTTTTAATCCACTTTTTGTAAGTACTATCCTAGCAGCTGCTATTTTCCTCTAAATTTCCATTATTTTTCACTTGAAGGGGGCACACTAGTGTGTTTCAAAATACACATTCCTATGGGAGTGCCAGTTAGTTTTTAATTATGAATGGATGAAAGTGTCAAATGGATTCTTTTGATTGAAAGAGTACCAGTGATATATTGCTTTGCCATCAGAATTTAATTTCATTATAGGAATATGAGTGGCCACTGAACATTTTTCCTTTGGATGACTACAAGTGCAATGCAGATTTCAGCAGGTGGCTGAGTAGCATATATAAACTCTTATGATCAGAGTAGGGATTAGCTATTATGGATTGTCCATATCGATGAATAATTTTGCATATAAGTGATGTTTGTGGGAGTCTATGATTGCATACATCATTTCTCCCAATTAACTTACATTAAATTTCAATTGTCTTTTGAATTTCAGCAATCCCTGGGAAGGGGGTGTGGGCATGTGTAGGTGCCCTTTGAAAGAAGTATCATTTAGCCTCTGCCTTCAAGTATAGAAACAGGGACATAATATTCTTTGCACTAAAAAATAATCTATGTTGCAGCTATGTTCTTTCCATAAATGGGTAGATGGGTCACAGTAAAAGGGCTGTTTTGCTGTCCCTAAGAGAGGATGCAGTGGCCACAAGAAGTTTCTGTGTAGTGCCTTCAGCCACTCGTTTTATCAGGTGCTTTTGAAATGTGTATCAGTTCTATCTGCTTGTCTTTGTGCAAAGCATGTGTATTCACTTCTGCTTCTCTAGTGGTCACTTCTGTTTGAAGATTACCATATTTCTTTGTAAGAACTCTCCTGATCTGTTCCCTGTTATCTTCGTGTGACTGATAAGGTATGTTACTTTTATCACCCCTAAGACCTTTGGAAATAAATAATTTAATTTGCATGAATAAATTTCTTATGGAGATACATTAGATAGGCAGCTAAAGGAAGGTGACTTGGATAGTTAATTGAATCTGCTCAAGTAGTCGCAAAATACATTTTTCAACTGAATTCTTCTTGTGTATATATTATTAATTCCCTGCTTCTCTATGAACATGTCTGCTGCAACTTTAAAATAAAAGACATACAAACAGATGCTAAGACAAGAGTTAAAGACTAAATCAATATTATGTCCACTTCCTAAATTGCACAGATATGTTCTTCAAGCAGCTCAGATAGGGGCGCATGGGTGGCTTAGTCGGTTAAGCGTCCGAAGTCAGGTCAGGTCATGATCTCACGGTTTGTGAGTTCGAGCCCCGCATTGGGGTCTTTGCTGACAGCTCAGAGCCTGGAGCCTGCTTCACATTCTGTGTCTCCCTCTCTCTCTGTCTCTCCTGTGCTCATGCTCTGTCTCTCAATAATAAATAAACGTTAATTTTTTTTTTTAAACCAGCTCGGATAGAATAGATGGAACTATTCACAGGAGTTATCTGTGAATTATAGTAATGTCAACAATTTAACTTTTTTTCTCCATAACTGCTGCCTTAAACATGCTCAGCAATGAGCATGCAAGACTTTTATGATCAAGATACTATTTGAATAATTTTTTATTTAAAATTTAAAGAAAGAAATTATTTGCAAAAAAGAAAGTTTACCTAAACACTATAAAAAATATGACTGGGTCAAGCCCTTGGGGTCCTCTACTACATAAATCACAGAAATCTTAGCATAGTAATATCAGATCATGAAACTGCTTCCCCCCCGCCCAGGTGAGTAGACTGAGTAGGTGATAAAAATGTTAAATTACCTTTCCAATGTCTCAGTGGCTGGATCCAGGGTTCCTAACCTCTGACAAGAGGTTTTACATTATATAAGGCTCCCTTTTTTTTCCTTTTGAGTTTGTTTTTGAGAGAGAGAGAACGCACATGTGAGCAAGTGGGGGTGGGGGGCAGAGAGAGAGGGAGACACAGAATCTGAAGCAGGCTCCAGGCCCTGAGCTGTCAACACAGAGCTCAATGTGGGGCTGGAACTCACAAATCATGAATCATGACCTGAGCTGAAGTCGGACGTTTAACCGACTGAGCCACCCAGGCATCCCTAAAAGCCTCCTCTTGATGGAGAAGATACTTCTAAGAATCAGACAACAACCTAAGTAAACAAAAAAATTCATCTTTCCTGCCTGACCTGTTATTCCTTTATTTCTTATGCTGAATTTTCATTCTCAAATGAAAATATCCCTATTTGTTGCTAGAACAGCAGATAGCATAGTAAATGGAGAAATACCACACTGAATCAATATTAATTTTTCCACGTATTCTCATCCATTTACCTCTTACCAAGTGTCTCAGACATGTAAAGCAATGGGTAATAATTAAGTAATACAGGACGACATGGGATATAACATGTATGTTGAGACGAATCCTGGAAAAGAAGCTGTTGGGCTTTGCTTGCTGGTAGGAGCTCTCTGAAGCCTCCAAGCTGGTGAGGTTCTGTCTTCTCTATCATTTCAGCAGAAGTTGCCAGGGAAACGAGCCAGCACAGACGCTGATAGCGTTAGTTAACTGCATAAATCGAGATGTTCTCAGGACCTGCACATTTCCTAGACTTTTCATTTGCCCGATCTTACAAGTTTCCTGCTACAGTTTATGATAAAGTGAGGGATTGTGTTTTGTTTTGATCACTTTTATTTAAAATACTCTTGACGAATACATGGACTTTGTTGTCAGCTTCTGTGTTTGCGTGCTAGGGCTGCCAGAACAAACTGCCACAGACTTTATGGCTTAAACGACAGAAATGGATTGCTCATGGCTCTGGAGATGAGAAGGGCGCGATCCAGGTGTCAGCAGAGTTGGGTTCCTTCTGAGGGAGTGGGAGGAAGAATTTGTTCCGAGCCTCTCATTTCACTTGCTGGTTTGCTGTCAATCATTCATGTTCTTTGGCCTGTAGGTTTCTCACTCCAATCTCTGCCTCCTGTTCACATACTGTTCTCCCTGTTTACGGGTCTGTCTCCAGGTTGCTCCTTTTTATAAGGACACCAGTCACATTGGATTAGAGTCCACCCTAATGACTTTATTTCAACTTGATTACCTCTGTAAAGACCTTATCACATTCCTATTACATTATGAGATGCTGGGGAATTAGAATTTCGATATAAAAAATTTCGAAGGACATGATTCAACCCATAACAGCTTCTGACTGAAGCCCCAACTAGGCTATGCCTTTAATACTTCTAACCTTCAATGAAATGAAGCCCAGAACCTCTCAAAATCTACATAAAGAGACCATTCTTTTATGCTCTGACACATTTTCGAGAATGACTGAATGTTATCCTAAGGTTTCCCTCCTTGGCTTTTAGTTTGCCTTCTCTGTTGCCAGGTTGGCCCACTCAGGCCTCTGCGCCTTGCTGGAGATTGGGTTCTCCAATCCGATTCTCTCATCAGTTCCAGGGAGGCATGTTGCTTGCAGGAGTTTTGGCTTCCACTGCTCAGTGAACCTGCTCAGGCAGCTGTTCTGCGTTGGGACCCAGCAACTGCCTTTGTATCGTGAGAGTATGGACTTTCTATGAAATCGACCCTACCTGCCAAGGAATACTATGTCAAACTCTAATTCCCCCTCTCGCAATTGCCTGCAGGTACTTAGGGTTAGTTTGACAATCTACCTTCTTCTACAACTGGATCAAGGGTCACTCTGTGCTTTCCCTTGCGTGCCATCCCTCATTCCTACCACCCATGCAATGAGTCTGCCATTTTGTGAGCAGAGTGTTAGTCGTTTCTCTGTTTGCCACACCAGCGAGTTCTCAGGCACACACCTGGGAGCAAAACCAACTCCACTTGATTTAATTGCCATTTATAGCCTAGTTACAGAAACTGATATGTATTTGCTTGGTGAAACAAACACTTTCTTTCCCTCACTGTTCTGCTTTGAATTTACCATCTTGCTAAAGCTCACACAAACTAACTCTGTGTACATATAATCAATTAAACCCTTCAGTAAGAGTAATAGCGTGGAGTGCCTACTATATGTGAGGAAGTCTGAAAAACACTTCATAGATAACACAGCTTTAGTCTACAGAAGATCCTCATGAGGGATGCAGTATTGCTTACTGGTTACATGTTTTCCATGGATAAGTTACTAACATTTATTGAAGGTTTACTATAAACAAGGCACAATTCCACTCATTTCATGTTTGTTAACTTATTTAAACCTTACAAAAAAAACCCTTATGGCTATTATTTGTGTCATTCAGGGTCTCTGCAGGAAAAGGATGGCTCAAACTAAGATGTTTTAATGCAGAGATATAATGAGGAAATAACACTGAGGTACCCAGATCCTCTTGAGATGGTAAGATGTACCACCTCGAGAGCCAAAGGGACTAGGGAAGGAAGATAACTGATGTAGCCAGAAAACAATTGGAGCCCCCATGGGAGCTAGAACATGATGTAGGGGTCGATTGGCAGGTGCAGAAGTCTGGAAGCGATGATGATGCCGTTGAAGACAAGAAGGAGAGAAGAATGAGCAAATCATCTTTAAAGACAGATTCTTGAGGATGTGCATATTATTTCTGCTTCTGTCCCACTGATCAGAACTTAGCCTTGACACCATGCCTAGATGCAAGGGTGTTTGGGGATTTCAAATTACACTGTTAATTATGGACAGTCATGTACCTAAATCAAGTCTAGAGAGAGAGGATATTTGAAGGCAAAGGAGAGTTTCAAGCAATTGGATTGAAATTAATTATTGCCTTAATTTATTCTGATATATTATTGCTCTTAGGATATATTAGTTTCTTCCCTCTAATATTTTTTCAATAATTCTGATTTGTTCCAACTCTTAAAAAAAATTCTTCTCCACTCCCTTTCGTACACAATGTACTTTCTCAATATATATGTTTCCCGGACTTGTTTACTTTTGATTAGCCTCTAAGCACCTCCCCCAGGTAAATTACAGCTGAGGAAAGATACACTAAAGAAGAGAGGCCTTAAATAATTATAAATAAAAATGCACATCTGTATGCATTTTAAGGGCTCAGAACCATCTTGAAACTTTTTTTTAATCTATTTAGTTACCTTTCACAAGTAACAGGTACTTGTCGGTAGATATGAGCTTCTTGTGCTGAAGGAAATCAGGGTTTATGCCTACTTATAAACTACTTTCCTGAACCCTGAAAGCCAATTTAGCATTTCATGTCACTTTCAAAGTTTTTCTCACTTCAACAAGAAGCACTCATGTTGTCTGGGATGTTTGGTAATTGAGTTTCTCAAGGAATATGTGACACATTGTGATGTAGTGTAAAAGGATTTTAGAGCTATCCATTCCCAGACCCTTCATAATCGGCTAAAAATATATTTCAGTGTCCCTTGCCTGTGCCTCAGGAGGCCCTTCCAACCTCATATTTCTTAATCTGATCTTATTTTCTGGCCATCAATTTGATTTCTCAGCAACTGGCAGTGCTTGGTCTTTTTTGAATAGCCTCATGTCTATAAATCTTTATCTCTATTTTTTCAATTTTCCTCCCAGTGTCTGTTGATCTTAACCCCTGAATTTTTATCACTTGTAGCCTGAATTACAGGTGACCTTTTCATTGCTCTCGGTCAAGTTTCCACTTAATAAGGCTGGAATGGCTCTTGTCATTTAAAAAAAGAATAATGAGCAGTCCTGAATGAAAGGTGGAGAATAGAAATACCCAGGAAGAGGGAGGGAGGCAGGGGGTAGGGGGAGAGAGAGAGACAGTAAGGGAGAGAGAAAGAAAGGAAAAAACCCAGTGCCTTAAAAGTTGAGAGCTTCACTGACTGTGTATTTTTCCTTCTTGTTTATATCTAATCTACTCCATTTCCTGTTTTCTGGAAAAATAGCTGAAAACTTGAATCTCATACTGAGCCACTGTGAATAAACCAAATATGTTATATGGTGAATAAACTACGATTTGAGGGAGAAAAAGATCAACGCTTTTTCTGTTGACCTAAATGTACCTTTGTATAGTAGCAAAAGGTAAATCACTTATAATTTTGTATTTTCTGTGTGATTTTTTTGTAGTTAAGGAGTTTTTAAAAAGTGCTTCAAAGAGGTAACTATTTCCTTGTGTAAAACATGTCTAGTCCCTCCCAACCTTCTTTGGACCTGAGAAATTTAATTATGAGGCTGGACAGCATCTGATAGACATCCATTTTATGCAAACAAAGTTTTCTTTTTAAGTGGTCACCTTCTCTCCTCCTGATTCTCCGACAAATCTGTCAGATTTGTAGTTTGTTGTTCCACATGCATGAAGCAGTTAGTCTATGATAACTGCTACAAGAATAAAGCACAGGTTTCACTGCCTAGGAATTTGGGCCCAAGGGAAATAGACATGCTGTTAAAAGAGTTCACCTGAGGATGGGAATACTTCAACTTAATTCTTTAGATACACTTCTTATTGTTTAATATACAAAGCAAGAACTTAACGACAATGCCAGAAGAAAATAAATCTCTGACGTGATTCAGAATACTTTGCCAACATGAAAATCATGCTAAGTTAAGATAATGACAATCAATACCATTTGTAAAAAAAATGAAGGGATAAATACAGAAGAGTGACATATAGTATGATGTGTGTGTAACAGCCCCAGCAACGACTGCCTCTCCTGCTCAACACCATTGCTGGGTTGCCTCTCTTGAGCGATGTGGAAATGAAGCCACTGTGTATATTCCATTCAATGGGTGTTTATTAAACAACTACCATGTATTTAGGCTTAGTTTGGTCTAAGAGATTAATAAAAGTATACTTTGAAAACTTTCTAACTTAAGTAACAACCTGTAGCAGCTGTTGAGGGAAATGACACACATCTAGAAAACTAGTTTTATATATATATATATATGTATGTGTATATACACACACACATAGGTATATAATATTATACATAACATATAATGTATAAATAATATATATTGTATAAATAACACACAAGATGCATATGTATCTTACAATAGGTTATATTAACATATATGTGTATATGTGTGTATAGATTGATAGATAGATAGATATACACATGCAAAAAAAATTGAGGACTCCAAACAAAAGCATCTATTGTTTTCTGGGAAGTCCCCTTAAATAATTAATCAAGATTCTCTAAGCTCAAGACAGAAGATTATAAATATATTTTAAAATGCTATCAAGGAAATGGTCTATTATTAAGATCTGTTAAAAAAAAAAACATACTGTCAATTGAACTATTTCACATTTTCTTACCACAAAATTTCACTTTATACTTACTGAAAGATATATTTTTGTGGAATTTTATACCATATTACTTCTGTACATGCATAAAAATATATGTGAAATAAATTAAAATTTTCCTAAAAATTTCTTCATATTTAGAGTTTCAAATTGGTAATCTTTGGAATCTACACAGATTTTCTATCTAGAGTCATGAATGCCCACAATTTTCACAAAATATCAACCTCTGTTCCATCAAAAGCATCGGTGACACAGAATTTCTTAAAATAATCTATAGAAGCACTAAAAGTCCTTAGAGATGACTCCTAAGGTGGCTTCACAACTGAAGGAAGTCAGCCTGCTTGCTTTCTTAATTTGGGGATAAAGCACAGCCCTCCACTTCCCCACATGTTCCACCTCATCCACAGTCTTTTGATTCCCAGGAAATACAAGAGGGCTATGGTATTGTCCGTGAGATTCTCTTCTAAGCCACTGACACCCAAACTGGACATTCTGATCTTACACTGCATGTGAGCAGGCGATGACAATTGTCACCTCACCACAAGTGTAAGGCACGCTGGATTTCAAGGGACATTAATATGTGGAGGGAAATGCACTGCGGAACTAATAATACACATCATTCCTTTTAAAGGTCAAGCATGGCATTAGAATGGGGATGCTCTGACCCTCAACCAAACATTCTGAAATCAGTGAGTGTGCAAAGGAATGACGGCAAATTTCCTTCAGTGAGCTTGACCTCAACACTTCTATCTTCTACCTAATGACAGAGAATTCCTTTAGTGGGGGAGGCAACGTAAGAGTAAAGCAGAAGTTTATCTGTAAGAAACAGTGTATACTAAAAAGGCATTCCTTCATGTATTTAAAATGTGAGTAATTTGTTTCAGATATTCTCAATACTCATCGCCAGGACTTGCCATTAGCTTTAGGGGGGTGGGGGGAAGTTGTTGTTTTTTTTTTTGGAAGATCTAACATATTATAGTATAGTAAAAAAAATTGAAACTAACATTTTGGATGTCTGAATCTTTTCTGCATATAGTGTGTTAAACAACAGGGACTCCTAACAAAAATTTAAAAAATTGTTTTCAACATTAATAAATCTACTTCCCAGAAATAAAAATGCACATGACTGTAGCCAACTTCTGTTTCCAAGAGGTTACAGTAGATGTAGTTTTTCCTATTCCTCTAAGTACAACAGAAAATTATACATAAAACATTATGTATAAAACAATCATTAGAAGATGCTAAAAGGTAGAGAAAACAAAGCAGACTGACTAAGAAACTTGCAACCTGAGGAATGACATTGTGCTGTGTTCCCTGGATTTTCTTTTTGCCTCTTATATCCCACAGTGGGAACTGAAGATGATAACAATCTGTAAAGGCCAACAGGTACATGGTAGGAAAAAAAAAAAAAAGCACCAGAAAAGTCTGCTTTTTTAAGCCAAGGGAACAAGCTAGGGCAGTCTAGTAAAACAGAAGACTCTTAGACAATAACTACTCTAGTCCAGCCATACACTGCAGAAAAAACCTGGGGCTCTCACCCCATTCAACCCAGCAATGGCTATGTGGTTAACCTAGACTTGCACCCTATGCAGTTGTAAAAGGTACCCCCTAACTCCCAGGTTAGTGTCAGAAAAGGTTAAGATGGGAGACTGGACTTCTTTTCCCGCCAACTGGTTAATGAAGCTCTCCACCACCTGTGATATCAGTGCTGACCATGTGGGTACTCTAAATTTAGTCACCAGCATCTGGCAGTTAGGAGGTGTCCCTCTCCCTTACCGGTGGGACGATGTGAAGAAAAGGCCTAGTGGAACCCGTTAACTCCACTATTTGCTCTCCCTTCTTTGCCATCGAAAGCTTCTAAGGGATGCCTGCTATCTCAAGAAGACTTGGTCTCTTTCATCTCTAGTCCTGCAAGCTTTCAAGGCTCTGCCTTTTGGTTCCTCAGTAGCCAGTACTATGCTTTGTCAAGTTTCATACAACACTGATGTCAACTCTAAGTACAAATAGTACATGTATTTTCTCTTTGTTGCCTACTGTTAATTGGATTTTAGAAAGTTTTGTGACTATATAGCCTGCAATGGCATTCTACTTTTTTGAAAATGTGTCTTCTCAAATGTTGATTACATTTTGTTTAACGCCAGTGTAAAATTTTGAAAAAAAGAAAAGAAAAAAAAAAACTGAGGTGAAAACTTGAGAAAAAAGCCACTTACTGTAGAAGACTGAACAGAAGGCTTGAGGGAAGCTGGATTTTAATGGTTCCATGAGGACGACAGTGAAATACCAACTTCTTATGTACAAGAAGAAAATAAACTGATTAAAAATTTAAGACATCATTTTCCAGATTGTCTGTCACTTGTAGAAAAATGCAATCCTGGTTGATGTATCTGCCATTGTGTGTTCCACGCCCTTGCAGAAATGTGACTTGTTCACAGTGTTTCCCGTTTTTAGCTGTTAAATTAAGGCAGTAATTAGATTTGAAAGTGCCCTGCAGGTGTTTAGATATTCAAGGGAACAGTATGAACAAGCTTTCTAGAGTGACTGCCATTTTCCACACATGGATGAGCATGGGGTATAGTTAAATCAAAAATGAGATGAAAGTCCTGAATCTTGACTCCATTTCAGAAGAGTAACATGAAACTCTGACATTCCAAAAGCAACAATTCTGTAATGGCTTAGGCTCCATCTCTTGATAGCAGATTGACAGAACTTACCATTTGTTGTTGGTCTGAACAAAACCAGAGTGCTCAGGGAGAAAGATGCTGTGTGGTCTAACGCCCTCTTGATTCTCAGCCCCTCACTTAGAGCAGCATATGGCTGAGAGACCTAAAAGCTTCTTCAGGTTGATACACGAATAAAGGATTATTGTGGGACTGTCCATAGGATTAGAGGGCTGAGAAACTATAGAATCCAAGTTAAAGGAAACCATAAATCATTTTATTCTAGTTTTAAATATTGAAAGGGTTTTTCATTCTCCCATAGGTTGTTGATTTCATGAAATAGTTCTAATTTCTTAGGAAATTCCTATTCCTTTGGAAAACTCCTTAGAAAATAAACTTCAACATGCTGCTTCACGTTTTGCACGTTTCCTTAGAGGAATTGCTGGTCACCTCATTTATTGGGTGGTACTGGGTCCAATAACTGTCACACTCTCTAATGTCATGTGTTCATTTCCTTCATGGCATTCATCATATTCTCGTTATTACACCTATTTTTCTACCTGTTTATTGTCTCATGCTTCCAACTTGGATGTTAATTTTCTTAGTGAAGAGATTACATCTGATCTGTTCATCCTTGACTTTTTAAGTTATAACACGTAGTAGGTTCATGATGCATTTGTTGAATAAGTGAAGGCATGGGTTATTAAGCAAAAATGAAAGCCAGGATTTATGACATGCTATTAATTTCAAGAATAAATGTATAACTTTGGAATTACTGTGAAATGACTTGAAAAATTACTTGAGATCCTGACCTACCTGGTATTATAAAAGCTCACAGAATTCTTAGTGGTATAAGAAATGGAATGTTCCTGCCGAGTGACCACTGTAATCTTTGAATATGCTTTTTAAAAAACATTCTAAATGGCTTAATAATACTTTCAATTCTTGTATGTAGTTTTAAGAAACTTGTTAAGTTACCTGGATTTAGTCAAAAGAATGTTGTTACAATGGCCAAATATATCTCAGTTGGAATACTTTACTGCAAAGCTACATACACAAAGAGACTTGAATGAAAGTGACAGTATACCAGCAAATGGTGCTTGATTGATTTTTTCCCCCAAATTCACCTGAAACCATGTATCTGTCCTTTGAATGTAGTCTTCAAATCCATCATACAACTTTTTAGTAAAAGAGTTTTAGTCTTATTTGAAAACTCATGGCATTTCTGACAACTTCCAAAGGAAAAAAAATCTATTCAAGCTGGAATTTTAAAAAAATGCAATCCTACAGTTTTAGAAAATATTTTTAGAAAATAGAAAAAAATTTAGGACAATTTTTAGAAAAAAATGTGGATCATTTTTCCACTCAGTCAACATGGACACTAAGAGTCTATATTAGGACATCATTTTGCAAAACAACGAGGCTTCTTTTAAATGGGAGGCTAAATAATTTACCAAACCCTTGTATCCGACCATTACACACTTTCTGTTATTTTTTAACATTTCTCAACTACCACAATAACCAGCTGACAATGTTTTGTCCTGGATGCTAAATGGCTTAAGAATATGACCTACAGTTCTATTAATGTCACATTAAAGCCTCACCTTTTAAAATCTGAATTATAGTGTGGCCCAGAGGTCTGTGTTAAAATCCCAACATACCACTTTTGGAAGCATGATCTATTAAACGTGTTTGGCAAATTATGGTCCATTAGCCAACTCTGGTTCATTGCCTTTTTTTGTACATAAAGTTTTAATGGAACATAGCCATGCCTGTTCATTTACAAATTGTCTATGGCTGCTTTTGTGTCACAAGGACAGCGTTGAGTAGGTGCAACAGAGACAGTATGGCCTCAAAACTGAAAATATTCACTATCTGGCCATTTACCGAGAAAATTGCTTACCCTGTATTAAAACATTAGTGACAGCTAACCTGAAACTTAGCTATGCTTATGAGATTCCATATATTCCACATTGTAGAGGACAAGATAAGTGAAAGTACAAAGGAACAATGTCTACTTATATCTACTTATGTGGCCCTGGGTACACCAATTGGGAATCCTGGAGAGGCACGTGGAGTGCATGCTACCCCAGGGGTTAAATGAAGAAAGAGTTGAATCAATGGGAGTGCACCCCAAATCAACTTCAGCTACTCAATTATTTTGCCATCAGGGTCTTGGTAAACAAAGGGGTAAAATTAAAAAGAAAAACAATGCAGTGTCTTTAGTAAGTTTCTATCTGAGTCACTTTTGATTACAAGGGCTGTTCAATGATACCCTGATTATATATATACTGCTTCTACATGAAGAATGACAGCAACAAAATATCAAAAGAATTACACCATTTGGTTCTCTCCTGAATAAAATAAGAAGGAAAAAAAACCTGATTAAAAAATTAAACTACCATTATTTTACATTTTGGCATCGCACATTTTACTAGCTTATTCATATTCATAAAAAAATTAAGAAACAGCTTTAGTTTTATAGCACTTTAATAAGCAATCCAAAGCACTTTCTATAGTTTTATCATAAAATTTAATAATACACAAAAATAGCATTTTCTAATGTCATCAACACATAAAAACATAAGGAAAGCAAGTTCAGATATGTGGTCTCATTGAAGACCCCCAACTAAAACTCAATTATCAGTTAGAAATTTACGTCTCCTTTTGGGAGAAATATAAACATGTGCTTTACAATGAGATATATTTTTCATCAAATATGTGGAAGGAAAACTTTCAGTTTCTTGACGACCTCCCGGGAAAAGAAAAGGCAAATTCAAATATCAAAATAACAAACCAATTATGTATGAATTAGCAGCTTTAAATTATTGGCAAAAATTCCTAGAACTGAGACACATGTCATCCCACCAGAGTGCCATTAGGGTAACAGCAGCTACATGTGCGGTGACCCAGCAGGAAGATGGAACAGTCACAGCAGTTAGCCCACAAAAAGTTACACACATAAGCTTTTAGCAAAGATGGATGATTAATATGGACCAATTTAACTTCCTGCCAATAAGCAACTAAAAGCCAGTTAAATATTTGAAACAAAGATTTAAGATATTGGACAGTAGGTAGTACAGAACAATTATTCCTGAGAGAGAGGAAGCAAAAGAGATAAACCCTGTGATTCGCCTACCTTACCACATTGGGAGAGTTTCCTTTTACCTAAAGCAGGAATCCTCAAAGATCTTATTGTGAGACTGGGACAGCCAGGTCACAGGGCATCATTATCTGGACTTTAACTTATCCTGCAAGAGGTTGTATAAATTTATGCTCCCTGCAACAGTGCATGGCAGTATTTTTTTTCCCTATTTCAACCACTTTGGGAGTAATATCTTATGATTTTGATTTGCATTTTCTTAATGACTAATACCTTTCACATTTTTTAAATGTGAAAAGGCTTTTATTTGGCTTTTTGTTTATTTGGATGTCTTTGTTCATCGGCTATTTGGATGTCTTTTTTGTAAAACATCTCTAAGTCTTTTATACATGTTTTTCTCTGGGTTTGAATTATTATTTTTCTGATTGATTTGCAACAATTTTTGTGTGTTTCAGATTTGAATGATGTGTCATTTGTATTGCAGAGATTTTTCTCCCACTCTTTGGCTTGCTTTTTTATTCTTTCGATGGTGTCTTCTGATCAACAGAAGTTTGTAACATCACTAACACCCAATTTGTCATGTATGTTTTTTTTCTTAATACATTTTAGATTCTGTTCAAGAAATATTTACCTATTCACACAGTGAGAGATTTTAAAATAATCATCTAAAAAGTAGACAGAAATTAGGGGCACCTGGGTGGCTCAGTTGGGTAAGTGTCCGACTTTTGGTTTTGGCTCAGGTCATAATCTCACGGTTTGTGAGATTGAGACCCACATCAGGCTCTGCACTGACAGTGAGGAGCATGCTCAGGATTCTCTCTCTCCCTTTGTCTCTGTCTGTGGGAGGCCGGACCCCGGTGCCAGGCTGAGACCGGGTAGAGCAAGGCTCCCTGTTGACTCAGCCAACCCGGTGGTTCCCCCTCCCATTCCCCCACTTGCAAAGGCATATGAAAGCCTTGTCAAGGCTGAGAAATCTAATTCCTGAAGCCTGTGGTCTGTGGGTGTTGGCAGTAATGTTACCCCCCTTTCTACCCCAGGTCAAATAGAAACAAACATGGGAACTGTGTTTTGCTAGCAATCTATCAACAGGACCTTGCGGTGACCCGTTTAGAAAGTTCACAATGTACACAGAACTAAATGTTTTGGTTGGCAGCGATCATGTGAAACCTGTTTATTCTTAGAATGACCTGACCCATAAGAGTCTTGATATAAAAGATTGTGTACAGCAACAATAAAGCCATCACTTGGGCCATCAGCCCAGGGGACCCTCCTGTTCCCAAACTGGCTTCTCTTCTTTTCTTTCTTACATTCCCCTACCCTCAGGACGCTGATCTCAGTGTTTGTTGCGCCAGTCGCGACACTGTCCTTTCCCTACTCTCTTGCATGTTCTCTCTCTCTTAAAATAAATAAATAAGCTTAAAAAGTAGACAGAATTTAGTAAGGATATAGAGGCTTTCAATGACAGCACAACTAACAAGTTGATGTGATGGACTAGTATAGAACCTTGTACCAAAGGACAAAGAAAATAAAATACTTTTTAAATATACACTCCTTGGGTCTATTTCATAATGGCTGGCTAATACCAATCAATACATACCAATAGAGCTTAAATTTTCAACTACTTCTTCTAGTGCTACACATTCATTGAATATATGAATAACATGCAAGTTATAGCAGCTGATAGGTTTATTAAGTGTTTTGTTAATGTATAACATCGATTGTCACCTTTTTCACTTCTAGGACTATACCAATATCACCCCATATCCACAATATCAGAATTGACTTATAATCCTATAGTAACACAAAGAACCAAAATCTTAATTGGTTAATGAAACAAAAATGTATTTAATACCAGTTCTACATAATAGTGCATGCAACTGAACATTGAGTCATGGTTATTATAAGAACATGGTAATACAGTCCAATCTAAACTTCATGCCAACTGGTAAAGGCTAGAAATATTTTCTTTCAAAGTACTACTGACTACTGCATACAAGAGACATATAAAAATTAATCAAGTACTAGATTACATGTCATAAGAAATATCAAAGAATCTGAATCACATAGAAATAACCCAAAGTCACATAAGTTTAAAAGTAGGGAATCAACAACTGAAAGCTAACATCCACTCCTCAAGATATTTGGAATAAAAATAATCATGTAAAATCTTCCAAATCAAAAAAACAGACCAAATAAGAAGTTTTCATAGAGAATGAAACATATTTAGAACTAAACTAACAATGAAAACGCAATATGTCCAAACTTGTTAAATGTGGATAAAACAGCAGTTTCACAATTCATAAAACCCTTTGGTCTTAAATGTTTAAATCAGAAAATAATAAATATGGAGGATGAATCTTAACTCAAGAAATTAGGAAAAAGAGAGAAGACTGGGTGGCTCAGTTGGTGAGTGTCAGACTCTTGATTTTGGCTCAGGTCATGTCCTCAAAGTTCATGAGATGAAGCCCTGCATGAGGCTCTGTGCTAACAGAGTGTGGGGCCGGCTTGAGAGTCTCACTCTCCCTGTCTCTCTGTCCCTCCCCTGTTCACTAGCAGTCTTTCTCTCTCTCTCTCAAAATAAATAAAGGTTAAAAAAATAGGAAAAAGAAAACAGAGTAAACCTAAAGAAGGTGATCATAAAAAATTAAAAATAAGAGCAAAAATCAATATAAATTAATGAAAAAAGCAATTTTATGTAGAAAGACAAAAGTGAAGTTGCTAAAAGAGACACTATGATAATATGATACCATTTATGCATATTTAAACTCTTTAAGCAGTAATGTGTACTATGTATGGACACATACATACAAATGCAGTAAAATACATAGACATGCCTGAGAATGATACACACCATCTATAGGAAAGAACATAAGGTGAAGACCAGAAAATGAACTGTTTGAAAGCATGGACCTGAGGTCTCTAACATTTTGTTTTAAAAGAAAAAAAGGATATCTGAATTAAACATGCAAAATGTTACAATTTATTAAATAAAATCTCACTGATGTGTGTTAGGTATCAGTTTTATTTTCATATTTCTCTATTTTAAGTGTTTGATAACTAAAATATTAGTTTTAATAATGATAAAATATATATATCAAAAGTTGTTTAAATGTTCCTACTATTAATCAAATAATTCCATTCTTGACAATTTATTCTAAAAAATTAATCGTTAAGAAAACACTGAAGGGCATGGGGAATTAGAATATAGATACACATGTTAAAAGCAGATAAAAATATTAACATTACAAAGTAACGTGGGTCTTTGTTTTGAGTAGTGACAATCAAGTTTTGGAAATGAAAACTTTGTTTCTCTGAGTTTTGATTCTACAGGAAAAGAATAGCGGTGTCAAAGCCCTCATCAGCTATTATTCGGTGAGGTAGGCTGTGACAAAGCAAAATGTTATTTTATAGCTGTAAGAAATATAATTATTACCTGAAAATACACTGAGGCTATAAGTAAGGGGAAATGAAAGGAAAACTGTGAGTTGCAAAGCTGATCCTTGTCCCAAGGCCTAGAGCAGAACAAATTTGGTGACAGACTCTGTTATATGATTTGCTAAAACTTTCCCAAACACATCTTCTACACAGACAGCATAAAAAGGCCTCTCTCTGCTTCACTCACCATCCTAAACACAAGCACCAAATACTGTAATCATCTTTACATTCACACAGGAAGAACAAGTCCCTTGGCTTTCTACCCACACTCCAGTTAAATTATAAAAGTTGTCAGAATACTCTTTAGTACAATAGTTTCTATTGCTATATTCAGAGAGCCTGAAATGGAAGCAAACCTTTTCCTTTAAGAAAGAAATTAAGAGGATAAAAATTGAGTTTAAAATGGAGTTAAAATGGAGACATCTCAGTGATGTTTTTGTTATTTCAACTCAATGAAACACAAAAGCTGTAAAGACATCAATAAAATTTACAGGAACTATGAAATTGATTTGACTTGATATAATCCTGAGTGATAGCTTTAGGTAAGCCTTCCTCTTTCTTATAAATTACCTTGAGCAGAACTCTTTATGAAATAACATGCCATTTACCAAAATCCTGTCATGTTATCCTGCTCTGCTGGTGAATGCCTCCCATTAAAGTCGGGCCAATTACAAAATACAAATGCTTGATTTTTTTTTCTTCTTGCCAACACAAAGGCCAAGTGTCTGAGAACATGTTGTGTGGGTGGAATTAATTTTCTTCTTGTTCCAAATGAGACTGTATACCTGTATTTCTTGGGATGCTACCAATTCTTGGAGAAGGCTTCTAAAGCCCATGACATCATTGTTACATCCTTCCTCAGGCTACAGCTGAGCAAGTGATGGATTAGCTACGAGGATTTTTGCATGATGTAGCAATCCCTGTACCTGGTGATACAGTGGATAGTAACAAAGGGATTTCCCAGAAAAGTATTGATTTTCCTTCAATTTGTAAAATTAATTGAGGAGAAGCTGTAGCTAGTTAAGATCACTCTCTTAGTACATAATTGATAGATTATTTTTATTAGTATAATTTCATGTAGTTGTATACTTAATTGCATAAAATTCTATTGCTGTTGATATTTCTTTGGCTAGAGTTTTTCTAACCAGAATATTTTATAGTATTCTGATCATTTTTAATGTGATAATTTCATGCATTCCAGTGATAGAAGATTTCTATTTCCTATTGGGAAACTGTGAAGGAAAAACTTAGATTTTTCCTTCCTATGTAAAGAAAAACACAGTTCTTCCCTACTATGCTTTTCTTCCCTGAGAATCTCCTTTACCACTCCCACGGAACACTTCTGACACTTCTGGTCACTGTGTGTGTGTGTGTGTGTGTGTTGTTCCCCCCACAACAAGCAAGTCTTCGACACAGGTGGGTGTTCTACAGTTTTAAATTCTGACACTATCTACCTGGAGAAGCATCAGATCTCACAAGTAAGGGCTCAGTGCCCAAGACTGCCCCCTACCTCCATTTCAGATGTCAGTTACCACTCATAGTTCTGACAAATAGTTACAGATCAGAGCCTCCAACCATCTCCTATTCAGGTTTGGTGAATCTGCCAGAGAAGCTCAGAGAACTTCAGAAAGCACTTGCTTAATGTTTATCAATTTATTAAAAGATATGATAAAGGATACAGATGAACAGCCAGATGAAGATATAAATAGGGTTCTGTAAGAATCCTTCGTGCAAGAGTTTCTGTCCCCATGGAGCTGGGGTACATCACCCTCCCAGTGTGGATGTGTTGGCCAAGCTGGAAGCATTCCAGACCCCCTACTATTGTAATTTTATGAAGGCTTCCTCATGTAGGCATAATCAACTATTACCTCCATTTTCTGCCTCTGTACCCTCTCTGGAAGATGGAAAACATGACTGAGAATTCAAAGTTCTCATTTCTAACCATGACTTGGTCTTTCTAATGACCAGTCTCCATCCACAAGCCCACCAAGAGTCACATCAATAGAACAAAAGTTGCTCCTAATGCTGTTAGGAATTTACAAGGGTTTCAGAAGCCTCATGTCAGGAATTGGGTCAAACATAAATATTAGAACAACAGATATTCTTAATGTTCTTATCACTTAGGAAATAACAAGAGTTTTATAAGCTCTGTGCCAGGAACTGGGGAGATATGTGTATATATATATATATATATATATATATATATACACACATATATATATATGTATATTCTATTATCTCACAGATTCTAACTTCAACTACTTGAAATGATCAAACTTTTATAAATTGTATCTGAGACAAAGCAAATAATAAATAAAAGACTCCATATGTTTACTATGCTTGTTAGAGGTTAATTATTTCTACTGGGATGTGGTCACGAATAGATTAACATTTCCATGTCCATAGATACAAACTAGAACACCAAAGCAAGTGTAGGCACACCTTTAGTAAACTTCTGCAGCTGCTCTTTCCCATTACTGATGTATTTCCTTATTCATTTGTGTATAGACAGATTCAATGTTTCTGCCAGCAATGGATAGATACTTAATTATTCAATATAGCTTCATGTTTGAGTGTAAATAAACATTCCTGCCAATTCCTAAAGATAACTTTGTGAAGGCCCTTAAAAATGTGATGAAAATACTGTCTAGGGCAAGATGCGATTTCAGTCAACGCTGTCTTCCCATTGCTAATGGAGTACGGTGATAGCAGAGATAATCCAGGGCACAGGGATAATCCTATGTCCTAAAGATTTGACTTGAAGAACATCATATTTTATAAAGCAGATTTACTTTTCTGGTTAGCTGACTCATGGTTAACAATCAAATGTGTTGGTTTTTCCTTGGAGAGTGAAACCTGAACTACATTGGGTACCAGAGTAAACGAACTTGTCACTGCTACATCTGTGGTTCCCTGGCCACAGAAATGGATGGGCTGCATTTGTTCACAAAGTATTCAAAATATATTAGATGGTAATAATTTTCATTAAATTCATTGTTCTTAATGCATTTTAAAGCACTTCCAAGATGATTTCATTTGTACCTTTCAATAAATTAGAGACGACTTAAATTTAGCCATTAAAAAAGAAATAATTTGGGAAAAGTTTTAGCATACGTTATGGCTATAAAAAATTCACCTTATTGTATGTAATATTGCCATTCTTTATTCTAGAAAATTCTTCCAAGGATGATACTAGTCATGATCACCAAATTACATAGCACTTTTAACATTTCATGTACTCCAAGAGTTTTATGATTTCTATTGCAGGACTATCAACTTTCTGCTTGTCAGCATCCAGTCATTTATTATAAAAAAACAGGCTATCCTTGTCAGGTGCCCATCTGTCAAACTCCTAGGGACATCGTGATTTACTCTCCTATAGAAAAAAGCATTATTGCCTACAACCATGATTATGCTTCCTGTGCTTCTCACAGGTAAGTTCTTCTACCTGTGCTGTGCCACTTTGGAATCCCATCACCCATTAGGTACCCTGATTCCCCAGCAGATCTCTCACAGCCTCTGGACTACAGAGGACAGCCATCACTGAACTTCTCAGAGTTCAGATGTCACCCTTATTTAAGCATTCCTTACCACTTTAATAATAATTTAGAAGTTTCTTCTAGGCCCACTTTATAAAAATAGAAAGATTTGTCATTCTTAGACATTACAGGTAAATCCATTTTAACTTTCGCAACTCCTTAAATCTTCTGAGTCTTACAATACTATGTTAAAAAAATATATACAGCGTCTCTCCCTCATTTGCTACAGGCTGTTTTCAGGCTCAGGCTTCAAAGAGCCATTCATTAAAATTAAGTCCAGCTATAGGTATTTATGCTGATATTTTATTTTATTTAGTTTAGTTTATTTATTTTTGAGAGGGAGAGGGGCAGAGACAGAGGGAGACACAGAATCTGAAACAGGTTCCAGGCTCTGAGCTGTCAGCACAGAGCCCAACACGGGACTCGAACTCATGAAACGCGAGCTCATGACCTGAACTGAAGTTGGATGCTTAACCGACTGAGCCATCCAGGTGCCCCTATGCTGACATTTGAAATCCAGAGTCATGGGCAAATACTCTCATATGAATGAATTATCTTCTATTTAGCTTTATTTTTTGTATTTCCTGCTCTAATACTTCAAGGTCCATGATCTTGCATGTTCACTCAGTACCGCTGGTTCGTATCTTCCAGGTGTCCTCTTCCTTCACACATTTATAGAACCTCTTTCCAGCTGACGTGAGATATACTAAAATCAGATTCCGGTTTTTGGCCTACAGGCAATATGGTGGTGAATTTCAGGAGAATGACAATATTTTACTAGACACTGGAGGTCTTTGCATTGTTTCCATATTGAATTCAGAGATTTAATAATCTTGGGCTCATCCACTCAAAATTTCCCATTCTAATGAACTTTGCTATTATGATGCTGGCATTGACATCAAAGATCTTTGGAGACTGCTAATTTAATATCGATGGTGGCCCTGACAGCCTTATGATTATAATCTGGGCCTGTCTTTAATCATAATCTGCTATGTGTCTGCAGTGTATTGGAATCTCCTTTAAACCATAAAAGTTGTCTGGTTTCCATAGCATCCCTTATGTTAGCTGCATTGACCTTATAATTTTATGTTCCAAGCTCTCTGATTTCATTAAAACAGATATCTCAAACCACAATCTTCATAATTATCATTGTCTCCTTAGTGATTAAATGATGTACCCATCCGATTTCCTTAAGCTTTAGATACCACTTGCATTCATCAAAATTAACCATGGGTCAAATTTTCAGTAGTTGTGGTGTTACTTCATGCCAAGAGTTACTATCACCTTGGAGCGCCCGAGTGGCTCAGTTGGTTAAACGTCGGCTTAGGCTCAGGTCATGATCTCGTGGATCGAGTTTGAGCCCTGCATTGGGCTCTGTGCTAACAGCTTGGAACTTGGAGCCCCGAGCTTCCTTCGGATTCTGTGTTTCCGTATCTCTCTTTGCCCCTGCACTGCTTGTGCTCTGTTTCTCTCTCTCAAAAATAAATAAACTTTAAAAAAATTTAAAAACCAAACAAACAGGGACGCCTGGGTGGTTCAGTCGGTTGGGCGTCCGACTTCGGCCCAGGTCATGATCTCAAGGTTTGTGAGTTCTAGCCCCGCATGGGGCTCTGTGCTGACAGCTGGGAGCCTGGAACCTGCTTCAGATTCTGTGTCTCCCCCTCTCTCTGCCCCTCCCCTGCTCATGCTCAGTCTCTATCTCTCAATAATGAGTAAATGTTAAAAAAAATTTTTTTTAAATAATAAAAAACAAACAAACAAAAAAGGAGTTACTATCATCTCACTTACCAAAAGACAGGTGAGCAATACAATACTAAAATCAAACTCCAATATCTGCATTTGTGAGATATTCCTAGTACAAGTTGCTTCAACCCAGAATCCTTAAAGTGTAGAGCTTGAGGAATAGATTGTGAGCTGGGGCTTTGTGGGAACGAAGATGGGTAGTTACAGGAATTAAATTTACTTAATAGCTTTGGGCTATACAAATGATCTATTTCATATTAAGTGATTTGTAGTTAAATTCTGGTTTTCAAGAAAGGTTCCATTTCACCTAAGTTGTCAAATTTTCTTTCTCTCTTTTGCTCAGTCTTACTAGACGTTTGCCAATTTTTTTCATCTTTTTCAATGAGCCAGATCTTTATTTTAGTGTTTATTCTCTATGTTATTGTTTTCAAATTCATTGATTAATGCTCTTATTATTTTTCTCCTGCTACTTGGCTTAGGTGTATTTTGCTCTTATTCTCTATGTTTTTGAGATAAAAGCTTACAATATTTCCTCTTTTATAATTTGTGTATTTAATACTATAAATTTTCCTCTCAATCCTACTTGTGATATATGCAAATTTTGATATACTATATTTTTCTTTATATACAGTTTGATACATTTTTAATATTTCCCCTGTGACTTCATCTTTTAATAACGAGTTATTTAGTGGTATGTCGTTTAGCTAAAAATGTTCATTAAATTAATATATTAAGCTGCAGCTACTATGCTATATATCTGATTATGGGACATCAAGTAATTATGCATGATATAATGATACTAGCAGGAATTGATCTGTCGATACATTTTAATCCCGTTAAAGGGTTATTTTTAAAAATGGTGTGAAGGAACATTCTTCTAGTGGCTAAATTTGTGAGCAGTACACTTGAACATCCACTTCATCTGAAGGGAGAAACAGTCATAGATACAGATACATACTTGTGGAAAATAATGAATACCTCTGCTACTTGTCCAGGAGCCTGAAGAAAAACAATGAAATGAAAAAAGAAAAAGAAGCTTTTGGAAGAAGTAAGTGAACAGACTGACATAAACAGGCACAAATAGTCTTGAGGTCTTTATATCCTGTGTAGATGACTACCAGAAAGCAGCCTCCATAGAAGGAACTCTCAACTGGATGGACAGAATAACCTGTCCTCTGCAACCTACTTCTTGGCAGCGTAGTGCTTATGTAATGGATCTATAAACGAAAGAATCATAGAGGCATAGTTGGAAGCTACACAGGCATACCTCATTTTATTGTGTTTCACTTTATTTCACTTCACAAGTACTGAAGTGTTGTTATTATATTTTTAACCAAATTGAAGATTTATGATAATCCTGCATGACTAAGTCTATCAGGGACATTTTTATAACAGTATTTGCTCACTTTATGTCTCTCTGTGTCCCATTTTCACAATTCTCATAATATTTCAAACTTTTTCATTATTGTTTGTTAGAGTGATCTGTGATCAGCAATTTTTGATGTTACTATTATAATTCTTTGGGCACCATGAAATGTGCTTATTTAAGACAGTAAACCTTGTCAATAAATATTGTGTGTGTCCTGACTGTTCCACTGAATGGCTGCTCCCTTCTCTCTCCCTCCCCCAAGGCTTCCCTATTTCCTGAGACACAACTATATTGAAATTAGACCAATTAATAACTCTACAGTAGCCTCTAAGTCTTTTAAGTGAAAGGAAGAGTCACATGTCTATCATTTTATTTTTATTTTTTTAAGTATTTTTTTTAATTAAATTTTTGAGAGAGAGACAAAGCACCAGCCAGGGAAGGGCAGAGAGAGAGGGAGACATAGAATCTGAAGCAGGCTCCAGGCTCTAAGCTGTCAGCACAGAGCCCTACACAGGGCTCAAACCCACAAACTGCGAGGTCATGACCTGAACCAAAGTCAGACACTTAACCGACTGAGCCAACCAGGTGCCCCACATGTCTCTCATTTTAAATCAAAAGCTAGAAATAATTTAGCTTAGGAGGAAGGTGTGTTAAAAGCTGAGACAGGCCAAAACCTAGGCCTCTTATGCCCAGCAGTTAGCCAAGCTGTGAATGTAATAGAAATGTTCTTAAAGGAAATTAAAAGTTCTACTCCAGTGAACATACAGATGATAAGAAAGCAAAGCAGTCTTGTTGCTAATATGGAGAAAGATTTAGTGGTTTGGATAGAAGACCAAACTAGCCACAATATTCCCTTAAACCAAAGCCTAATCCAGAACAAGGTCCTAATTCTCTCCAATTCTGTGAAGGTTGAGGGAGGTGACAAAGCTACAGAAGAAAAGTGGGAAGTTAGCAGAGGTTGGTTCACCAGGTATAAAGAAAGAAGCAATTTCCATAATGTGAAGGTACATTGAGAAGGAGCAAAAGCTGGTGTAGAATATGCAGTGAGTTATCCAGAATGTCTAGCTAAGATAAGTAACGAAGATGGATACACTAAACAATTTCAAAGTAGACAAAACAGTCTTCCATTGGAAGAAGATCCCATCTAGGACTTTCACAGCTAGAGAGGAAAAGTCAATGCCTGGCTTCAAAGCTTCCAAGGACAGGGCGACACTCTTATTAGGGGCTAATGCAGCTGGTGACTTTAAGTTGAAGTCAATGCTTCTTTACTATTCCATAAGTCCTAGGGCTCTTAGGAATTATGTGAAATCTAGTCTGCCTGTGCTCTATAAATGGAATAACAAAGCCTGGGTGACAGCCTATCTATCTACAACATAGTTTGCTGAATATTTTAAGCCCATTGTAAGAACTACTTTTCAGAAAACAAAGATTCCTTTCAAAATAGTGCTGTTCATTGATAATGCCCCTGGCCTCCCAAGAACTATGATGGAAATGTACGAGATTAATATCATTTTCATGCCTGCCAACACTCATTATGCAGCCCATGAATCAAAGAATCATTTCAACCTTCAAGTCTTATTACTTAAAAAATACATTTTGTAAGGCAGTAGCTGCCATAGATAGTGATTCCATCTGCTGTATCTGGGCAAAGTAAAGGATTCACCATAGGCGAATAAAGAACATCTAGATGCCACAAAGAACATCCATGATTCATGGGAAGAGGTCAAAATACCAACATAAGCAGCACTTTGGAAGAAGTTGATTCCAAACCTCATGGATGACTTTGAGGGATTCAAGACTTCAGTGGAGGAAGCAACTGCAGATGGGATAGAAGTAACAAGGGAACTAGAATTAGAAGTGGGACCTGAAGATGTATTCACCTGAAGTGAATTGCTGCAGTCTCATGATAAAACTTTAGTGGATGAGCACCGGCTTTTTTGGGATGAGCAAAGGCAGTGGTTTCTTGAGATGAAATCTTCTCTTGGTGAAGATGTCAAGATTGCTGAAGTGACAGCAAAGGATTTAGAATATTGCATAAAGTTAGTTGTAAAGCATTGGCAGAGTTTGAGAGGATTGGCTCCAATATTAAAAGATGGGTCAAATTCTGTCAAACATCATCACATGCTACACACAAATTGTTCATGCAAGGAAGAGCCCACTGATGTGGCAAACATTATTGCTGTCTTATTTTAAGAAATGGCCACGGTCACTCCAACTTTCAGCAACCACCATTCTTATCAGTCAGCAGCCATCAACATCAAGACAAGACCTTCCATTAGCAAAACATATTACAATTTACTGAAAGCTCAGGTGATGATTAGCATTTTTATCAATGCAATATTTTTAATTAAGGTATGTACATTAAAAAAACATAATTCTATTGAACAATTAATAGAATGCAGTGTAAACATAAATTTTATATGCACTGGGAAACCAACAAATTCATTTGTCTCACTTTGCTGCCATATTCACTTTATTGTCATGGTCTAGAACCAAACCTGTAGTATCTCCGAGGTATGCCAGTACCTGGCCCCAGCAACCTGAATTCCCACACCTACAATGATCTATCTATTGCTACTGATTATTACCCAAACCTCTGTAGCACAGATTGATACTTAATCTCTGATTTGGTATAATTGCTCAATGAGATGAAATAGCTTACTCAGTGAAAGTTTGATGACATTGGATCATTTCCACCACGGTGGAAGGGACACTTTTTATTTACTGGAACTGATACTGAATATCAGTGCCTCTACCAGTACCACATATTGAAATTATACAGAATACCAGATTTGGGGGGAGTCATCCTACAATAATGCCTCAGTTCAAGGGCTCATTTAATAACCAAGTAGTTCCATTAATAGATAGGTCTAAAGGATTTATTGGAGAAGCAGACAGGTGGATAGATGCATGGAACTGACTGCTAAAGACTCAGCTTTTGTATCAGCTTAGCTTAAACACATAAATCTTGAATATTATCTTCCAGGATTTGGGATATGATCTAAACCAATGGCCAAAACTATGTCTTGTGTCTGGACCAAATAGAATAGATGAGTCTAAAGCCTATGGATATAAGTAGGAATGATCTTGTCATTACAGTAGCTAGTGACTTTACTCATGGAATTTAAACTTTCTATCCCCGAAATTTTAATTTGTAAGCTCCAATAGAAGTCTTGATTCTTTGTCAGACATGGGGGGATACTTCCACCATAGAACATAATAACTCTGTTGATACCTGAAACTATCACCTGATTACTTTTGGCTTCTCATGCCAAAAGAATAGCAGTTATTTAACTGTAAAGGGAAGTTGACTTCAATCATCAAAAAGACCTACAGTTACAACTACACAATGGAAGCAAAGTCGATCCAGAACCCAGGTGATTCACTGGATGTCTTTTGGTACTTCTGTGACCAGTGAAATATGTGAATAGATCTCTGCACAACTGAAAAAATCATGCTCCTCTGGGTTGGAATTTAACATCTAAGTTACTCTAGAAAGCAAGCAAACCAGGTGAGAGGAAGTAATATCCAAGGAAGAGAACAATCCTAAATGGGCAGTGGAAGAAGGAGACAATAAATTTAAGTGTTGGCTGTAGGGCTAGCTGAGGCATTTTAGACTATAGTTTTAGTTGTCTGAAATTTGTGAATACTTTTAAAGAGATAAAACCTGTGCATTCCCTGTTAGAGATGATATAATTGCATCCTGTTCTCATGTGAAATCCAAATATCATAAAGGGTTGTAAGCAGATCTGAAAGGCAACAAGAGATGGACTATACCAGACTGAGTTTGTCTCTTCAGTCTCAGTCTTTCGCTTGATGGAGAATACTGATGCCACTCTTTCATTTCCTCTTCTGTCACTACCCACAGTGGCAGCCTACCTTGGGATAAGAATTAAAACTTAACATAGACCCTGTTGCTATCATCACAGAGTGGGCCAAAGCAACACAAATACTAAGTCTCATGAACTGGACCCACAGAGACTCTAGTCCTTCCCATCTCTTTCTGACTCAGTAGTACTACTAAGACCCGGCATTTAACATGTAGCTTGTCCAGCAATTGCCTAGCCAGGCTGCAGAACACAACCCAGAAGACCTTAATGCCCATGGAGAGAATATTTTTAAATGAAGGACAGAAAATTCAAGAATTCTGGCAGGTAAATATCTTTCCCTTCCTTCTCCCAATGGACTTTACTAAGGCAATGTGATTCTACATGGCTTTTCTGGAAGACATTTTTCATTACAAATAAACATCTGTTTGCTTTCCTTCCTTCTCACCTCACTTCCCTTTCCTCCCTAACCCTCAGCCTGGAACTGCACCTCTCAATAAAACCTTACCACAAAGCGTTTCCTCATGCCTTGTTTACCAGGGAACACTTGATAAAAAGTAAAATAACAGTAACAAAATTAATATGAAGTAAAATACGTAAGAAAGTAAAATAGTTTATCAAACAAAATATACATCTTATATTCTACAAAAATATTGGAGGTATACTTTCTAGAAGTAGACATAAAGAAACAAAATCCTTGCCTAAGCCACGAGTTCATAAGGTAATCAAAAACATAATAATCAGAAATTAACTTTACTCTGCAAAGTAGGTAACATCAGACAATCCTAGATTTCACAAATGACAGAAAATACCTGGTCTCCTCCCATTTGTTTAAATTTTTGAGAATTAATACTATGGAGTGGTATCCCAGAGAGTTACCACTTATTTTCAGGGAGATTGGAAAATAATCCAGAAAGCATTTTGTAATAAAAAATCAATTTCCAAAACTCTTGTGTTTTCTGCCAAGTGCTATAGTACATACTAGGTTCTGTTGAAACAAATATGTCCAATGTCAAAAACTCTTATAAACCAATGTATACATATACGTGTGTACATGTATAAAGGAGAACAGCATGGTTTCTAACACAAGTATGCCAAGGGTTTAGAGGGGGTACAAGAAATGGATTAGTTAGTTCTGCATGAGAACAGCAGGAAACAGCCACTTCATCAATGACGTGAATTGTATAATGAAATTTGAATACACACACACACACACACACACACACACACACACACACGTGCTGCACACACACAAAGGTTTTAATTTTCCTGGCAAAGGAATCAGTGTGAGGCTTGACACGGTAACATTTTGGGAGATTTGATGAATTGAAAGTTGGATCTTGAGGTCCTGGAATACCAGGTGAATGGGAATGGTGAGAAATAATGTTTAATAGGTTAATATAGGGAAGATTGCCAGATAGCAAAGAACCATTTACACTCTGTCAAAGTTTAAACTTTCTCCTTGGGAAATGGGAGTGGTGATGTTTGACAAGTAAAGATAGGGCAGATGGCATAGGGCTGGTTATAGCATGAAAGGATCTATGCCTTCCTACTGGGAACCATTTAGGGGTCTTAACCAGTGAGCCATAACATAAATTTCATTTTGGAAAAAATCATTGTGACAGTAATATGAAGAACAGGAATGGCTTTGGGAAGAGGTGGCAAAACTAGGGGTAAGAAATCATGTGGACATTGTTATGATAATCAAGCCAAGAGATGACAAAAGCCTGAATTACGGTTAGTAATGAAGAGCTAAGAAAGGAGTTGTTGGGATGTTAGGCAGTTAATATATAGAGAAGCAGAGCACACCTTGGATGCAAAGGAGAATTCTAACACTATGATGATCATCATCATAAAAAAATTATACAGAGCTCACTTTGTGTTAGGTATTGCAGTAAGCACTTTGCATAAATTAATATATTTATGTTTAATCTTAGTTTGGTGACCAGATGGATGGCAGTTCCATTTATAATTCAGTATACCTGGGAAAAACAAGTTTATAGGACAAACCACACTTCTCCTACTTAGTAGCAAAGTCAGACAACTTCTCTGAATCTCAGTTTTTATCAGCTGAGGATAATTCCAAACTTGCAAAATCACTGTGCTATTTTTTTAAATTTCTTTTTTAACATTTATTCATTTTTGAAAGGCAGAGAAAGTCAGAGCGTGAATGAGGGAGGGGCAGAGAGAGAGGAAGACACAGAATCTGAAGCAGGTTCCAGGCTCTGAGCTGTCAGCACAGAGCCCAAAGCAGGGTTCGAACTCAGGGACCGCGAGATCATGACCTGAGCCGAAGTCGGACACTTAACCTACTGAGCCACCCAGGCACCCCAGTTTTTTTAAGGAGATACAATACAGAATGCACCATAACACATAGTAAGCATTCAAAAAATAGTGCCTTCCCTCCCTTCTTTTTACTTTTTAATTTAAAAAAATATATCTACAGCAGAAAGTGCTTTTTAGCAAAAGAAAGACTTTAATCATAACATTAAAATGCTAGATTATGCTAATATTGTGCCATGGTTTTCAAATTTGGGTTCATGATGGAAATTCTAGGTATTACTTCTAGACATTTCAATTTGTTTTTTGGTAAAATTCTACTGGAATAATTTAAAAACTTAATACTATTAATTTTAAGTTCAAAGCTATAGCAAACTTACTGCAACATTATATCCCAATAGGCAAAAGACAAATTTACTGTGATTATCTTACAGATTTTTTTTTCCTTTTTTAGTAATTCAAAGCATAGCTTTGGGTAAGTCTAAACTATTATGTAGTCCATATATCTTATTGGAATTGCAATTTGTGTTTAAATAATTTTTCTTTTTTCTTTTCTTCCCTTCCCTTCCCTTCCTTTCCCTTCCCTTCCCTTCCCTTCCTTTCCTTTCCCTTCCTTTCCCTTTCCTTTCCTCTTACTTCTTTACTTTCTTACTTTAACATCTCATTAGCCAGTTCGATTGCTGTTGTACCCACTAAGCCTTTATTTAAATTTACCAGTTGGGCTGTTATGAAAATATGAGATACTATAAAGCACCCTCACTGGGTGGGTAGTACGGCTTAATTGTCCAAAGCATGGATTCAATCTCCTTGAAAGTACTTCTGACCTGTGATAGCTCACTATTATTGCCAAGTAAATTATGTCTGTGTCTCTAGCACATGAAAATGTTAAGAATGCAGTACATCCATTTTGTGCATTTATTCCTGAAACGCTCATGACCTTGACTGAGGACAAACAGATAATTTTTACAAATAATACTTTTTGTTTGCCACCAATCCTCTGGAGGGAAAAGAAAACATTCTCTGGAGTCCCCAGGGATTATCAACTCACCACTGAGCTCTCAGCTATCCCCTTGCTGGCTTTTCACTGTTCAGAGATGGCCAGATTCTCCTAATATGGCAAGTATTCATTGAGATTACAGTATCTATTTTGGAATCTATGACCTCAAAGTACCAATTAGCACACTGTTGTCATCACTGACTAGATCAGACACAACAAGGTTTTTCTGAAGACAACCAGTTCACAGATATTAACTAAAGCCAAACTGAATTAGTCACTCCATGTTCCTTAGGGCAGACATTCCAGATGTAATGAGGAGATTTCCAGGGGAAAGTCTATATCATAAATTGTCAGATACCAGAAAGAAAAATAAAAGCTTGAAATCAGCTAGAGACTTCAGACCAACAATGTTTTGCTGATACTAATGAAAGTGTCAAGTGTGAACTATCATATCTATGTTAAAAAATACAGACTGCCTGTCTATTTGATTAATATATTTACACAGCTAAGATATTTATAGGTTTAGAAGTTATAATTCTGAAAAAAAAAACTGTTATCTCTCCTGAGCAACCTAACCTCAGAGTCAAAGTGTTTTAAGCATAAAGTTAGCTTCATATTTCGTTATTTCCAAATTGAAAATAGTTGATCAGATTTTTATATCATATGATTGTCACGCTTTTTTAAGAAGAAAAACAGAAGTTTATATACACTTTAGCTTTTATTATCATTATTGAATCATACTACACATTTCATCAATTTTTTTTATTTTGGCCAAGAATATCTGATTTATTAAGAATACTTTTGTTGAGGGACATTTAATCTTTCTCCGATTTTTAATGAGAGAGCAAAAGAAAAAGGGAACTAAAGCAATCTTTCTGCTAGTAACAGTGTTAAAATAAAAATAACTATTTCATGTAAATACAGCTTGAATAATTAATCACAGATGGTGTTGAAGTTCCTGTTTTAATCAATGAGAATTTAGCCACAAGAAGAAGAAACATTTTGTGCTCCTGCTTAAAGGAAAATTTATGTTTTGGGAAGTTAGGTCACAGAGCACTAAGTTGTATTCTGTGTCAGTATCTTTTTCTTAAGCCTACGGCAATAATCTGTCACAATGAACCAGCATGAAACACCAGAGCCAATTTTAACAAGGTAAATTTGAGATACAAATTGAATGAGAATAAAATATTGAAATAAATAAAACAATCAGCCTGCTTTTCCTTAAGTGAACTATGGGTAGGAACAATTCAGATGGTGGGGGGTAGTATTTATTAATACTACCATCTTACACAGCATTTACTTCTTTCAGCTTTTCAGCCTAGAAAAAGAAAACTGCTAATAAATCTACCTCGCATATAAATTGGTTTTCTTGGTTTTTACAGAAGAGTTCCTGGTTTTGTTAAGAAGTCAATTACATTTTCTATAACGTGTCCCTTAACATAATAGACCTTTCATATTGTATCTCTATTATAAGTACATTTGAATTGTATTTCACTCAGGTTTATGAAAGTATAATTAAAATATATACTATAGAGTACAGAGCTTTAATTTTCAAAATATCACTACTGGTTAAGATGTAAAGGAATCTGAATCAGCAGCAGAATTTTATTCCATGTGTGTCCTATACTATGTTTCATAAAATTATCATATATCTAAAAATAATATACAAGGACACTGAGGTATAGGAATAAATGGGACCAATCAAAATAATTACACTTATTGGCAAAATGCAGCTGGGTTTTACAGCATATATGCTAAATATTGGCTAATGGTGTTGATGTATTATTTTCTGTTAAAGGTATATTATTTCCTTTAAAGGTGTATTGTTTCCTTTCAAGTTATATTATTACATCACTAATAATCTTATTTTAATAATTATATTTGAACCTCGTATACCTTTAAAAGAGTCCCAAACATGTACTTTTTAAGCAGTACAGAAAATGACATTTTTTTAAAAAAATATAAGTTATAAATATATAAATTTTAAATTTAAAACTAATGCAAAATCCATTTCATAACTAAGCTATGAAAACTTACAGACAATATTAACAAGTCCAAATCAAGGAGTCACATATGGAGAAGCCATTATCAAACATATTATAGCTGTTCAGATAGTGCAGGAAAGAGACATATGACACTGTTTTATAAAAATTCTTCCTTTTGGCTACCTTCATGGTGCATAGAATAGCACATCACAGCATAGAAGAAAAAAGAGATTTAACTTACCCACTTGTACAGAGAAAACATTTCCCTGACTTTGGAATTATGTCAAAAATGTCTGGAAGTTTGGTCCTTGCTTTAAGGCAGATTCAGAAAGGCATCAATGCAGTCTATTCCCTTGGATTCTGTGTCAAGATCTCCCTTTCCAAAATCCCATCTAATTATTTTCCTCCTTGCAAGATTCTAAAGTGTTTATAATATCTACAGACCTAGGTTCTTGATGTTCATGAGCAAAGAAAAGGAAGGTTTTATAGACAAAAGAGGGTTACGCATAACTTGCTGGTACTCTATGTACAGTAAGCAAAAGAAAATCCTCAGCATTATCATCAAAGTTTTCGTGAAAGGATTTGACTGGCTCTGGTATGACTAATTGGTGCTAGAATTGTTACCATACACAATATAAATGGAGCAAAAGATTTGTAAACAGATTCAATGACAACTGTATAAACCAACACATGTAATACTGAGATACAGCAATGGACTTTGTGTCAACATTGCCAATTATCATAGCTCCACTCACTTTTTTTAAAAAAAGGATGGGGCGCCTGGGTGGCGCAGTCGGTTAAGCGTCCGACTTCAGCCAGGTCACGATCTCGCGGTCCGTGAGTTCGAGCCCCGCGTCAGGCTCTGTTTCCGATTCTGTGTCTCCCTCTCTCTCTGCCCCTCCCCCGTTCATGCTCTGTCTCTCTCTGTCCCAAAAATAAATTAAAAAAAAAAAAAAACGTTGAAAAAAAAAATTAAAAAAAAAATAAATAAAAAAAGGAATGAATTTTCAAGAAAAAGCTGGCGAGGATGTAGAGAAATGGGAACGCTATTGCACTGTTGGTGGGAATGAACTGGTGCAGCAGCTCTGGAAAACAATGTGGAAGTTCCTCAAAAATTTAAAAACAGAACTAGCCTATGACCCAGCAATAGCACTGCTAGGAATTTACCCAAGGGATACAGGAGTACTGATGCATAGGGGCACTTGTACCCCAATGTTTATAGCAGCACTCTCAACAATAGCCAAATTATGGAAAGAGCCTAAATGTCCATCAACTGATGAACGGATTAAGAAGATGTGGTTTATATATACAACAGAATACTACTTGGCAATGAGAAAGAATGAAATCTCACCACTTGCAGTAACATGGATGGAACTGAAAGATATTATGCTAAGTGAAATAAGTCAGTCAGAGAAAGATACCATATGTTTTCACTCATATGTGGATCTTGAGCAATTTAACAGAAGACCATGGGGGAGGGGAAGGGGGGAAAAAAAGTTACAGACAGGGAGGGAGGCAAATCATAAGAGACTCTTGGATACTGAGAACAAACTGAGGGTTGATGGGGGGTGGGGGAGAGGGGAAACTGGGTGATGGGCATTGAGGAGGGCACTTGTTGGGATGAGCAGTGGTGTTGTATGGAAGCCAGTCTGTCAGTAAATTATATTTTAAAAAAAGAAAAAAAATGCTTCAAAGCTTTTGTAATCAAATCAAATTATGGTTATGAAAGCAATTTGTAAATGTAAGCTCATATATAAATTTTAGCTGTTATTAAGCCATATAACATGGGTAGGGGCATCATACCCAACGGTTGACAACTTTAGCTATTCACATTACCTAGGAAGCTGTAAAAAATATTGGTACTTGGGGCCCACCCCCAGATATTCTGATGAAATTAGTTTGGGATGCAGATGGACATCAGATCTCTTGGTAATTCTAATATTCTTTCAAGGATGAGAACTTCATTTGAGTATATAATATGGGCTTATTAATTTGCCCATATTATTTCTAATACCTATCATGACTAGAAGTAACTATCATCCCCATGTTTGAGAATGAAGAATCTGAAAATCAGAGAAGTTAAGAAAAATTTCCAGGTCCACACTGGTAACAAATTCAGAGCCTGGAAATGGAGCCAAGTATCTTGGTCCTCACACTTAACCCTGGCATTTTGAAAATATCATACTACATATGTGATTATAGAGCAAAATATGTATGACTATTATTTCCTGGGTAAAATAAAAAATCAAGTGTTTAAAAGGCAAGAGTTTATTGTTATGCATTATTAGTGCAATGTGCATTGCTACGCTCATTTTGGAAAGTCATTTGCAAAATCTGTGAAAAGATTCATAAGTTGTTTTATAATAACTAACAGTAATTGCATGCTTACTCTCTGATGATCCATTCCCAGGCACTGCATGTGGATGACCTGATTTGCCTATCACAGGAAATTTATAATACAGATGCTATTATTCCTATTTTACAGATAAAATGAAAATGTTTTACAAAAAAAGCTTGAAGGGTTTAATCAACTACCTGAATATAATACAGACAATCAATGACAGAATTTGATTCAAACCCATCAGCCTGGAGTTTGACCCTATTTTCTTTTAACTAATTTTGTATTTATGAATATGTCCTAAGGAAATAATCCTGAATAAAAAATAAGCTATATACATAAATATCTTTACTGTAGTATTCTTTTTTAAAGGTAAAAAAATTGGTGAAAAAAATCAAAATATTCAGCAACAGTGGGACTGTCAACTATATGATGAATATTTGCACACCTAGTAAAGATAATGTTTACAACAATTATAAATGTGAACAAATGTTTATGAGGTCACTTCCACCTATACATAGGAAGCTAAAAATTGTAAAAACTGTCTCTTTTTCACTTGCAACAAGAAAAATCCAGATAATTTGTAGAATCATAATTTTTATTGATCTCGTAATGGGGCTAGTGAACCTAAATCAGGTTTACCAATTCCAAAGATGGACAAGCCTATCCAAGGAGACACGGGGCTCACAGAAGGTCTCTCCTGTGGCAGAGCAGGGTAGAAAGAGGTGGCTGCCATACAAATGAGTAAGAAGAAATTAACATTTTCATGAATTTTAAAACGTCGGGTATGTGCCAACTTGTCATTTGGTTGTTCTGGGACCCCAACACTCACTTCCCACTCACTTAAAAACACATCACTACGTGTATCTATCAGACACTCATTTAGGGCAATATGTAACACTGGTCAAGGTTCACTGATTTTGGTTGTTATTAGGTGAGTGGGAGACAAGAGAAGGAAATCATATTTTTTTAAAAAAAAATTTTGATGTTTATTTTATTTTTGACAGAGAGAGACAGAGCATGAGCAGGGGAGGGGCAGAGAGACAGGGAGACACAGAATCTGGAGCCGGCTCCAGGCTCCGAGCTGTCAGCACAGAGCCCAACGTGGGGCTTGAACTCACAGACCTCGAGATCATGACCTGAGCCAAAGTCAGATGCTCAATCAACTGAGCCACCCAGGCGGCCCGAAAAGGAAATCAGTTTAAGTGATTAGTAGGCATGCATTTTTGCGATTATGAACATCACTACCTAGTATAATAATATATAAACCGTATCATCCCATGATTTTGGTGTTGGCTCCTACTGTGTGTTCCATCAACTTCAGGTAGCAGAGCTAGAGGTACCTGCCTTACCAATGAAAGAATATTGACCCTTTTCAAAAAACTAATTTTTTTAAAGCCAGGTTTTATGTTCACAGCAAAATTGAGGGGCAAGTACAGAGATTTCTCTTATACCCTCAGCCCCAACACATGCATACCTTCCCCCATTATCAACATCAGTCACCAGAGTGGTATGTCTTTTTATCAAAGATGAACGGGGCGCCTGGGTGGCTCGGTCAGTTGAGCTTCCGACTTCGGCTCAGGTCGTGATCTCATGGTCTGTGAGTTCGAGCCCCGCGTCGGGCTCTGTGCTGACAGCTCAGAGCCTGGAGCCTGCTTCAGATTCTGTGTCTCCCTCTCTCTCTGACCCTCCCCCGTTCATGCTCTGTCTCTCTCTGTCTCAAAAATAAATAAACATTTAAAAAAAAATATGAACCTACACTGACACATGATGATCACCTAAACCTCACAGCTTACATTACAGTTCATCCTTGGCACTGTATGTTCTATGGGCTTGGACAAATATATAACGCCATTTATCCACTATGATAGTATCATACAGAGTATTTTTAGTACCTTAAAAATCTTCTGTGCTCCAGCTATTCATCCCTTATATCTGCTACCCCACCCCACGATCTCTGATATTTTTACTCTCTTCACAGTTTTGCCTCTCCTAGAATGTCATATAGTTGAAATCATACAGTAAGTAGCCTTTTAGATTGGCTTCTTTCACTTAGTGTTGTGCATTTAAGGTTCCTTTATGTCTTTTCATGATGTGATAGCTCATTTCTTCTTACTGCTGAATCATATTCTGTTGTCTGGACGTACCACAGTTTATTTATTCTTTCACCTACTAAGGGACAACTTGGTTGTTTACAAGTTTGGACACATGAATAAAGCTGCTGTGAAAATCCATGTGCAGATTTTGTGTGGATATAAGTTTTCAATTCCTTTGGGTAAATACCAAGGAGCATGGTTGCTGGATCGTATGGTAACAGTACATTTAATTTTATATGAAATCAGCAAACTGTCTAAAAGTGGCTGGACTAATTTCACTTTCCCACCAGCACTGAATGAGAATTCCTGTTGTTCCACGTGCTCATGGCATTTGGTGTTTTCAGTGTTCTGGTTTCAGCCATTTTATTTTCTCATCTGTATATTTTTCTGGGAAGTATTGGCTTTTGTTTAAACTATATTTTTTCAAATCCACCTTGAAAGGAATTAGAGGTATTATAAATATTCGTAAGTATTATGTTCTAGGTTCTCTGATTCCATATTCTACAATGGATTTTGCCAATTCACAAGGGAAAGCCAGGCTGAATTAAATGATTGTTTACTATTTTAATTGCAACACGCATGTTGTGATTTGGCCCCTTAAATAGTTAATTATCCATTGATTTAATTTTGAAACTACTTAGGGTAGTTTCAAAAGATGGTTATATCATTTCTCAAACATATCACTTATCCTCTAGTGGTGAGTGAAATGATTTCACATAGCATTTGGCTGTAAGACCTTTCATTTAGGAAGGCTAAGATAATTTTTCTCCATTTTGTTACATTGATGGGATAAAGAGGAGATGTACATATACACAAATTACTCACCCAAAAGGAAAATCACACATACAAACCCACAATAGGCATATATAATGCTATACCAGCATGTATTTTCTTGAACTAAAGCTTTTCTACCACAGATTTTGGGTAAAACTATTTCTGCCATCTGTGTACAATATTTAGAGATGGTGAGATGTTGCAAATTCAGATGACAGTAAGTTCTGGTTCTTCACACTCATTGCATCTGGGAGACAGGTTTGAATTAATCTTGAGTAGCTTGACTGCCATGAAATAAATCTTCAGAATAAAACTGAATTGATTGTGTCTGTGTTTTTGCAAGTGTCTTTTCAGAATAAAATTTGACACTTTTCCCTTCTCCTGGGGGTGGCAGTTTGTTGCTGGTTATCATTGCTGTTTAATGAAAGGGCTTTCAAATGAAGAAACTAATTACTGTATAGTTTCAAGAGGTTTCATTTCTCCCTTCCATTCCTTCCCCCTCTCCACATCCCACCCCACACATGCATTGTGGGAGAAAAGAGTTATGTTTACTTATAATGAATAGAAACATATTCTGGCAATAATGCATTTTTTGTAAACTTCGATGATAAGAGAATGAGAAGAGGTATATCACAGTTTCTCAGGAACCTAGGCTTGGGTTAAGCTCAGGGAAATGAGAATGACAATGGGAGCCTGCCTGCCTCTCTGGGTTCCTTTAAGACTCTTTAACTAGCAGAAACAAAATATACCCTGGGTTTCTTTGAGCTTACAATTTCAATTCTAATTCTGGCTACTCATCTTTGAAGAAACAGGAGGCACCCAGCTCAGGCCCAGCATGTAATTGGACCTAAGTCATAGCTTCTGCCTGTAATTATGTCCCTGAAGTCTGATGGTTTAAAGTGGGATCAGGGCCATGTTTTTAGCTTCTTAAATGTAGGCTTATATTTTTGGAATGAAAAAGATTGCTTGATTAATTTCTAGGATATATATCCTCTAAATATTTAAAAGTAGACTGTTAAATTATAATAACTAGTAAATTAGAATCAGAGGTGAGGGGTATGAAGAATCAACATAGAGAAATAAAAATGAAACACCCCAACAAAAATGACACCTGCTATTAGAATTTACTTATTGGAGAAAAAAATGGCCATGGACTTCGTCAATATCAAGATACTATAGACTGGTAAACCATGCTGCAAGTTTATACTTGGAATGAGAGGTGGGAGGCATTGGATGTGAGCTGGAAGGCACTGAAGCTTAGCAATTAATTTTATTAATATTGGATTATACTATGAAAAATGAACAGCCAATCCCCAGCCACAGAGATACCAAACTCTAGTTTTAACCCATTTTGATAGTCTTAGGAAAAGATTCTGATGAGGCCCCAAAAGATGCTTTCTCCATATCACCTAGAAAATTCCAAAATGGAAATAAATACTTTATGATAGCAAATTAAGGGAAAGTGTCAAGCTGAATAAACAAATGGGGAAGGAAGTAATGAGCATAGAGTTCAAAAACAAAACAAAACAACAAAAAAGAGAATACAGATGGCATATTGTCTTAGAATTCAAGTAAGGGATTGGCATGTTTTCTTAATCGGTTTTTGTTATAGTTATTGCCCTTAATGTAATACCCAGGGAGTGATTATTAAGACATAATAGTACTTACTCTCTGGAAAGTTCAGAATTTTAACTTCTAGGAAGCAAAAATCTAGATGAGCAGCCAAATCATCAAAGGCATTCTCCAAGGCAGGAATAAGATTTGAGTCTTTGTGTCTAGAATTATGTGCTCTTTATGAATATTCCATTCTGAAAGGGTTTATCAGGGTTGCATTGTATGTGAGGACAATAAAAATAATAACCCCTGAATCAGCATGGTGTATTTATGTATAGAATGTATTTTCATATGCATTCTCTCATTTGAGACTAACAGTGAGGCCACTGTTTAATGAAGTGACACTAGAAAGAGGTATGTATATCTTAGTGTTAAAGACAAATAATATCCAGAAAGAATGATATGATCCCTTGAGTTGGGTTAAACAGAAAGTGAGAATCTAATGTCTTCTAAATACCTGGGACTGAGAGTATTTCAACTCTAAACTTCATTACAGCACAGCATATCTCAATATACAGTATATCAATGCACCAACCTAAGGGGAAATACCATGACTTTAATTCCTGCTTATTCTGAGAGGCTTCTAGCTCAATGGCCTTTTTAATAGTCCTATTTTTATCTTTTAGAAACTTTTACCCAAGGGTGTTCTGATGGCTAAAAATATTGAAACTCCTCTATATCTTAGTCTCTCCAAAAAAATAAATAAATTAGAAAAATATAAATCATTTTTGTCACATTGCAAATTAACTTAGAGATATCAGTAATGACTTAGACTGCTTTAACTTATTGCCTATTTATATGTTTAGCAATCTAATTCATGTAAAGTCTTTCTATTTGAAAGGTAAGATGGATGGGACTCCTGACAGGTTCAGATGTTTACAGTAGTAATTTTACATGAATAAAGAGAATGCCTTTACTTTTCGGCAACATCAACTTCAGGTAATATTGGTGTATATGTTTTTTATATTAATATGAGAGCTAAACAAGAAGGGTTAACATTTTTGTGAAGGGAAGAAACTGTCAATCATCAAATCAAAAATATTCTATACTACTAATAAAATTACTAAAGCAAAAGAGATAGAACAAGGTTTATGAACCAAACTTTTTCTTGGAATTGGACCACCTATCCAGGCTATAACCAGTTGCCAATTAGGAAGTTGAAAGGACACGTAAATATTAGTGGTGTGGCAAATGTGTGTATGTTAATCCGAAATGCTTGGGCTTTCAATCTACGCTGTATTTCTCATTAAAATACTGACTCAAGGTCATTCTTTTCCTTCCTTATCCCTCACATGTAGCCATCAACAAAAGGTTTTAATGAAAGTGATGCCACTTCAATAGATACACCAGTAGGTGAGATAGTATATGACAAGTTGTTTGAATTGAGTGAATGGAAGAAACAGCATAAGATCATGATATAAATTTCAGCTATATAGTTTATCATTTCTATTTTGAGACTTTGGAAAAATTAATCCAGTACAGGTGAAACAAATTGGTCAGAAGTCTGCTAACAAATTAGTAGAGACTTAATTAAGGTTTTGGCCTGTGGACTGTGAGGCTGTAGCTAAACCATAGACCATTCCTATGTTGTACTTCACTTGTATCACTGCTATCTCATAAAAAAAGCATATTATTCTTCCATAGATTCCTTGGAGGTAGGGCTAGTATAAATCAAATTTTCCCCAGCTTCTGCTCCTCTTTTCGAATAAAATCTTAGGTTAAACAGAATAAAATAACCTCTTTACCCACAAGACATTTGGGGCTGGACCAAAGAGAAAGTTTAGATTAGGAAAGAAGTAAGGGGCTAACATTAATATTGACATTCTCCCTCTATCTCTTGCAGGTGGCATGGCGCTGGAGGAGGAAAGGCACTGTTGCAACTAAAACCTCAGATACTGGAAGACAGTTACTCTTCTTCAACAAATAGACTATAATTCTGGCTCCAGATATCTGTTCATTTTCTACTTCTTACTGGTTAGAAAATTTTGGCCAGTGACAGACCTAACAGGCTTCAGAAAAGAGAGAAACTCTAAACACAACATATCTAATGGTTCTTTTGCAAGTACTTCCACTAATTAATTTAGATGTATGATCTACGAAGTAACACATACTAATTTTTATATCTACAGTAATATGCAAGGTCCCTTTTAACATACCCGAGATAGGTCTGGAGTATCTGGTCATCCCACATAACTCAGCCAAAATCACTGTTGCTCATGTCTAAAGAGGTCATTCAGGACTGAAGAAGTTTTCTCACTAACTCTACATACACATTTGTCGAAGAAACTGTGGGTGCAACTCTCTCTTCAGGGAAGACCCTGAATGCCGCAGCTGCTGGGGGTGCTGACGGTAGACAACTTCCCCCTATCAGATCCTTCAGGGGTTGTCTTAGCTGCAGAGAGCTGCCATACCCAAGGTCATGTCCCTTCTTAGGATGACCTATGTACAATGACTAAACGACATGGGTATGTAAAAGCTTGGTTACCTTAGACCAACGCAGGACAACTCTGAGGCACCCTTCTAACTCCAGACCTCTCCAAGCTGATACTGTTGTTGGGATTCACAGCACCTTCATTTCTCTCACTGTTTGATTCTGCTTTCTTCCCTTCCCTTCCTTTCCCTTCTCTTCCGTTCCCTTCCCTTCCCTTCCCTTTACTTCCCTCCCCTCCCCTCTCCTCTCCTCTCCTCCCCTCCCCTCCTCTTCCCTTTCCCAGGCATCAATGGATGCTCAACTGCATGTTCAATTCTCTCCAAATCCACTTCCTGGCAAACATGCCTGTGACAATATCTCACCATTTTTTTAAATTTGCCTCAATTTCTTTGGGCTATGATCTACTTTTAAAAGCAAGTAGTTACAACTTCTGGATAGGATATCAACCTAAGCATCTTTGCCCATCTCCTTAAAATGATTCCAACAACATTCAGTCCATACTTTATGTAATAAAAGGAAATATGCACCATAACTAGATTCTAGGGATTAGTGACAAGCAAAAATTATTAGCTTAAAATAAGATAATAAAACAAGTAATTATAATCCAGAACTGCAAGAGTGATTCAGTATTAGAAAACCTAACAATACCAGCATGCAGAGTTACATATTAATAGAGAAACAGTATACAATTTTATTACAATTGCAGAAAAAAAGCATTAAATATTTCTACAAATATTTTTAATTTAAATGATCATAAATGAGAAACAAACTTCCTTAATTTGATAAAATATATTTGTAATACCATAAAAAAAATCTTACATAATTGTACAGCTTTAGACATAGTTGCATTAAAGTTAAAAACAAGTATGGGGTGCCTGGGTGGCTCAGTTGGTTAAGCATCTGACGCTTGGTTTCAGCTCAGGTCATGATCTCACAGTTCGTGAGTTTGAGCCCTGAATTGCTCTCTACCTTGGCAATGCAGAACTTGCTCTCTCTGTCTCCCTTTCTCTCTGCCCCTCCTGCTCCCGTTCTCTCTCTCTCAAAATAAATAAATAAACTTAAAAAAAAACACAAGTAATTATATTAGTTTTCTATTGCTGTTTAACAAATTTTCATAACCTCAGTGACTTAAAATAATACTTCTTTGTTAGCTCACACTTCTATAACTCATCAAGTTTATTGAGATCTACATTTTAAAAATGAACATCATTCTACCCACCAGCAATACTCAACTAAAAATATAGTAAGTGAAAAATTATAACTTTTAATAGTATACATAATATTTTTATTTATATTATTCTATTTTTTCATGTTCACAAATAGCATTTTGAACATTTCTCCATGTTTTATTTCCCAGTAAATGTATATATAATATATATTATAATATATTTATATTACACTGAACATTATATAATAAACATACAAATATATTAATATATATATATACATAAATATTAAGTGGGAAATAAGTAAAACAAAGAATTATTAAAAATGCTATTTAGAAACATGAAAAATCTGTAATTTGGGGCTTATATCATTTCTGTTGATAAGAAACTCAATTGATCTCAAATTATTTGTGTATTTTATGAAACTAGGATCAAATCTTTAATTTTTCAAGGAACATGAAGAAATTATTTTAAAATTCATAGAGAACTGAAGTTCAAGCATCACTAAAGAGCAGACTCAAACTAACAGATCCCTAAATCCTTCTTAGAAGAACATACTAAAAACATATCTTTTCATGCTAAACTGTTAAATATTTCAACAGAAAAATAAGCATGTAATTAAAAGAAGAGGAAACAAGAATGGCCAATAAAGTTATGAGTAATATACAATGACACAGGGAAATACAAATCAAACCATTAATGAGACAACATTTTATACCCACTGAATATCCAGAAAGTGTAAAAATCTAGTAATACTAAGTATAGTTAAGGAGGTGGGGAAAGAGATAATTGCATATAGAGTTGTATACAAACACTGAAGTCTATTCTGGAGAGTAATTCAACATTAGAGAGTATTTAAATATGTCTGAATGATTACCTAGGAATTGCATCTTGGAATACACTGGCGCCCTTCAGTATAGTAGTTACTAGTCACATTTGACTATTTAAATTAGATTTATTTTCAATACATAAAATTTAAAATTCCATACTATAGTCTCACTAGATATATTTCCAGTGCTGGTGGCCACCTTATTTGAGAGCACAATTTATAGAATAGTTCAATTATCACAGGAAATTCTTATTGCACAACCCTGTATAGACCCTGAGGAAATTCTAATATATGTATATTGAGCGTGTCAATATATAATGCTTTATATTGTCTTTGCTTGTAACTACACAAAAATAAATAAGGACAGAGGGAAAGGGAATGGAAGGGAAGGAAAGAGAAGGGAAGGGAAGGGAAGGGAAGGGAAGGGAAGGGAAGGGAAGGGGAAGGGAAGCAGAGGGGAAGGGGAAGGGAAGGGAAGGAACAAAAAAGGAAAAGAAAAGGAAGAAAGGGAGAGAGGAAGGAAGGAAGCAACCATGAACCAAAAATGTGGTGAGTGTTCAAAGAAAAGTAAATTTGGGGAGGAAGAAGATAGATATTGGTCATTGTTTTGGAGATGTTAAAGTTTGATATGCCCACTAATCGCCCTAGCAGGCATGCTGTGTAAGAATTACACAAGGTTAGAACTCAGGGGAAGTGTGATTTAAGTCCACAATTAATACATTTCCATTTGTTCATTTTTTAAAAAAAAATGTGTATTAATTTATTTTGAGAGAGTGAGAGAGAGAGAGAGAGCAAGGGGGGAGAGAGGAAGAGAGAGAGAGAGAGAGAGAGCGAGAGAGCAAAGAGGAGAGAATTCCAAGCAGGTTGAGCCCTGTCAGGGTGCAGCCCTATGCAAGGCTTCATCTCAGGAATCCTGAGATCACAACCTGAGCTGAAATCAAGACGCAGACCCTCAACTGATGGAGCAACCCAGCCTCCCTAGACAGCTCAATTTGTTCAACTAACCCTTAAGAACAAGGAAGTTTTCATGAATGGTTGTTATATCCCTATATTGTATTTTCAGTAAAATGAAATAAAAGATTAGATGTTTTATGAATGTTTCTCCCATCACTATCAAGAGTTAAAGATTTGTGAGTGTGGTTGTGTTCGCTGAGGAGAATGAAAACAAAGTTAATAGTGAGACTTTTTTTTTAAGTGGATATATTGCAATGCAAATGCTCCAAATCTATTTTAAAGAATTTCTTTACATATAGCAAACTTGCTCAAATGCCATATACACAAAATGAAAAGGTCCACTGTATACTCTTCCCAAACATCAAAAAATTAACAATACCTGTTCTTTTCCTTATGAATGTGAGATAGATAAAAGTGATGGGTTATTTTCATGTTCAGTTATTTTCAAACATACAGGCAAAATACAGGAGTCTATTTCCATGAGGTATATATTATTGGAATAAAACACAAATCACTTTTAACCCCATTTCAAAGACAGCCTAGAATTTTACATCTGCTTTGTAAGGCAGTTTCAAAAAGGCAGGCTGGCAGTATGTCTAAATAATATTATAAGAAATTCTGATAAAAGGCTTAAGGATGACTTTCCTTTTCACTATGAACAATGGTTTATATTGAATAATAGGTGAGTAAAATACAAACCTCTGATGTCTTACAATGTAACTAGGATTTGTTGGTTCTTTGCTGATGTATTCTTTGTAAACAGCTTCCAGAAATGTGTTCCCTGAGGCTAGATGCCACTGTTTCTACCCCCCACAATAATAAATAAATACATACATACATACATACATACATACATATATACATAAAACAGCAGGGGCTGCAAAATTCCATATCCCTTATTCTTATCTAGCTTTGGCCTGATGGAACTTTTGAAAATTATCATTAGAGCAAAGATTATTTTTGTCACTGTAGTCAAGTGTCTATTAGTATTTCCTTTCAAAAGTGCTTATGCCTCTGGTTTTTAAATTTAGGCCTACACATGCTGTGGCACGTGCCCCACAAAAGACTCTCCTGGTTTTCTTCAGATGCTTCCATCTGGTTGTATACTGTTCCATGCTAAATACAGTAAATAAGCTGTAATTATGTGTTATGCACAATTCACTATGCATCTTCATTTTGCAACATTAAGCAACAAAACAATGTGCTTTCTCAAAGGAACTTGCCATCTGCATTTTGCACTCCAAGATGGGAACAGTGAATGTAAAAGGTAATACGATGATAATGAAAATGAGAATTGTTATAGACCTAATAAATGATGCAATTATCAGGCATTACTGCACTGCTACTTGTCTATACCATCTACAGAAATCTTGAGACCAGGAAAGGGATGGGTGCATTCAGTCAGAGGAACAGAGGTGATCGCGACCACAAAACGTGGCCTCACACCCCCGCTTCCTTGTTTGTGCACATTTTCCTTTTCCTTTTTTCCTCCTTGGTTCTCTTTCTCTTTCTGTGATTTCCTTCCACCTCCCCCACATCTTCCTCAAACACAAAACTGCATGTGTTATTAGGAGGCTAGGGGAACAATAATTATTGCTGTATTTTCCATCCTGACTTGGAAGTTCTGGGTCACTGGTGGGGGTGATTTTACAGTTACGCATTTGTTCTAGAAGTTTTTATCATCTTTCTGCAGCCAAAAATCCACAGGGGAAACAACATCCAGAAATGAGTTTCAATGGGAGGAAAACTCATCTCTGCATTGGAAGTGCTTCTTGTCAGTTCCCTTGTTATTCAATGGGTGGCATGTATTTCTTTTTTTTAGTTTCTCCTTTGGAAAACAGAGACTGGAATGACATAAATTACAGAAATCATTGAGAAGTGATTTTCAGTTTTTTCCCACACTTGGAGTTCTTCTGCCCATGAAGTCATTAATTATGTCATTTTCTTATTTTTTAAATTCATGAATAATTTGGTTAATAAGTTTAGGGGACATTAGCCTATCAGCATGAGAGTCTGAACATAGCTGTACTTTAAAAAAATTTTTTTTACATTTATTTAATTTTTGAGGGACAGAGTGTGAGTGGGGGAGGGGCAGAGAGATAGGGAGACACAGAATCTAAAGCAGCCTCCAGGTTTTGAGCTGTCAGCACAGAGCCCAACACGGGGCTCGAACCCACAGACTGGGAGACCATGACCGGAGCTGAAGTCAGACACTAACTGACTGAGCCACCCAGGCACCTTGAACATAGCTGTACTTTTAAGTCTTATTTCTATGTGTTATTAGAAAAAAAAATTCAGAATTTATGATCTTTCATAGCATGCAATGCAGGTAGCTCTATTTCCCATACATTTTTGGAAAATGATCTTATAAACAGTTTTGTCACAGAAGTGGGGGGAACAAGTAGCAGTAAAGCCAATTTCTCAAATATTAAAATATAATCTTTCACTCCTACTCATCGGCTCCCAGCTGTCCCTCATCCTGCCAATCAGTCTACTTCATTGTTTTGGGGGAAGGAAAGCCAGATTTTGTAACATTACACGTCGTGAAGGCCCACATCTTTTGATATTCCAAGCTAAGCTTTTTGAACTCAGAAAACTTTCTTCCTTTCAGAAATGTGTATGATTGAAAAATCAAAAAAAGATTTTAAAAGTGGTAACTTGCTATAAGTTATAATAATACATTTAGATTCTCAGCTAACTGTCCTATTTTTACTGGGTTATTTTGTATCTCCCTATCTGGGGCAAATATGTGCTTCCTCAAGTAATGACGACTTTTAATTCAATAGGCGGTGGTTTGTGAGGCAATGGCAAAATTCCATGAAGGAACAGCTTATCAACCTGGTATTATATCCCCTGCCCCGTTAACATTGTCATAAGCCAGAGAGCTAATGGAATCATCCTTCATAAAGGTTTCTTTGCTATTCCTCCTGAAGGACCAAGGATTCTATAAGCTACGTATAGTGATCTCTAAGAATTGTGGTGGCGAATAATTGCTTAACTTCCAACTTACTTCCTATTTACATTATTTCTGTAAATAACAATTTCTTTTAGAAAATTACATCATTTTTATTACAAATAATCCATTGGGAAAATACAATTTCTGTAGTATATATTAAGTAGGCAATGCTTAACTGATTTGTAAAATAATGTTACAAACATTAATATAATGTTTGAAAATATATCCAAGTCTATGAATATTCTATTTCTCTGAGTTTGGGACATACATTTCAGGTGAGACTTATTACAAAGGGATAGACTTTAAAGAATAATTTCACATTTTTACATGTATAGATTGTATTTTTACAAGTACATGGAATGAGCAGTTGACCATTTTCTAAGTTCTCACACTTATTAATGTTGACATCTTAAGTGCAAATGAACAAAAGTCTTTGTTGTGAAGGTTTCCCAGGATCTGATACAGTAAGCCTCCTACAAATATTCATCTCTTGTTTATTAATAGGGGGGTATACATTAAGCCCTAATTATAAACTTATACCTTATTAATTTATTTTCATAATATTGCTGGCTAGTAGCAAAGGTAAATAATTGTCCATTTTAGCACTCTTTTCCTTTCCATCTGGTGGACATAATACTTATTAATTAAATTAATACAATGGCAGCAGGTGATAAATACTAGTAAAGTTAGTAAAGTAAATAATAATATATAAAGTGAATTATATGCAATTTAATCATTGAAAGCAAAACCCAAGAAATCAAGTTTATGAGTTTTATAACTTTTTAGCTCTCTTTTATGATAACATCTCTAGTTGTCACCTGAGATTGATACATGGTAAATCATGATTTTATATTTTTTATCAACAACATGGGTATTTTGCCAGGACAAAACAGCCTGGGAGATCTTTTGAAAGAAATTTGCCTCTCTGATGAATTTTACTCCCTCCTTAGAAAATGACCTTCCACCATCCCATGGTTTTTCTGTCTTCAAACTCCATTCATTCTACCTCTGTAATGTTCATATCTGTCTCCCCTTCGTATTTTCAGCATTAAAAATCTCATTTATTTATCTTTTATGGACAAATTAGTGTAGTAGCTCCTTAACTAGATACCTTTCCTCTATCTTTTTATAGCCTATCTCTTTCCATTATCATCATCAACATAATCTTTCTACAATAGATTTCAGATGACTTCCCTACTTAAAAAAGGAAAAAGAAAACTTTTTTTCATCTTCCTCGCTGGGTATTGACTGAAGTCCAAACTTCTTAGTAAAAACATTTAAGAACTCTTTGCAATATCTACTTCATATGGGAACTTTTCCATAAGACTTCTGCAGTCTCCATTAATTTTATTAATTTATTAATAATAAATAAATAAATAAATAAAATAAAATAAAACAAATAAATAAATAAAAAATAAATTAATTTATTAATTTTATTGCTTATTTAGCATTTTGATTCAACTTGTGCTTTACTTTTGTCAAATACATAAGACACTTTATATTATAACCACTTCAGTTATTGCATACCATACTCACCAAATATAACCTATTCAAGGACAGACACACACTACTATCTACCAAATTACATACTGAATATACTAAAATATGCTTAAATTTGCTTGTGTGTGTGTGTGTGTGTGTGTGTGTGTGTATGTGCTCATGTATCCCAACCGATGAGGTGTGAAGTTTCATCTTACAATTTTAATATTCACTTTCTATACTATTTCCCAGAAATGGATTCATTCATCACTCATAAATGTTCATGTTGTGTTTATATAACTGCCTAAAAATATCTTTTTCTTTGCTACTTATGATGAGGTCGTTCGCATGGTGATGTTATAATTTGTACAAACAATAATTACCTACCAAAATGATAGGATTCATTTTCTCCTCCTACTTTTTAAGGTCCTGTTCACCATTTTTTAATTAATGTCATCATTTTTCCATTTCAAGCACTGAGCACTCAACATGTATCAGGCATTATATTAAATTATATATACATATACATAATATTTTACATTATATACTATATATGCGTATATATATACACATATATATACATATATATGTGTGTGTATATATGTATGTGTGTGTGTGTGTGTGTGTGTATATATATATATATATATATATATGTATATATAAAACTTTATCCAAACAATCCCATAACAGATATTATTCCCACTTATAGATAATAAAATTGAAGTTTAGAGAGGATAAATAACTGCCCCACATCACAGAAATGGAATTTGAACATCCATCTTTCTGGCTTCAGAACTTATGCTTAAGTTATGCGTAAACTCTCTTTTTATGATTTTCTCCTACTTCTATTGTCCTCCTTCCCTTGCTTATTTTCTACCTTTTCCCATTCTTTTGTCACCACTCTGAATTTCATACCTAGTGGCTAATCCCTTGATCAAAACCCATCTTCTACAGAAACTGTCTCTGATTCTCTTAGTGCAAATGATGATGGAAATGATGGCAATCATGCCTTCACACTATTTGTTGAGTGCTTGCCCTGTGCTAAGAATTTTATATCCATTGTATCTTAGCATTTTCTTAAAATTTTGAGGATAATACACATATATCAGTTTGCAGTTTGCAGATAAGAATATTGAGGCTTAGGGTGATTTTGTAAATGTCAATAGCAGACATACTTTCTGGTCTGGATATAAAAGTTTTATCTAACTACTGTTCATTTTTTATCCTTCTTTTAAACTTAATTGCTACCTAATAATTCTGTGTGATTTTAGCTTGATTGCAAAAAAATAATTGCAAACTCTCTTGGAGTCTAGCCGCCTTAGGGAAATAACAGGAGACATTTTACAATTTTTTGAAAAATGAGTTAAAAATTCTTATTTAGAGACACATTATGGACACACAACCATCTAAATACAGATCTCATTGAAAGTTGTAATTGTTAATGGTTTAGATTTTTAAAAACAAGAAAGTATACTTCTAGGGCTTATATAAGTAACATAAAGATCTAATGACAATGTCAGATTCGATTAATAATTTGACAGAAAACTAAAGGCAATGAAAACCGTGACATGAGTGATATATTTTTCTTTAAGACTGTGATTGATGTTTCCACCTTGTCATAGGTGGCATTCCTTCTATGTTACATCAAATAAAGACATCTTAATTTGTTCAGTCATACCTTCAGTAGAGTAAGTAGGGGTGCATTTGTAAGAGGTCTCAATGTGTGTGCAGCAAAGAATCTAGTTTCCCTGCTTCCCAGGCTAAAGGTGATTTATTGGCACAAAGCACATTATCAGCATTTACACAGTTTAAATATTATCAAGAACCTGGCATGCCTAGATGGCTCAGTTGGTTAAGTGTCCGACTCTTGATTTTATCTCAGGTTATGATCTCACAGTTCATGAGTTTGAGTTTTGTGTCATCTCTGCACTGCTGGTGAGGAGCCTGCTTGGGATTCTCTCTCTCTCTCTCTCTCTCTCTCTCTCTCTCTCTCTTCCCTACCCTCCCTCTCTCTTTCTCTCTCTCAACAACAAAACAAACAAAAAAACAAGCAAGAAGCATAAGAAGCTATTTCAATTCCTGTAAATAAGGTAGGCTGTGGTATAGCAACAGTTAAACCCCAAAATATCAGTGGCTTAAAAACACAGGTTTCTTTCTTGCTCATGTTATATATACTGGGCATCGAGCAGCTCTCCTAAGTAGTCCTCCTACAAGTGGTAGTTCATTAAGCCAAACCTCTCCCATCTGTAGTTATGCTACTGGAACTCAAGGTCACAAACATTACAGCAAAAGAGAAAGAGAGAGGTGGAAGATGCCGTGGGACGCCTTACATGGTCAGACTTGGAAGTGGCTTATGTTGCTTTCTCCCACATATGTACCTTTGATGAGCACTCTCTATGACACATTATATTAGTTTATTACTATTATAATAAATTATCATGAACTTAGCGGTTTAAGTAATACAGATTTAGTATTTCGCAATGCCAGATGTCAAATCCCTGAAATGGATTTCAATGGGCTGAAATTAAGGGGTCAGTAGGGCTGCATTCCTTCTAGATACCTTAGAGAGGAACCCACATCTTTACCTTTCCCAGCTGATGGTGGCTACCCACTGTCCTTGGCTTATGGCCTCTCTCCTCCGTCAATATCAGGCCAAGTCCTCAACCTACCATCTCTCTCAACTGCTTCCCTCTTCTAGTTTTAAGAATTCTGTAATTACATTGAGCCCACCCCAATAATCTAGGTTAATTTCCTTATTTTAAGATCAGGTAATTAGTAATCCAATTCCATCTGCAATCTTAATCTCGTATGCCAGGTTGCCTAACAGATTCAGGGGTCCTATGGATCAGAAGGTAGCCATCTTTGGAGGGTCCTTATTTTGCCCACCATACATACTATCATTTTACCCTAAATTTGTATGGTACATATTCTAGTTAAAGGGTCAAGATTGTCATATTGGCTAAAAATAAGTGAGACCAAAAATAGCCTGTCTATAAGAAATCCACATTAAATATAAAAACATAGAAATGTGAAAAGTAAAATAACAGAAAATGATATAACATGAATACACTAAATAAAAAAGAGCTAGAGGACTCAACCATACATACTTCAAAATCGACTATTACAAGAGATAAAGATATTTTCCTTTATTTTTTTATTATTTTTTAAATGTTTACTTACCTTTGAGAGAGGAAGAGACAGAGCATGAGCAGATGAGGGGCAGAAAGAGAGAGGGAGACACAGAATCCAAAGCAGGCTCCAGGCTCCGAGCTGTCAGCACAGAGCCTGATGCAGGGCTGAAACTCATGAACTGCAAGATCATGACCTGAGCCAAATTCAGACGCTTAATCGACTGAGCCACCCAGGAACCCAATATGTTTTCTTTTAATACATACAAACATCAAATATTTGAGCAATGCCGGGGTTACTGGTGCTGACTCCCCAAAGTCAAAAGTCCATGTATAACTTTTTGACTCCAAAAACGTAACTACCAATAGCCTACAATTGAGTGAAAACCTTACCAAATACATAAGCAGTCAACTAACACGTATTTCATATGTTGCTGGGTTTTATACTATATTCTTATGCTAAAGTAAGGTGGAGAAGAGAAAATGTTTTTAAGAAAATCGTAAGGAAGATAAGGCATTTTTACAATGGTGTACTGTGCTTATTGAAAAAAAAAAATCCGCATATAAGTGGACGCACCCAGACACACCTGGTTCAAACCCATGTAGTTTAAGGGTCAGGTCTAAATCAAAAACAATATATGCGGACACATGGAGAGAGAGATTGAGAGAGAATGTGCACATGTTTGTATGTTTCTGGGGTAGGAGGAGGTTGAAAACTACTTGCCTTGGACACAATTTTATTACACATTTTACCTTAACTAGATGTTATGCAATTTTCCCTATTCTCTGATACAGAATATTCTTTTCAAATGCTTTGTTGCCATTTTGCTTCCCCCAAAGGACCAAGAAGAATATATTAGTCCCCTTAAAAATTTCTCTCAGCTGGCACTTTACAATTTAATCTATTCAAAAATAATTTGTTTTCTGTATACAGGTGGGGTTTTACTTTGTTTTCAACTTCCACTTAGTCTACAGACATCAGCTTAATGGACTGAGAGTTCCAGCAACTTGTAGCTCAACTCACCCGTGGCAAATTGAAAGCCATTCTTGTCCCCATCAAATGATTGCTTACAGTCATGAGAGCCCTTATAATGTTTGCTAAGAATGAGAAAAGATTGTGTCTTTTAGATGGAGATAGGATTATATGTGAGAACTGCAGTTATTTTGCAGAGTATCTTTAGATTCTGTGTAGCCACTGGAGACACAAAGCGTACGGGGATGGATGGAAAACTTAAAAGTCTTCAGCGGTAAGATAGGAGCTGCATTGAGGTTCCTTCACCTTTGTTTCAGTTGCCATGTGTTCACTCGGGGCTATTTTTAGCTGCCTTAAACTTTCTATACTTTGCAAAAATTATAATTCCTTGTTACTTCAACATGGCTGCGGTACCAGTTAGAATCAAATAGTGGGTTTATTTCATGAGCTCCTTTTCTTGAGAACCGCAAATCTTCTTACCCCCTCATTAGACTTTCACACATAGACTGGTGGAACTCAACATGAAAACACCACAGCTCCAGTAAATTAAGGAGCAAGGACTTCAAAGTCATTTATAATTTAACAGCTCCACGCATGTACCCACAAACACGTACATCGCCACCATCAGCACCATCACAAACAACAACCAAAAACTTGGGTTTTGAAAGCTGAAGTGGATCTGCTTATTCAATATTTACAGTTTGTTTTTGTGAAGATATTTTAAGTACACAGTTTTTTTGTTTCCAGTTCTCAATGTTTTATGAGTTTCTTTGGAGTAAGTAACACATTTAAACACGCTTTCCAAACATTCACGAATTGTTGCCAATTTATGAAATAAACAAACTGGCAAAGTGGTATTTTTTTTTCCTGTTGAACTTTCTTTATATCTAATTTTTTAAAGATTTCTTGAAATAAGTATTCAACAAAAAAGATACCCTCTTGCATGGCCAAATATAATAATGTCTACATACTCAGTCTGTTCAGGATGTCTGCCATATTCTATATGAGGTCCACAAGAGCTAGAGGCTGGGACACACACATGGAAATTTCCCTTCTGAACAATGTTCAAGGTCCCTTACCTAGGGATCCTTTATGATATCCCTCTAGTAATATCCTTATCCTATTCTTTATATAATCTCTAACCCACAGTTCCCTAATCAGAAATCAAACTTCAAATATCAATATATCTGAGAATGGTGGTATGTAAAGGGTAGCAGTCAGAATTGAGCATAAAAGAACAGAATACGAGCATAAAAGACCTAAAGATTCTGAGAGCAGTAGAGAGGGTTTAGTCTGTTGTGGGAAACAGCTCTAAATAGAGTCCTAAAGGGCCTGAAGTCAACTGTTAATTATCGTCAAGTTTGGTCAACATACGGCCTTGTCTAGACATGAATAACAGTAGTAGAGGCTACTTACTCTCCTTTAAAGGGTTAATATTATGTAAAATATTCTGGCGTGGAGCCATCTTCATCTTTTCTTTTTCCTCCTCCTGATCTTGTTTCTCTTTTTATTTTTTTATTCCAGGCAGAAGGATCATGGTATCTAGAGGTATAGGTTAGAAATAGAGATCTCTATCTATTTCAAATTGCAAGTTATAATGGTTATTTTTAGAGAAATATATATCTGTGAGAAGATTTCAAAATGTTAGTAATAATTATAGTTATCACTTATTTAATATCTACCATTCTACATTCTTTATACTGATGGATCAAATTAAATATCTCAACAACCCTGCCAGTCAGATATTTGTGGATCCATTTTAAAGGTAAGGCAATTGAGGCTTAGTGAGACCGTGTAACTAACTGAGGCCACAAAGCTAGTACAAGTTTTGAATTCAGGTAAGTCTGTCTCTAGAAACCATACTTTCCCACTTTAGAATTTTAATTACTTTTTTCTTAATAAGTAGAAGACAGGATTTTTTTTAACATACTGAAAGTACCTATTTTACCAGGGAATTAGTTGTTGGTATTTTCATTTTATCTCTACTTTGGGATTAGCATGGATAAGTGACTCTCTCTAGAAGATCTCTTCTCATTCACAGGATTCTCTATAACTTTAACATTCACAGCCAAATTTTAGTGTTTTCTTTTATTATGCTTGAATATCAAAAGGTTGTATAACCCAGAGAGAGGGGAGTGAGGATAGTGAAGCATTCCAGATGAAAAACTCTGGGTTTTTCAAGAAATGAGAGAATGTTTTACTTAAGAGACTATTCTTTTCTGGTTGGAACAGGTGGTGTGTGAAACTTACTAAAATGATGAATAATGAGTTCTTTTTCCATCTGTCTATATTAAAATAAGTAACTTAACTGAGATTAATATTATCAATTTTATTAGACCAACTTTATATATTTTAAAATAGAAATAATTGTACTCTTGATAAAATGTATTACTGTTATATTTCTCCCTAATGATCATGAGTTATAAAAAAAAAAAAAAAAAGCCTTACATGAAAAAGAGAGAGAGGAAAGGCAAGAAGGAGACAAAGATAATAAAAAAGAAAAAGCAGCATCCATGGTTATTTTATTCATTAGTATTGTATATTTTCCAATATTTAGGTTTGAGGATCATTGGGAAGGTGCTGGCTCTGGGACCATATTTAAGTTTGACTTATTTTTTAAAAAATATTTATTTATTTTTGAGAGAGAGAGGGTGAGTGTGGAGGAGCAGAGAGAGAGGGAGCGAGGGAGAATTCCAAGCACGTTCAACGCTGTCAGTGCAGAGCCTGATGTGGGGCTTGAACCCATGAACCTGGAGATCATGACCTGAGCTGAAATCAAGAGTCTGATGCTTAACAGAATGAGCTGCCCAGGCATCCCAGAGTTTGGTTTATTTATAAAAATTGATACTACTTCTTAAAGCAGGAAGAAATCTGTGTTGGGAGTGAGTGAAAGCAAAGTTGTGAGTCATCTGAAGTCTCAACCTTAGACACTCCCCTGACATCCCACTGCTAATTTCTTTTGTCCACCACACAGGGAGAAAACAAGAAAAGGAAAAGGAAGCCTTGATACTATTTTTCCTCCATTTGATCAAAATATTTTAAAATAAGTGACAGACCAATGGTTATTATTTTATGTAGTATGAGTATCAAGGACAAACTATCTTTTCAACAGTGAGTGGAATAAAAACAGAATATGAGCTCTACTTCCAGATTTAGCTCAACATGTGAAGAGTTTACAATCTGTCCCTCAGTCCTTACAACAAGAAATATTTGGCAAAACTCAAAATCAGTGACTTTTTCTTGGACTCATCAGAGAACTGATGTTAAAGGGAAAAGTATTACTGCCAAATCTGGAAAGGCAGACAATTCAGTCACAGGAGAGAACTGCTTCCCCAGAGCAGAAGCCCCTGGAGTCATAATCAGATAAGAACATTTAAGGGGTAATTCTGAGGAACTTCTGGAGCCTGAATGTGGTTTACCCTCAGAGTGAGAAACTCTTGAGGTCCAGGTTTAAGAGGTGTTACATCCAGGAAGCAGATTCCAGCTTACCTCTGGCAGTGAGGAAGGAAGATTAATCACTGCAAAATATGCCCAGGACATTCTCCATTTTTACTTCCCTATTTTTCCTCTCAGTGTTTTTTTTAGGCTCCGTTTTTGATGCAGTCCTTGATCGTGGCTTCAGATAGCACATACCCTTTAGGGGGACTTCTGAGTTGGATTCTCTATCTGGATTTGGAAGCAATAGTGACCACGTGGCTCATGGTTAGTGGAGGAGGTAATAACAGTTGGTATTTAGAGAGAACATAATTACTAATGTTCTGACCTATGGTTAACTGCAATTGAGTATAAGTAGAAGACAAGACATTGGAAAATCAAGTGGCTGCTTGCATTGATCATTTGATTGCACTGATCTTTTGGTAATACTGCAAACTTTGAGAAAAATTAAAATGACAGGCTTATAGCATCTATTTTACATATGAGCCAAAGTACCTTTAGGGAAGCTTACAAAAAGGCTCTCACATATTGTTTCTCTAGCACAGTGGGCTGAAAATAAAGCCTAAGATCTGAATATAAAATGGCAAATCCGGAAAGGAGACCAAATGTGTCATCTTAAGAAGTCTCATATGTTAAACAAGGGTCCTGGCCAGGAAAGAATGGGCCCCTAAAATCTGGGATCGTTATATTTGAATAAATAATCCTGAGAAGACAATCTTGCTGAATTTTCCATAATATTCTTGGTCCGTAGAGACAATCCTAAAAGAACTTGTCAGAAGAAAACACTTGCCCTTTCCTAGGAACTATGTACTGACTTGACCTAAAGCAGGGGTCTGAAAAGATAATGTTTGTTTTCTGTAAAATATGTCCCTAATATGCTTCACTGGTTCAATACCAATCAAATCTCATCACATTCCAAGAAGAGAAGAATAGGTTTTACTCTCAGAAGAAAAGTCCTAAATATCAAAGAAATTAAAGGCCTGGTTAGTGTATGCCACCAGAAACCAAGGAACCAAATATGGGAATGGATCCTAACTAAAGGTTATAGACCATGAACGTAAGGGTGGATATGCTTCCATTACACAACAGAGGCAGAATACAGCATGTCTGCATCCTAGGAGATTCACTGGTGCATACCTGGATGCTCCTCTGCCCATTGATAATTGTGAATTAAAATTTTCAGCAGCTATAACCCAACAAAGCCACGTTAAGATTTCAAACCCATTAAAACGAATGCTGTGTCACTTCCTGAGATAAGCAACACTGATTTGTTGAAGTGCTGAGAGAGGGAAAGGGAAAATCAGAAAGTTTGGGTGAAGAAGCATGATGAGAAACATCAATTCTGCACTACCAGCAACAGTTTGAATATGGACCTGCTTTAAAAACCTCTTTTAGTCTTTTTGGGAGATTGCTCCGACTTTGAGGAACTAGGTTTACACCTCTCTTCCCGGGGAAGAATTACATGTAGTGTTCTTATGTGAAATCTGGAGACGGTTAAAGGCTGTGAGTAAATGTAAGGGGTTTCTGCCTTCTGAATCTACTTGGCTTCACCTGATCCTCGAGTTTTGACAGTTTGCTCTCTGGCCAGAATGGGCTTAGGAATGACTCATGCCATGACTTCAATTTTCAAGCCTAGGTCATTGCCACAGCCCTCAGTGCCATCACAACCATCACAAACCAAGTAATCCTTATGCCCCAAACACACACATACACACAATCTTGGAGGAACTGATTGCAACAAGCACTAGCTGGGCTGGACCTCTGGAAGCCCTCATGTTCTTCACACTTTCCCAGAGATCCCAGGTGGTACAACCTAGAAGTGTAGGAGAATTAACTCATGAGCTATACTTTGGAAATAGGAAACAAATGATAAATAGGAATCAATAGGGAATTCACTAGCCTTTCCTCCCTGCTTCAACTTCCAAGAGATGGAGCCAACCACAAAGTTAAACAACTCACCAAAGAGAGCTATCAACTATGCTTCTCTTTTGTAAATTTTCCTTCTTTCTTTCTTCTTTCTTTCTTCCTTTCCTTTCCTTTCCTTTCCTTTCCTTTCCTTTCCTTTTTTTTGAGACACAGAGAGAGGGAGGGAGAATGAGAGCAAAAGCGTGTGCATGCTTGCTTGGGGGGTGGGGCAGAGGGAGAGAGAGAATCACCACATGGGGCTCACATCTATGAGATCATGACCTGAGCCCAAATCAAGAGTCAGATGCTTAATCAACTGAGCCATTCAGGTGCCTCTCAACGATGCTGCTCTTGAAGTGGTGGTCCATGTGGTACCAAGCCAACTTGTATTTGTTCTACTTCCATTATGGTCTCTCTTCTTTTATCATCCACTTTTGCTACCAGGAATTGCCCCCTCAGCTACTCCCATTAAAATATAAGGATTTAAGTTTTGCCTCAGGTTATATCTTCAAGGAAACTCAGATTAACACAGTCTTCTTTAGTCTTGGCCAAGCCAATAGTAAATCCATGTAAGGCTTTTAATGAAAAATAGGTGATACAGAGAGAGCAATGCAAATTCGCTCAATACCATTTTTTTCAAATTTCTTGAAAGTCAGTATTTCTTAATTTTATGTAGTTTAATACATTTTTAAAAAATTTTTCTTTTAATGTTTATTTATTTTTGACAGGGAGAGAGAGAGAGAGAGAGAGAGGAGAAAAATTCAAGAAGGGAGGGGCAGAGAGAGAGAGAGACCAAGATACAGAATCCGAAGCAGTCTCCAGCCCTCCAGACATGGGCTCGAACTCACCGACCGTGAGATCATGACCTGAGCCGAAGTAGGACGCTTAACCGACTGAGCCGTCCAGGTGCCCCTACAGTTTAGTATATTTTAAATTTTAACATTTAAATTTTTTAAATTTAAATTATTTTCATTCTGTTTTCTGATCAGCTGTGGACCTTGATTTAGTTATCTCTATAGATAAAGATGGGTATTTAGAACTACATATATCTATATGTTTATTGCTATATACATAGGTAGACATTTAATTTTTTTTTGTTTTTAAGAATATTTTTATGATTTCTCTTTCTGTCACTGGAGTATAAGTGAGAAATTAACCCACGTTAGTTTTTAAGTTTTTAATGTTTATTTTTGAGAGAGAAAGAGCTTGAGCAAGGGAGGGGTTAGAGAGAGCGGGAGACAATAGATCCAAAGTGGGTTCCACCATGACACCACAGAGACTGATGAGGCACTTGAACTCATGAACCATGAGATCATGACCTGACCAAAGTCAGATGCTCAACCGATTGAGCCACCCAGGTGCCCCAATCCATGTTAGCTTTAAAATGTTTGTTTTTAAAGATAAAGATGGGGGAGGGGGGGTAAGTAATACAATTTTGCGAACTATAGAACATCCAAAATGCAATTGTTTCTTGTGCATACACAGGTAATAAAAACATAATAAAAGACTTGTGAGATTTTATCATTAAAAAGGAGTTTAGATACCATTTTAATCTAGGAATAAAATATTATATAAATTTATTGTATTTTATATAAAAGGATAAATGACGTCCAGAAATAGGACCAGGAGTTAGGACTACAACCCAGCAGAGCCAGTTTGCTTTCCCACTTCTTGCCTGGCTCCAGCTTATACTCATACATTTTTGTTGCCATTATTTAATTTTTTAAAAATAGGAAAGAACAAGAGGTTTATTTCACAGAAATAAGACTTCACAGAAGTCTGATACTGAGAAATTGCTCCGATCTGTTCTTAGTAGAACAGCCACAATAAGAGTAAAATTGAAAGAATAGCTTTTCTTTTGTGGCAGCATTTATTAAGATTATTTAAATAAAAGACAAATTCAAGGGGGCAAGTTAATGGAGAATTCCTGGAAATATGTTGAGAACTAAACAGCACTTCTAACAACAAAAACAGTCCTCACATCTACTATGCACTAACGATTATTTGAAAACTGAGTGACAGAAAGGTTTCCTCCATTAGGTGTATCAATATGTTTTGGTTTATCAGACAAGAGCATCACTTAATGCTAAAGCCAAGAATCTTCAGATTCTTCCAAGTGTGTAGACTAAGCAAAGTTTTGACAATATGTTTTAGGCTGTTTCTTCAAGTATCCTCATTTTCCCCCAGAGTCTGTTTCTCAAAGTAGATTAGAGAATGAACAATAATGTCAAAGCATTGGAATGTTTGGAATGTTTGACATTAGATTCTTTTTTATTTTTTTTTTTTTTATGAGCACTGCTATGTAAGTCCCTTGAGTTCAGTGGTTTGTGAATTTTGGATTCTTCACCTAACTTTTTAAAGTTGCATATTCAAACCATGCTATCTCCTTCCAGGATGGGCAAGTTCATTTCACCCAGCCATGAAGCTGAGGAGCTTCATGAGTAGCTAACATTTTACCCTAATTTAAAATCCATGCAGAATACACTGTGGCTATTGCCCAACTTGGCAGCTTTGAAAATGCAGAGGGCATGGTGATATACACCCCAGGAAAGGCAGGCAAAGAAACAATTTTAACAATCGGCTCTCTACCCTTTCCTTGGCATCCATCCTGGGTTCTTCTTGTGAGCAGTGCTATCCAAATGGCAATTTGTTATGAAATCCATCCATTCTACAAAATGAACAAATTGAGATGATAACTTGAATATGTTTGGAAAACACCTTTAAAATGATTGCTTTGTGCAAGCTGGGTCAACAGAGCCAAATAATACTGTCCTGGTGGTTCCACTCCCTTCACCTAAGGCTGTTCTCAATTTCTTCCCCAGCAAGAGAATTCTATCACTATGGCACTAACCCCGGAAATGACAGTTATGTCTCCACTTTTGAGGAATAACACTCTAGGACTTTATCTAGTGTTGGGCCATTTATAGCTACACAAAGAAACTTCTGTTGATGAAAAAGTGATACTGTTTTCAATAAATCTCTAAATGTCCCTAAGTTTTCCAATGCCAGAATACTGACTCTACTTTTGCATACAGAGCAATAGGCAGGTCCCATTTTTGCCTAGGTCTTGGCAAACCTGATTATTTTCCTTGAAGTGCTTTAATGGCCATGGGAAGTGGTATCAAGCTGACCAACTGGACTGCTGAATGTTCAGTTTTTACATGGGCTGCCGTTCCTGCTGCACAGTCAATAAAATGATGTGGAAGATGGCTCCTCTTTCCAAATCCAGACTCACCAGTAGCCAAATATCAAACACAAAATATGCTTTTCACCAAATGTCAGTCAACTTGGGCAGAAAAATATTGAATTCACTATAAACTAAGAAGCTAAAAATTATTTCCTAGTATTTGATCAAGAGCAGGAAATGGGGTCTGGATCTAGCACCTGTGTTCTCTCTCTTACAAACTAAGTATTCACCAAATTTAAATCCCAAGAATATTTGTCAACCTAGCACTTATTCTCAGTGCCTGGCCACAAACTGATGGAGAAGTTGACTGATTAAAATGGCACCTACAGTACTTATTACAGAGAGATCTTGAGCTAAATATATGGAATGATAAAATCATACCATGCTCTGAAAATCCGATGAAAAATTTGCAGACACTGCATATTTTAGCACCACTATCTTTTAAATTCTCCAGAGGGAAACTCCCCTCTGAACTTGACATTTTTGAGATAGTTATACCTCCAGTAGGATCTTTAATGCCCAAAATATCTCCTGAAATGTCTGGGTACTGGTAGGGGATTAGGATACCAGGTAGTATATAGAGAAGAAAAGAAATAATATTTAACTTCAAACTTAAATGGAAATAATTCAAAAAAATATATTAAGACCTTATTCATTTCTTGAAGAAATATTAGCACTATCTTCTTTCTTTTGACTAAAACCACATCCTTTCCTTATGCTGTATAAATTTTGATGTTCTTAATGCCTCGTGATTTAGTTAGAAGTAAAAACAGTGAATAATATGGCAATAGGCTATCCTGATTGTGAACATCTTCCTCATTCCTGAAAAATGGATAGAAAACAATATCATTTAACAATGTCTATTATTTTAAAGTTTCAGAAAGAGATTGAAAGTTATCTAAATTTGATTGTATGTAGGATTATGAAAAGAAGTTCATGCTGACTTTTAAAAATAATACCAATAACAAAATAGTAATACTAATAATATTATTTCAAGTATCCACTATGTACCAAGAAATGTATTCGTTTTTTTCATATGTTGCATGAGATAGGAATTATTTCCACTTTACAGATGAAGAGTCTTTACCCAAGACTAAACTAACAGGTAAGTGGAAGAGGCAGAATTTGAATCTCTACATGCAATGACACCAATATATTATAAATCCTGCCATGCAAAATAAGCTCATATTTATACTTTATTACTTAATGCAACACAAGGTTGCCATGCCTATTGGATGTGCATGCCCCAAGACCACCATCAATATCTCCCTAGTGCTGTTTTGTGCTAAGGTGCTGTTGGCACCCTTTAGGTCCATTAATGAAGTCTATGCCTTTCCCTCAAATCTTCCTTATGCCAGTAGTATTCTCCATTCAATGGTAAAAGTCTACTGATCATAGTGTTTTATCCAACATCCTCTTTATTTATAGTCCCTCATATTTTCCCTATAGCAATGAAATAGTTTACATAGTTGTTATTGTTTCATTGTGCAATGAAATTTTAATTTTTTACATTTCTTTTTAAAAATTTTTTTGACATGAGACAGAGAGATACAGAGCATGAGCAGGGGAGGGGCAGACAGAGGGGGAGACACAGAATCTGAAACAGGCTCCAGGCTCTGAGCTGTCAGTACAGAGCCCAACGTGGGGCTGGAACCCACAAACCATGAGATCATGAACTGAGTTGCAATTGAATGCCCAAGTGACTGAGCCACCCAGGCGCCCCTAATTTTTTACTTTTCTGATTGTGACCTCATCTCTACAAATATCTTTGTGGACCCATTATATTCCTAAGAGTTGTATCTTTTTATTGGTTTCTAGTTGGCCAAAGCACTGGATGGCCAACATGTATACAAATATGTATTTCCTAATTTGTTTTGAAGTACTATGTGTCCTTGATGTTAGCTTCTGAGCTTTTCTCTCACTGGTATTTTCCAGAAAATTACAATGTCTACTAAACTTCCCTACCAGTTGTATTAAAAGTCAATATCTCAAGTTCATTCCCACACTATGTTCGGGTGAAGGACATGTGTTGATTTATTCTGATCAGCTTTTATATCTCCAGGTGCTTTGGAGAGATAGGGGGCACTAATATGACGCCAAGTTCAACACAGATTCAAAACCTATGGGTTTTATCAACAGACATGAAGCTCTCAAGATATATTATGATAGGGAAAGTCACAGAAAGGTTTCTTATTAAACAGCGTTTTTGTTTTTATTTTTGTGGTTAAGATTAAGTATTATTCTAAGCACCTTTTTCTCCTTGGAACTTCTCTGGCAGCTGTTGAGCTGTGCTGTGAGACAAAAAAAATGTAAAAAATTTTTTAAAAGAAAATTAACACATATAATTGTGTAATTTATAGGAAGCATCCTAATTTGTTCCTTAGAGGTAATGCCAAATTTAATATTTATAACAATTTTGTATTATTTCCCTACTTTTACAGATAAAGAAATAAAGTACTGAGCCTTAAAGTAAATTTTTAATGGTCATGTGGATACCAAAGGGCAAAACAAAAGCTGAAACCAGGACTGAGTGATTTGAAAGTTCATAGTCTTTCACTAAACCACATTGTTTTAACTAGAAGAGTGAATCCTTATAAATGTCCAATTAATTCAGATTTTAATTCACTCTTCTGATAGTACATTGCTTATCAGTATAGATGTCAAACTTTTGAAACTAAGTATTACCTAATTATAGAAGATATTTACATGAAACCTGTACCAAAAGGAAGTTGGGAAACTTACTCTAATTGTCCACAGATTTAAACCATCTTTAGAGCTTCCTGTAATAACTTTAAAATTCATGCAAAAATTGCATCCTACCATATATCTCTTTAACACAAAAACTATTTTTTTCAATATATGAAGTTTATTGTCAAATTGATTTCCATACAACACCCAGTGCTCATCCCAAAAGGTGCCCTCCTCAATACCCATCACCCACCCTCCTCTCCCTCCCACCCCCCATCAACCCTCAGTTTGTTCTCAGTTTTTAAGAGTCTCTTATGCTTTGGCTCTCTCCCACTCTAACCTCTTTTTTTTTCCTTCACCTCCCCCATGGGTTTCTGTTAAGTTTCTCAGGATCCACCTAAGAGTGAAAACATATGGTATCTTTCTCTGTATGGCTTATTTCACTTAGCATAACACTCTCCAGTTCCATCCACGTTGCTACAAAAGGCCATATTTCATTCTTTCTCATTGCCACGTAGTACTCCATTGTGTATATAAACCACAATTTCTTTATCCATTCATCCGTTGATGTACATTTAGGCTCTTTCCATAATTTGGCTATTGTTGAGAGTGCTGCTATAATCTTTGGGGTACAAGTGCCCCTATGCATCAGTACTCCTGTATCCCTTGGGTAAATTCCTAGCAGTGCTATTGCTGGGTCATAGGGTAGATCTCTTTTTAATTTTTTGAGGAACATCCACACTGCTTTCCAGAGCGGCTGCACCAATTTGCATTCCCACCAACAGTGCAAGAGGGTTCCCGTTTCTCCACATCCTCTCCAGCATCTATAGTCTCCTGATTTGTTCATTTTGGCCACTCTGACTGGCGTGAGGTGATATCTGAGTGTGGTTTTGATTTGTATTTCCCTGATGAGGAGCGACTTTGAGCATCTTTTCATGTGCCTGTTGGCCATCCGGATGTCTTCTTTAGAGAAGTGTCTATTCATGTTTTCTGCCCATTTCTTCACTGGGTTATTTGTTTTTTGGGTGTGGAGTTTGGTGAGCTCTTTATAGATTTTGGATACTAGCCCTTTGTCTGATATGTCATTTGCAAATATCTTTTCCCATTCTGTTGGTTGCCTTTTAGTTTTGTTGGTTGTTCCCTTTGCTGTGCAGAAGCTTTTTTTCTTCATAAGGTCCCAGTAATTCACTTTTGCTTTTAATTCCCTTGCCTTTGGGGATGTGTCAAGTAAGAGATTGCTACGGCTGAGGTCAGAGAGGTCTTTTCCTGCTTTCTCCCCTAGGGTTTTGATGGTTTCCTGTTTCACATTCAGGTCCTTTATCCATTTTGAGTTTATTTTTGTGGATGGTGTGAGAAAGTGGTCTAGTTTCAATCTTCTGCATGTTGATGTCCAGTTCTCCCAGCACCATTTGTTAAAGACACTGTCTTTTTTCCATTGGATGTTCTTTCCTGTTTTGTCAAAGATGAGTTGGCCATACGTTTGTGGGTCTAGTTCTGGGGTTTCTATTCTATTCCATTGGTCTATGTGTCTGTTTTTGTGCCAATACCATGCTGTGTTGAGGATTACAGCTTTGTAGTAGAGGCTAAAGTCTGGGATTGTGATGCCTCCGGCTTTGGTCTTCTTCTTCAAAATGACTTTGGCTATTCGGGGCCTTTTGTGGTTCCACATGAATTTTAGGATTGCTTGTTCTAGTTTCGAGAAGAATGCTGGTGCAATTTTGATTGGGATTGCATTGAATGTGTAGATAGCTTTGGGTAGTATTGACATTTTAACAATATTTATTCTTCCAACCCATGAGCATGGAATGTTTTTCCATTTCTTTATATCTTCTTCAATTTCCTTCATAAGCTTTCTATAGTTTTCAGCATACAGATGTTTTACATCTTGGGTTAGATTTATTCCTATGTATTTTATGCTTCTTGGTGTGATTGTGAATGGGATCAGTTTCTTCATTTGTCTTTCTGTTGCTTCATTATTAGTGTATAAGAATGCAACTGATTTCTGTACATTGATTTTGTATCCTGCAACTTTGCTAAATTCATGTATCAGTTCTAGCAGACTTCTGGTGGAGTCTATCGGATTTTCCATGTATAATATCATGTCATCTGCAAAAAGTGAAAACTTGACTTCATCTTTGCCAATTTTGATGCCTTTGATTTCCTTTTGTTGTCCGACTGCTGATGCTGGAACTTCTAGCACTATGTTAAACAACAGCGGTGAGAGTGGACATCCCTGTCGTGTTCCTGATCTCAGGGAAAAAGCTCTCAGTTTTTCCCCTTTGAGGATGATGTTATCTGTGGGCTTTTCATAAATGGCTTTTATGATCTTTAAGTATGTTCCTTCTATCCCGACTTTCTCGAGGGTTTTTAATAAGAAAGGTTGCTGGATTTTGTCAAAGGCCTTTTCTGCATCGATTGACAGGATCATATGGTTCTTATCTTTTTTTTTATTAATGTGATGTATCACATTGATTGATTTGCGAATGTTGAACCAGCCCTGCATCCCAGGAATGAATCCCACTTGATCATGGTGAATAATTCTTTTTATATACCGTTGAATTCGATTTGCTAGTATCTTATTGAGAATTTTTGCATCCATATTCATCAGGGATATTGGCCTGTAGTTCTCTTTTTTTGCTGGGTCTCTGTCTGGTTTAGGAATCAAAGTAATACTGGCTTCATAGAATGAGTCTGGAAGTTTTCCTTCCCTTTCTGTTTCTTGGAATAGCTTGAGAAGGATAGGTATTATCTCTGCTTTAAACGTCTGGTAGAACTCCCCTGGGAAGCCATCTGGTCCTGGACTCTTATTTGTTGGGAGAGTTTTGATAACCGATTCAATTTCTTCGCTGGTTATGGGTCTGTTCAAGCTTTCTATTTCCTCCTGATTGAGTTTTGGAAGAGTGTGGGTGTTTAGGAATTTGTCCATTTCTTTCAGGTTGTCCAATTTGTTGGCATATAATTTTTCATAGTATTCCCTGATAATTGTTTGTATCTCTGAGGGATTGGTTGTAATAATTCCATTTTCATTCATGATTTTATCTATTTGGGTCATCTCCCTTTTCTTTTTGAGAAGCCTGGCTAGAGGTTTGTCAATTTTGTTTATTTTTTCAAAAAACCAACTCTTGGTTTCGTTGATCTGCTTTACAGTTTTTTTAGATTCTATATTGTTTATTTCTGTTCTGATCTTTATTATTCTCTTCTTCTGCTGGGTTTAGGCTGTCTTTGCTGTTCTGCTTCTATTTCCTTTAGGTGTGCTGTTAGATTTTGTATTTGGGATTTTTCTTGTTTCTTGAGATAGGCCTGGATTGCAATGTATTTTCCTCTCAGGACTGCCTTCGCTGCATCCCAAAGCATCTGGATTGTTGTATTTTCATTTTCGTTTGTTTCCATATATTTTTTAATTTCTTCTCTAATTGCCTGGTTGACCCATCACTTCTTTAGTAGGGTGTTCTTTAATCTCCATGCTTTTGAAGGGTTTCCAGACTTTTTCCTGTGGTTGATTTCAAGCTTCATAGCATTGTGGCCTGAAAGTATGCATGGTATGATTTCAAATCTTGTATACTTACGAAGGGCTGTTTTGTGACCTGGTATGTGATCTATCTTGGAGAATGTTCCATGTGCACTTGAGAAGAAAGTATATTCTGTTGCTTTGGGATGCAGAGTTCTAAACATATCTGTCAAGTCCATCTGATCCAATGTATCATTCAGGGCCCTTGTTTCTTTATTGACTGTGTGTCTAGATGATCTATCCATTTCTGTAAGTGGAGTGTTAAAGTCCTCTGCAATTACCACATTCTTATCAATAAGGTTGCTTATGTTTATGAGTAATTGTTTTATATATTCGGGGGCTCCGGTATTCGGCGCATAGACATTTATAATTGTTAGCTCTTCCTGATGGATAGACCTTGTGATTATTATAGAATGCCCTTCTTCATCTCTTGTTACACCTTTAATTTAAAGTCTAGTTTGTCTGATATAAGTGTGGCTACTCCAGCTTTCTTTTGACTTCCAGTGGCGTGATAAATAGCTCTCCATCCCCTCACTCTCAATCTGAAGGTGTCCTCAGGTCTAAAATGAGTCTCTTGTAGACAGCAAATAGATGGGTCTTGGTTTTTTTAGCCATTCTGATACCCTATGTCTTTTGGTTGGTGCATTTAGTCCATTTACATTCAGTGTTATTATAGAAATATATGGGTTTAGAGTCATTGTGATGTCCGTAGGTTTCATGCTTGTAACGATGTCTCTGGTACTTTGTCTCACAGGATCCCCCTTAGGATCTCTTGTAGGGCTGGTTTAGTGGTGATGAATTCCTTCAGTTTTTGTTGTTTGGGAAGACCTTTATCTCTCCTTCTATTCTAAATGACAGACTTGCTGGATAGAGGATTCTCGGCTGCATATTTTTCTGTTCATCACGTTGAAGATTTCCTGCCATTCCTTTCTGGCCTGCCAACTTTCAGTAGAGAGATCCATCACGAGTCTTATAGGTCTCCCTTTATATGTTAGAACACGTTTATCTCTAGCTGCTTTCAGAATTTTCTCTTGATCCTTGTATTTTGCTGGTTTCATTATGATATGTCATGCAGAAGATCGATTCAAGTTACGTCTGAAGCGAGTTCTCTGTGCCTCTTGGATTTCAATGCCTTTTTCCTTCCCCAGATCCGGGAAGTTCTCAGCTATTATTTCTTCAAGTACACCTTCAGTACCTTTCCCTCTCTTCCTCCTCTGGGATACCAATTATGCATGTATTATTTCTCTTTAGTGCATCACTTAGTTCTCTAATTTCCCCCTCATGCTCCTGGATTTTTTTATCTCTCTTTTTCTCAGCTTCTTCTTTTTCCATAATTTTATCTTCTAGTTCACCTATTCTCTCCTCTGTCTCTTCAATCCGAGCCGTGGTTGTCTCCATTTTATTTTGCAGCTCATTGATAGCATTTTTTAGCTCCTCCTGGCTGTTCCTTAGTCCCTTGATCTCTGTAGCAAGAGATTCTCTGCTGTCTATACTGTTTTCAAGCCCAGCGATTAATTTTATGACTATTATTCTAAATTCACTTTCTGTTATATTGTTTAAATCGTTTTTGATCAGTTCGTTAGCTGTTGTTATTTCCTGGACTTTTTTCTGAGGGGAATTCTTCCATTTCGCATTTTGGATAGTCCCTGGAGTGGTGCAGAACTTCGGGGCACTTCCCCTGTGCTGTCTTGAATAACTTGAGTTGGTGGGCGGGGACACAGTCAGACCTGATGTCTGCCCCCAGCCCACCGCTGGGGCCACAGTCAGAGTGGTGTGTGCCTTCTCTTCCCCTCTCATACTGGCAGGATTTACTGTGGGATGGCGTGGTCCGTCTGGGCTACTTGCACACTGCCAGGCTCGTGGTGCTGGGGATCTGGTGTATTAGCTGGGGTGGATCGGCAAGGTGCACAGGGGCGGGAGGGGCAGACTCAGCTTGCTTCTCCTTTGGAGATCTGCTTCTGGAGGGGCCCAGCAACACTGGGAGGGAGTCAGACCGGCCAGAGGGATGGATCCACAGAAGCACAGCGTTGGGTGTTTGCACAGTGCAAGCAAGTGCCCTGGCAGGAACCAGTTCCCTTTGGGATTTTGGCTGGGGGATGGGCAAGGGAGATGGCGCTGGAGAGCGCCTTTGTTCCCTGCCAAGCTGAGCTCTGTCCTCCGGGGCTCAACAGCTCTCCCTCCCATTGTCCTCCAGGCTTCCCGTTCTCTGAGCAGAGCTGTTAACTTATAACCTTCCATATGTTAAGTCCTGCTTGCTGTCTGAACACACTCCCTCTGGCCTCTCCACTTTTGCCAGCCATACTCTGGGGCTTTGCTTGGCCGGCGGGCCACCTCTCCGCCCTAGCTCCCTCCCACCAGTCCGTGTAGCGTGCACCACCTCTCCGTCCTTCCTACCCTCTTCCGTGGGCCTCTCGTCTGCACTTGGCTCCAGAGACTCTGTTCTGCTAGTCTTCTGGCGGTTTTCTGGGTTATTTAGGCAGGTGTAGGTGGAATCTAAGTGATCAGCAGGACGCATGGTGAGCCCAGCGTCCTCCTACGCCGCCATCTTCCCAGGATCGAAAAAACTATTTTAAAGTTTCACTAACCATAAAAACACAAAAGCCAAACTAACTTGTCATGTTGACTAATGGGTTTCTGTTGTTAGAGTTCTTTTAAGGATTTTGTAAAATGGGCTGAACCAAGACTCAAATGTCATTCCATATATAGTAGTCCTTGATATGGTCTACAAACTCACATCTGCTTACCCCGGGCTATTCTTCAGACTTCATTTCCTCTAAATTCTTCTTGAATCAGTTCAGCCACATTACTTTCCTTCTCTTTCTGCCAAAACCTCACCTCGGGGATGTTTCAACAAAACACGTGCCTCACCACCACCTGAGTTAACGCAGTGTATGTGGTGGTCACATGCTATCCCTAGACGCTCAACTCCTTAACTATGGGCTCTGATTTAACAGGAAAGACACTCAATGAGTTCCCCTTTGACTCTTGCTTCCTCTATTTGTTTATCTCAGGACCAAAGACCCGAGTGAGTGCACCAGATTAGCAAATTCTAGGTCACATGGCTGATCCCCAGATCAAGGGTGTCAAGAAAAGTGAGTTTCAAGTTTCTAACTTGAGAAATGTTTCTTCACATAGGAAATCCTCTAGATGGAAGAAAGCAGCTCAAAACATGTGGCATGGGCCAATAATAATAGTAATAGTAATAATAATAATAAGCAAATGTCACTGTCACTACTACGTTTCTAGCACCTAGAAGCACGGAACATACTTGAAGCATTCCACAGTAGTTAGTAGGTGAGTGAATGAACATATCATGCTCATGTTCCAGGTAACGTATTTTCCTCATGCTGGTGTTCAAATATTTTGAAAGTTCAATTTGCAGAAACTCATACATATATTAACAGTTTTTTTTCCACATTGTTTTGGAAATCCAAAGCACACCAAAGAAATAGAAAAGTGATGTTTTCAGGTTTCCTTCTGGTGAAAAGTTTTTAGTGTCATCCTGCTGAGGTTCCAATGAACTCCACCATACGATGGCTGCAGTGAACCGAACTGGTGAGTCAGTCTCATTTATCATCTTAGGGAAACCCTCATCAGAGGGCTTTTCAGTATAGAAAGATAGATAATGATTCCTATCATTTATTTTGCATTAAAAATCTGAACAGGTTGGGGCGCCTGGGTGGCGCAGTCGGTTAAGCATCCGACTTCGGCCAGGTCACGATCTCGCGGTCCGTGAGTTCGAGCCCGCGTCAGGCTCTGGGCTGATGGCTCGGAGCCTGGAGCCTGTTTCTGATTCTGTGTCTCCCTCTCTCTCTGACCCTCCCCCGTTCATGCTCTGTCTCTCTCTGTCCCAAAAATAAATAAAAAACGTTGAAAAAAAAAAATCTGAACAGGTCAACAATTTCTTGTCTAAATCCTGTTGGGGCAGATATGTTTAGACTTTCAGAATTTTGAGATATTAGAATGTTTATGCGTACATACACCATATATTACATAACATTCTCAGCTGAGTCTAGGGCTATAATCAAGCCTATTACTGCATGTTCGCTGAAACATAACATAACCTACTTAGTAAGGTAATGACCCTAAATAGCCTTACATCTGTTCATATGAAGTTTTGTTCTCAAATAAATGATAGAACTGATTTGGCTTTCAGAAGGTTTTGGATTTTGGAATTGAGAATAAGAGTGTACAGACCCATGAATGTATTAAGTGTCAAAGAACGAAGACACTCACACGTTTATTGTTGATGTGATCAACGTTCTTCATTCAGCCATTTGACTTATTTTTAGTGCTCTGATTGGACATAGAAATTGAACACAGTCACTTTTTTTCCCTTTTGATTTATTCAGCTTAGAAAAAAAACAATAAATTTATATTCCCTACACTTACTTTCCTCTCCTTAAATATAAAACTCAGGTCTTAACTAAAGTTTCTAACAGCATTCTGCAGTTTTCCCCCTAATTCTGCTTTACTTCATTCACTAGCTCCTATGAGTGCCTGCATGATATCATCATCAACATTTAGTTTTTTCATTCAGTTCTACTTAGGTTCTCGCATTACCTGATTCTATTTATTATAAGATTATATTGGAATTTATTGTTTTTCATACTTACTAAAGTTCCCAGATGACACATAAAGAGATTGTTCAAAAAAATAACAAGTCCAAAATAAAATAAGGTTTAAAGGGCAAGAATGAGCAATAAAACATTATTGCACCTGTTCATTGCCCATCTAGCCAGAATCAACTCAAATAACACTGATTAATGCTCTGAAAATCTCTTAAGTGGGATATTATTTGATAAGAATTGCCTACCACACCATCATTTTTAATTATGATTTTCTTCTCTCTATAGTTTTCTTTCTTCTATACTATTAACAGATAATGACTAAAAATATCCCTGGATCCTCAATACTCAGTAAAAGGTATATATCTTTTATTTACAGCAATTTTTGTCAAATAGTATTAAACAATGTTCCCTGCTACTATCTGATCTCTACAAAGTACAGTGCTGTGTGAATAGGAAAAACCAATTTAATTGCAACAATAGGCTTGGCATCTAATATTTTTAAACGATCAATAGTGCAACAGATATTACAGTCTTTCCTATCATATATAATTTCTAACTTTTACACTGACAAAAAGCTATTTTGGGTGAGCCTTCCAAGGTAAGATGACTACATGATATTTTTAGTTTTATTTACATTTTACTAATACTCCTCTTTTGTAACTAAAAATTAGTAGTTTTATTTACAGAGTCCTGAAATTTTATAAATTATATTTTTAGAATACAGAGAATTTAAACATTATACAGATACAGATACAGATATTTCTCTCCTTTTTTGGCAAAATTCTGAAAGAAATCTCCCTCAATTTTAGTGAATTCTTTGACCACAGTAATTGGAAGGGCAAGGGTAAGTAGTTAAGGGAAAAGTGGCATAAATCCCACCTGAATTCTCTGAATTCTCTTGAATTCAGAATATCTCAACAGACCAACATTACCTATTTCAAACACTGCCCAATGTCCTGAATATTAATATGTAAAAGATGTGGAAAGACTCAAAGGCGGCCACAGGTTTTTGATGTCTTCATTAAAGCCTCTCAGCATTAATAATTGGAATTGTCACTTTGTTCCTTAGAAGTTTTTCATCCCACCACCATGTAGCACAGAAAGTGTTTGACAGGCTGGAGAAAAAAAAATGCTTTTCTTTTGTAGACAAAGAGAAGAGAAATTGTGAAAGGAAAAGGGGGAATAGAGAACCAACAAGAGACCTAAACAGTGATTGTATTTGTTAAGGTGTAAATATGAAAAATAGAAATTTGAATATTGTCTTAATATTTATGCCCAAGCATAGCCCCTATGTAAAGGTTTTCTATAACCCACGGTATGTGTATCCTAATTTGAAGACTATGCTCTAGAATGACCTTTATCCTACATTTTAATCTATTCTCTCCCCTACAAAAGCCAACTCTTAAGTGCCCTGATTTAAGAATACTGGATTGAGATTTTTGACGTCAGCAGAAATTTATTTCCAGACTACCTAGCAGTGCTGTCATGTGTGTGGAACCCAGGTGTCATTTGTGTCTTCCAGCCAAATGGAGGTCACGTTCTTTTTACAATTTAAAATTAAAGAAAATAGATAAGGACTCTAACCCGTAGTTTTCTTTAACCCTCATCTCTCCTTTCTACTTTATGTGGTCATTCTCTTATTTTTCTGACAGGGCCAGTCACATCTTGTGAGCCTCCTTCCTTGGACTCCTTCTGGCTTTCTACTATGTTCCTGGGACTCTTCTCTCCATGATTCACCAGGTTGTCCCAAGAAACTAAAAATTCTTCAACTTTCATCATAGTAATTCAAAGATCTCTTTATCCCCATCTGGCTATGGAGAGGGGCACATATCATATCTTATACTCAAAAAGATTTTCTGTAAATATTCCTAAAGGAAAAGGAGTTGTCAGGGTGCGTGGGTGGCTCAGTCAGTTCAGAGTCAGACTCTTGGTTGCAGTTCAGGTCATGATCTCCCAGTTCGTGGGTTCGAGCCCCACATCAGGCTCTGCACTGGCAGCATAGAACCTGCTCGGGATTCTCTCTCTCCCTCTCTCTCTGCCCCTCCTCCACTCACACTCTCTCTCAAAATGAGTAAACTTAAAAAAAAAAAAAAGAAAGCAAAGGGAGTTGTCTTGCTGGGGGGGAATTCCTATAAGAATATTCTGTTTATATTTGTGTCCAGTGTTAGTTTGCAATTTTTTCTTTCTTTTCTCTGTCATAACTCTTCATGTTTTTGTTTTTGTTTTTAGCTGAAATTATATAGACCCTATTATCCAGAGAATCTTCTTTTATTGCTATATTTTGAATAATATAAACTTTGTCTTATGTGGATTATATTAATAGACTTTCTAAGAATTTGGATATTTTTAAAATCATTTAGCCCATGCAAGTTTGCTTCTCCCCCCCCTCCCCCAAACTTGATGGATATTGTGTTGTTTGGAACACTTAGTTTTTGTTTCCCATTGTACACTAGCTAGTGACTTTGGTTTGTACATCTTCAAAATATTTTTCTCCTTAAAAAAAATTGAAAACTAAAATGAGATTCTGTTTGTTTGTATACACTTAAAGATCCCTTATGGGAAGTTAATACTGAAATATAATGTTTGGCCTTTTCATTAGCCATGAAATATGGAGGGTCTAAATCCAAGAACATATAAAAATTAAAGTGTGGGTCTTAGACATATTAATTATCACCTAATAGTTTTGTCCGTTAATATGTTCTTTTAAATACTACAGGTGGCTTTCCTAGGTTGTACTCTTCCAAAACAGTGTATTTCAACACTGGCTGCATATTAGAATCACTTAGGGTAAAATTAAAATACTACAAATACCCGAATCTACCCCCAGAGATTCTGAGTTAGTTGGTGTTGGATAAGGGCCCACATTTTTGCAGCTTTTTTGTTTTTGTTGCTATCGTTGTTTGTTTTTAACAAATTAGGTATTTCTAATGTGCAGAAGAATTGAAAGCAACTGTTCTAAAGTGAGGGTATGTTTCCATTTTTTCCCCATCATGGCAATTTCTAATTTTAAAAATTATCATTCATAATAGCATTGAGTATACAATGAACTTAGGAAATAGCAAAATGCATGCAAGAACTTTATGTACAAAATTACAAAATGTTTTTGAATGCAATTAAACAAGATCCAACCAAAAGAGAGACAAATAATGTTTGTGGAGAAGAAGGCTCAATATAAAGATTTCAGTTTCTTCCAAGGTGGTATGTTAATTAAATATGAACCCACCAAACAGGATTTTTTTTTAAGTTAGGAAAGCTAATTCTCAAATGTATCTGGAAGATCAAACACTCAAATCCAAGGCATTCTCAATGAAGATCAGGTGAAGGGATTCATATAAAATATCAATTGATTATAAACAGTAACAAAGACAGTTTACATGAGAGTGGTAACAGGCATGAAGACAATCAACTCAGTACAGTTTTACATCTTTTTAATACCTAATGAATTCTGGTTTTGTTTTAAGGTTTGGTGATATTGCAATACAGGACAAAACAACAACAACAACACTGTTCCTGTGGAGTTTAGGTATATCTGAGGAGAAAGCAGCAAATGAATTGAAAAGTAAAACATATTAGATGGTGATCGGTGCTCTGGAGAGACAATAGTGAGGAAAGTGTGTAGAAAGTACATGTGTGTTTTTTGAAGGGGCAAGTGAAATTGAATTTTAGGTAGGGATACCAGCGAAGTCTCACTGGGCAGGTGATGCTGGACACAAAAACCAGTAGAAATGACAAATGACTGAGAGAACTGTGATGTTTCATGATGCACATCGTGGGGGAAATTATTAAATAGTTCTGAGACAATATTTGTATATATTTTAAAAAATATATACAGAGTAAAATTTGTCTTCTATCTCATATGTATGTTTTTTTAATTTTTAATGTCATTTTTGAGAGAAAGACAGACAGAGTGAGACTGGGGGTGGGGGGTACAGAGAGAGGGAGACACAGAATGTGAAGCAGGCTCCAGACTCTGAACTGTCAACAGAGAGTCTGATGTGGTACTTGAACTTATGAACCGTGAGATCATGACCCGATCCAAATTTGGACACTTGATCGACTGAGCCACCCAGGCTCCCCTCATATATATATATATGAAATATATGTATGAATTATCCAATTGAATTCCAATTGATTCAAATATCCAATTGAATTAAAGGCAAGTGTGAATAACAAAACCTTCTAAGTATTAGAAAACAATATTAAAATATATATTTAGACATTGGAATAAGGAAGGATTTTAAAAATAAACCCTAAAAGGCCAAACCATAAGGGTGCAGATTCACATATTTTCTTACTTTAAAATGATTCCAAGATACTGTAAGGTGAAGACGATTTAGAGGTACAAGTTTCCAGTTATTAAATAAATAAGTCACGGGGATAAAAAGTGCAGCAGAGGGAATATAGTCAATAGTAATCCACAAACTTTGTATGGTGACAGATGGTGATGGTACTCACTGTAGTGACGCTTGCCTAATGCACAGAACTGTTGAAGCCCATGTTATACACCAAAAACGAATACAGCATTGTATGCCAACTATACTTCAATTTAAAAAAAAGATACTTTTAAGCCATAAATTTGAAGGAGATATTTTAAATTTTTTTAATTAATTAATTAATTAATATCCAATTTAGTTAGCATATAGTGCAACAGTGATTTCAGGAGTAGAATCCTTAATGCCCCTTACCCATTTACCCATCCACCCTCCCACACCCCCTTCAGTGACCCTCTGTTTGTTCCCTATACTTAAGTCTTTTATGTTTTGCCCCCTCCCTGTTTTTATATTATTTTTGCTTAAAATAGTATATTAAATTCCTCATGTGAGTAAAGTCATATAAAACATTTTTAATCAAAAAGGCACTAGAATAAAAAATCCATACTTTAAAAATGTATAAAAAGTCTTACAAATTAATAAGAAACCAACATTCAACAGAAACTATTTAGTAAGGAAAAGTTAAGTCACTCAAAGAAAGAAAAAAAGAAAACAGGAACAGGCATTTCACAAGAGAGGGAATAGGAGTGGTTAATCAAAATATATAAAGATACACAAACTCAGTGGTAATCAAGGAATGTAAATTTAATTCATAATGAGATACCCTTTTGGTCTGACTAAGCAAAACATAAATAACTCTGCCTATATAAAATTGTGGTCGGGATATTAATACCGGGAAGTTGTGCTGTATTATTGGTAGAAGTGAATATTGGCAAAATCGTTTTAGAAAACCATGTAATATGTGTCCCTTCTTGGATATATTATTTTCCCTAATAAAAAATTAAATATTAGGTAGGGCTTCTAAGACATCAGGAAGACTTTGGCTTACCCATAGACAGGTGGGAACGGAGGAGTGGTATAATCTGACATACGCTTTACAAGCACAGGCTGGCTGGCTGCTCTTTAGACCATGTACTCTAGGAAAGTTAGGCAGAAGTACTGTGATTAGCTGGGAAATGCCTGGCACTAATGTTGTAGCCATGGAAATAGTGAAAGTGGTCCAATTCTTAAAGATCAGATCTGGTATGTAAGGCCAAGAAGAGTTAAGAATAACTCCTTTTAGCTGAAACAGCTAGAAGATAAATTGGCTACATAATGCTAATCATGCATTTTCCTGTAGCATTTTCTTCCATATTGTCTGCTAGGCTGGTGACAACCCATCTCCCTATGTTTATGCAGTACTAAAGAGATCAGTACATCATTTTAATGTTCACTTTAATGACACTGGTAATTAAATTTTAAAATTTCTCTAAATATGTAGAATTGTAGATAGCCACTACTAAGTTTGTTGATAAACCTTTTCTAACCTTGAGGATACACCAAGCAGTTAGGGAGAAAGAAGAAAAATGTTCTGTTCAGCTTTGCTTTGATATCTCCCTTTCAAAGAGATTTATCTTATTGAAAGGGAAGGACCAATCTCTGGGAATTGCTGGTGTCAGCTGCTACAGGCAAGGATGATTTCCTTCACTTGTTTCCAAAAGGTCAAGAGACTGCAGGCAAAACCCAGCATGGCAACTGACATAATTAGGAAAGAAACAGCCTGTTCTCTAGAAAAGTCCATATCCCATTGGGTATTGTGCTATTATGTTTATGCCAAAACATTAAGACCAATATAGCGCATGACCCCATAGCCAAAGAGGCCAATTTGTGATTGGGACAGTCTGTTTTCTCGCTAATGGGTGTGCTTCAGGGGAGAAAAGGATTAGAGTCAAGGATAAATGAGATAATGTGATTGACTTGTTAGAGGCTATTTTACCCTCTTTTACTGTAGGCACTTTTTTCCTGACCCACGTACTAGCAAACTGCATCAGAGTAGGTGCTCAATATTTGCTTTTATAAAAATAAAATCTTTTGAATAAATGTGAAATCAATTGGTGCTGTGAGTGCAGCAGGTTAGTATTTGGCCATGGCAATGTTTTCCTAAGTCATCATCATTGATTAATGTTGTTATGTGGCTCATTAAAAAAAAAAAATAGCTTTCAGGTCTTCTTTACTTCACCTTTTTACATATCTCTGATGACTCCACTTTCCTGAAATTTCTTGACTGCTGCCTGAGGTTCCTTACTCTCTTCAGCCCTGCCCCATCCATTTTCTACTATAGATTAGGGCCCTATTCATTTTCATTGTACTTGTAATATTGTGTGTGTGTGTGTGTGTGTGTGTGTGAGAGAGAGAGAGAGAGAGAGAGAGAGACAGACAGACAGACAGACTGCTATGCCATCATATATGCTTCATATGTAACCACTCACGCAAAGTTTCTATTTCAACACTAATCCTTACTGACTGAAAGTCTCTTTCTTATTTTCTAAGCTATAAGTAATCACTTTTTCCTTTCTATATTAGATTTCCTCTCGGTCTCTCATGAGCAAAATATAAATACAGTTCCAGTGTAGTCCAGACAAAATGAAAACAAAGGTGTGGTGACACAAGTCAGTAAGTAGATACTCTGGTAGGGGGCAGGGATGGAGGTGTGGGCATTGTCCCAGGAAGAAGAATGAGAATCCTTTCTGTAATGTTGGAAATGTCCTGTATCCTGTTTTGAGTGGTGACTTCATAGGTGTGTATGACTGTAGAGTTAACACCTCCACATTTTAATGTAGGTAAATAAAAAAATAAAAAGAATATAAGAAAATAAAGCAAATTTTAATTATTTTCCATTTATCATTCTGCCTAATAACTTCTGTCTATTTAACTAACACAGCTACTTCTTCTGGTGTCTCTGTCGTCTTAAACATAGTTTTAGTCTCTGCTTCCTCCAGACAAACACTCAATATGTGGCAAATATAAGAAACAATAAGTAAATTACTTAAAAGTAATTGTCATGGACCAAACATCTGGGAAGGAAAAAGAGTGTTATTGAACCTTCAAAATACATTTTATAACCCCACATGAGTATCATTTTATATGGAAGTAAAAGTCAGCACTGGGAAAATCTCTTATTTGGTAGCTACAAAAAGCTAAATAAACATAACCACCCATTCCTGGAAATGCCAATTTCCTTGATTGAGGATCAGGGAGGAAGTCCCCAAAATGTTTCCTCTAAATTTCTTTCTACCTATTTCTATATTCATTACTGTATTTGCTTTATCTATATAAATTTGCACAAATAAGGATAGAGATTTTGGAGTTTAGGAAAACTATTAGGAATTAAATACCTAAGGGATAAACATAGAAACAAACAACTGAAATGAACTGGAAGTCAAAGTCATTGGAGAAGTAAAGGGCAAGGAACTGAGAGGCCAGGTTATTAAAAATATCTTCTAAATAAATGTAGAAAAGATTTGGACCAGAAGACAGCAGTATCTTTGATGAGACAGAGTTCAGATTCTAAAGAAGAGGGCATTCTTTGGAATTCATGGCATTTAAAAATTTCTGGGTGAATAAATAGGACTTTTCATAGTGATGCATATCTGTTGGCAACAACTAAGGTTGATCAATCACACTGTACTGATCCAAGAGCTAAAATCATCATCACAGGTTTGTAAAAGACTGAAATGGTTCAGTATAGAGTTAGAGGTAAGGGGTGATAGAGCAACAGTGAAGGGAAGGCAATAGAGGGGGCAAGGTATACATCTATCTTCAGAATCAGTGACATAAAAGATGTGAAAGACAAAAATGACCTCCATGTGAAAGAACTCTAATGAGATATTCTCAGAAGGAAACCAGGTCTCAGTTCAAACAAGACACTGTGAGAAATATTCAGAAAAGAATAGTGAAGAAACACAAGATTGTGTGGATTATAATCTCTGAGTACTAAGGAACACAGTTGAATTATTAAGCACTTCAGGAAGGCTATAGAATGAGATCAGGTGAGGTGTTAAAGAACAGGGAATGGAACTTTTTTATTACACTTCTTGTGGTGCCAGGATAAAATTCACCAAAGGAAACTGTGGTGGTGAGACTCTGGGTTTGGAAAAGGTTTGGTACTGGCCATGTTTCAAGAGAGAGAAAATGAATGAATGATCAAGCTATCACAAAGATAACATTATCAAATCAAACTCCTATAAATAATAGATATTACCCAGAAACATTATTTGCTACTTAATTCGAGGATGCAATTCAATCAAGACCCATAAACAAAGCAAGGAGAAGTTTGGAACATCAAGTACAGCTCCCCAAATCCTTCTCAAAACAGTCCTGTTGTACTCTAGCCAAGAGTAATAGATTTTATCTGTAATGAGGTGTATGAGTTACCTTATGGAACAGGGAGTGTTTAAGACATATGCTTCTTCTACCTAGATAGCTATATAGTCTATGTGACATTTTTCATGGAGCCATGGAAAGCTCCTAAATGCATAGATTCCAGATTTTCTACTGTGAGGAATTCTAAACCAGGAGCAGCCTGCTAAAAACATTCTACACCTAACGACTCTCCTCTTAGGAAACAAAAGCTGTCTATGTCAAGAAGTTCGGAAATTAAAAAGGTGACTAGCCTGGGACAACTTCTTTCCTTCCCTGGAGAGCTTATCTCCAGTGAGAGATAAATTGATCGCAAGAAGCTGCTTTAATGGCTTCCTCTAAGACTATTATTATTTTATGGGCACTTTTTCATTTTAACTTTCAAACCTAGTGATTATTTTCCCCATGAAGAGACATGGTGAATGGCTGAGAGTTTATCTCATTATCTCAATATAATTCCCATATGAGAGCAACACAGAAGCTTCTTCTGATTTGGAGTCAGAATGAATATGTCATCTCTGCTTACAGTTGAGTTATCAAGAATGGTCTGCATTGGAATCTTTGGGGGAAATAAAACTAATTTCACATAATTTAATAACTCCATTTTAACCCCTTGAGAGTTCATTTAAAATATTTTTAAAGACAAATGCTTACTAATTTAGGTTTTATAGAAGTGCCTGTAAGATTTTTGGGGAAGGGCAATGTTGTATTTTGTTTAAATATGTAGATTTGATGAAAAAAAAAACCGTTTTGTTTACTAAACCAAGATGGACAGTATTTTAAATGTTTTACAAATTTGTCAAATGTGGGTTGAAATATTGGGAACCCTTCTCTAATTTTTGATCATGCTTTATATTCTGGTTTAGTTTATGGCTACACACTTGCTTGCTGGATTCTCTGGCTAAATGTGTATATGTGTATGTACGTGCATGCTGGCATGCTAGACTAGAGCGAGAACCATTAAGACTTCTAGTTACCTTATCTTGATCATTGTATTACCATATAAATAGTTCAACCACACAAAGGTGACTACTTACTTCAAATGATGTATATGTTATAGTAAGATAAACAAAAATTATTAAACAGAAATTTACTTAAGAGCTTAAAAATTACACATCTTTACCTTCAGACATTAATTTCCTGCTTTTGCTGATACACATACATACTCATCAAAATATTTCACTCAATATAATAAACTTTTAGATATGGCATGGCCAAAACAATACTTTGAAAATCACAGTTTCCACTTTAAAATTCTCCACATGCAAAGAATATCCAGATACCATGGAGATATGCAGAATATCAAAGACTGAAGAGATGGGGAAATGTTACCCAGAATACACACAGGGAAGACTCAAGTTTTTATTCTGGTTTTGACCCTGAACAGTTATGGTTTGTGCCAATCAAATGCCTTTATCTGTTTAAGCCTCGGATTTTTAGTTGCTGTTGTTGGTCTGTTTTGCATTTTAATCCACAATCTGAGAGACTTGAATAGATTTGTTGTGATCCCCTTAAGCACTAGTATTGCATCCTTTGATAACCTGGAAAATACTGTAGCTAGCACAGAGGCATGAGCAGAGTTGATCTTAGGAATACCATGTAGTCCATGTCCTAAAAAGCACCCAAAATCACCTTTTGAGAGTCCATTTGTTTGTATCTTTTGGGTTAAGTCTTTGAGTGCTTTTAATAAACATGCCTGACAACATCATTAGTGTGTGTGAATACTCCAGCTTTCTTCTACCGAAAGCTTTTGATACCAGGAGGGTAGTAGAGAGATTTTTGAGATCCTGGATGCTTAAGGATTGTATGGGAAAGAACCAGAGAAGAGTGCTAACCCAGAAAGAAGGCGGGGAAAAACTTTCTCCCCATCTGATAGGTGTCAGGGTCTTCACGGAGATGAAGGGTGTCCTGATCCTTGAAGGGTGTCCAGCCTTGGCTACTGTCCCTGGCTGTAGGTCATTCTGCTGCTTTTGACCTCCCAGACCCACAATATAGGTGATGATATTCCCTGATGAGGAAGCAGGGGCTCACTGAGCAAGCCCCCTGTTAGAAGCATGAGTGGGAGCCACTATCTCATTCAAGGAAAAGGATAGCAGCTTGTGATTCACTGAAACTTACTGATCTGTACTAGGTTATCTGGATATATCAATTTCATCTTTGAAAAAGATATATCAGATCTGCTTATTTTTAGAACCCCTGCCACTCATTAGGTGACTGTGTATTTCCTTTTGTTCAAGCAAAATCTCATGTATCACCTGCTCCAAGCCCAAATAATAGTTGATTCTCATTATATCCAAACTGAAGACTGCAGTCACAAGGTGATACATTAATGATGTGATATCTTGTACCCTGAAGTACTTCCTCAATGCAGAAAATTTCTACTGTCTTATGCAGAGCACAGCGCACCCGCAGAAATTTAACCTGCTCAGCCTGGCTAATGGCAGAATGCTAATGGAGGAAATGTTAACTTTTCATTCTCTTTGCATGCTGGATAAAGAGTTGATGTATACTGCAGAGAGCTAATCAAATGAAAATAGAACAATAAAAGCTACCTAAATTTTGGCAATATCTTATTGAGTTGGTTTTTTAAATTATTTACTTAGAATTCATAAAAAATCTAACTTAGGAGAAGAAAGCATGTTTTAAAACTCACTTTCCTGGAAACTTTTGGGAACTCATTTTCAGTAAGCTGAACCATCTGGACAACTATCTCTCTGTAAGATAAGAGACCATAGAGAGGCCAGAAATGTTACTAAAAGTTGATATTTTAGTTTAATGGCATTGCACAGATTCTTAAACTTCAAAAGTATCTTTGATATCATCTTGTTTGATCTTTCAGTTTAGGAATTTCTTTTAGGACATCCTGCTGAAATACCTCATGTGACAAAGAACTCACCACCTTGCAGGACAACCCATTTTATTTTTAGATAGAATTTAGCAATTAAAACTATAGTTAGACCCACTTTCTTTACATCAAAACCAACTTTCTTTCTGATCTTTTTTTTCCTCTTATTGGTTTCAGTTTGCCCGTTGCAATTAGGCTGGGTAATTTTATTCTAATGCTTGATTTCACTGAGTTATTTTTTCACTTTCTTGTTAAATATCTCCATTTCTTCCACTGGTGTACAGGCTTTCCAGATCCTCACAATTTCTACCTGGCTTTCCTTGGACACACTCATGTTGGCCAACCATCCTTTAAAAAGACAGCCTCTAGAAAATACTCCAAAGAGATAGGCATTTTGCAGAGTGTGATTTTTTTTCAAATAAATTTAAGTTGAAAATGTATTAAATAATTGCTGTAACATGTGTTAGACCATGCACCAGGCTTTGCCTCTATTCCCCATTCCACACCATCTTATAATTTTCCTTGATTTGCATTCCCATTGTCTCTTCATTAACATCATCTACTGGGATCATCTCTCTGATTTCCATGAGCAAATGACACGCACACCACATGGTGCTTAGCTAATATACCCTAACTGCATTTAGGGCCTCAGATCCTCTTGTCTGCAGGAGTTTCAAGGGGCTGAACCCAGAGAAACCTAACCATAACTAAACTGGATCATTTATTTCACCTGTTGGTTAAAGCTCTGCCACTAGGGTCATCTTAAGATTGCCATCTGTTTAATTGTGTGCTAGAGTGAAAAGGCAACTGGTCTGGGAATCAAGAACCCAGGAATTCTGGTTTGACAGCAGTGTGGCCCTTCTTACACCACTTGAACTCTTATTTCCAGTAACATCGCTCTCTTTCTTGGTCTCCTTGCCACTCAAGCCCAGAGATATAATGGCACTTCACTGATGCTAGTGTTGTACTTTGTTGGTTTCCTTAACCTCTTCATGCCTCTAAAAACAGTTTCTTCAGCTACCCACCGGTCAATATTATTTGTTTCCTGATACCCTGGTTGATAACCTCTATAAGCCACAGTTTTCTCATCTGCAAAATCACCTAACAATACTACTTACTTTACAGCATTGCCCTGAAGGTTAGTGAAATAATATGAATATGTAGCATAGAACCTGGTAATTTTGTAATAAATGTGATATATTTATATTATTGTTGTTATTAAGAATTGTTTACAGAGAATATAATGTTTTCTCTCTGAGAAATTTTGTTGGATAAAATGCACAGTCCTTCCAGCACAATGATTTATTATCTCACTTGTGATCCTTGCCCAACAAACAAACTCAGTTCTCAATATCAAAGCCTGTACTTAGTGATGACTGTTAGTTCTATCAGTGTCTTGCAAGAATGCTAGAAGAAAACTAAGTTTTTTTATGGGAAAAAAAATTAGCAGCTTTTTTTCTTAGAAAAATCAATATGAACGTGTGGCCAGTTTCAAAGTCAGGTTCCATGGAGAAGTGAGTGTGTACTGCCAGTTACAGTAATGATTCTGCTAAGTTGTATATGCATTTATAGTCTTCTCAAAATTCCAATCAATGTTTGATCCATGTTCCCAAATGAATAGCTCGGTTAGACTCCTGGTGTTATCACAATCATGATGTTTTCCTGTATATCCCAGGTAGTTTGAAGACCAAGGGAAGGACTGAGATCCAGGGCCCTTTCTGTAAAGTTCTTGTCTTTGCAGTTTTTCATCAATTTACATAGGAGTCTGCTCCCACTAATACTTTCTGCAAAATACATGTTATGTACTTCTCTTGCTAACCTGGAATTGCTTTCCTACATTTTATTCTTTCCATATGTATTGTCTGTTACTTTCAGTGCTTTCACTGATGACTGCATTCTCTCCCTCCATTGCTGGAGCCATGGAAAGAAGAGCCATTTGGGGTCTGTATTTTGACTGAATGCAGAAGGTCCATTTCCCAGTACTAAACACTTCTGATGTAGGATCATTAAGCATTCCCTAAGCAAGAGTAGTTTAGGTGCCCTTCAACTTAGCCATCATGCCCATATTGTGGTGCTTTAATGGATACTTAGTGCAAGTTCACTGTGTTTTCACGTATGTGTGTGGTTATCACAATCTGAAAAAACAATGGGCCTCAATAAAAGAACTAAGAAAAGCAAAATCTCTATTGATCTCTGAAATACTGCTTGCTGTGTTAATGCTCACCTACTACACATGGCCATGTAAGAAGTCTGTTTTAAATATTGTAGTTTCCTGAAGCATCTTACATTAGGCATTCTGAATATAAAATACCCATCAGGAAGAATTCCTGATAATCCATAGTCCCTATTCTCCAAGCTAAATGTGTACATTTACTGCATATCACATTCTCTGAGAACAGTACCTAAGAAAGTACTGTTCTGTGTGGTGTGAGCGGTGTTTTATGACTTACTCATTTGAGGAATGGGTGTCTTAACTCCAAGACAGAGTCCATCAACACCAAATATCTCTATAACAGTATTTAGAAGGATTTGATTTATTGCTGTTGTTTTTAAAATTCAGACTGTTTTTAACATCTTTAAAAGCTTTTATTTATCTATATTTTTTTAATTTTTAAATTTACTTGTTGTCAAATTAGCTAACATACAGTATAGTCTTGACTTCAGGAGTAGATTCTCGTGATTCGTCACTTACATACAGCACCCAGTGTTCATCCTAACAAGTGCCCTCCTCAATGCCCAACACCCATTTTCCTCACTCTCCCAACTCCTCACCCCATCAACCCTCAGTTTATTCTCTGTATTTAAGAGTCTCTTAAAGTCTCTATGGACTTCTGTTAAGTTTCTCAAGTTCCACTTGTGACTGAAATCATGATATTTGTCTTTCTCTGACTGATTTCACTTAGCATAATAACCTCCAGTTCCATCCATGTTGTTGCAAATGGCAAGATTTCATTCTTTTTCATTGCTGAGTAGTATCCCATTGTGTGTGTGTATGTGCACGCAGTTCATAACTTGATGGACATTTGAGCTTTTTCCATAATTTGGCTATTGTTGAAAGCACTCCTATAAACATTGGGGTACATGTGTCCCTATGAATCAGCATTCCTGTATCCTTTAGATAAATCCCTAGTGCTATTGCTGGGTCATAGGGTAATTCTATTTTTAAATTTTTGAGGAACCTCCACACTATTTTCCAGAGTAACTGCATCAGCTTGCATTCCCATCAAAAGTGCATTCCTATCAAAATTTCCCCTTACTCCACATCCTTGCCAACATCTGTTGTTTCCTCAGTTGTTAATTTTAGCCACTCTGACCAGGGTGAGGTGGTATCTCAATGTGATTCTGATTTGTATTTCTCTGATGATGAGTGATGTTGAGCATCTTTTCATGTGTCTGTTAGTCATCTGGATGTCTTCTTTGGAAAAGTGTCTATTCACATCTTCTGCCCACTTCTTCACTGGATTATTTGTTTTTTTGGTGTTGAGTTTGGTAAGTTCTTTACAGATTTTGGCTACTAACCCTTTATCCAACATGTCATTTGCAAATATCTTCCCCCCTTCCATCAGTTGCCCTTTAGTTTTGTTGACTGTTTCTTTTGCTGTGCAGAAGCTTTTTATCTTGATGAGGTCTCAATAGTTCATTTTTGCTTTTATAATTCTTGCCTTTGGAGACAAAGAATCCTTGCTAGACAAGAAGTTGCTGCGGCTGAGGTCAAAGAGGTTGTTGATTGTTTTCTCCTGTAGGATTTTGATGGTTTCCTGTCTCACTTTTAGGTCTTTCATCCATTTTGAATTTATCTTTGTGGATGGTATAAGAAAGCGGTCCACGTTCATTCTTCTGCATGTTGCTGTCCAGTTCTACTAGCACCATTTGCTAAAGAGACTGTCTTTTTTGGATACTTTTTCCTGTTTTGTCAAAGATTAATTGGCCATACATTTGTGGGTCCATTTCTGGATTCTCTATTCTATTCCATTGGTCTATGTGTCTGTTTTTGTGCCAATGCCATACTGTCTTGATGATTATAGCTTTGTAATACAGGCCAAAGTCTGGGATTGTGATGGCTCCAGTTTTGGTTTTCTTTTTTAGGATTGCGTTGGGTATTCGGGGTCTTTTGTGTTTCCATACAAATTTTAGGATTGTTTGTTTTAGCTCTGTGGAGAATGCTGGTGCTATTTAGATTGGGATTGCATTGAATGTATAGATTGCTTTGGGTAGTATCGACATTTTAACATTTGTTCTTCCAATCCATGAGCATGGAATGTTTCTCCATTTTTTGTATCTTATTCAATTTATTTCATAAGCTTTATATAATTTTCAGCATACTGATATTTTACCTTTTTGATTAGGTTTATTCTTAAGTATTTTATTGTTCTTGGTGCAATTGTAAATAGGATCTATTCTTTGATTCTTTTTCTGTTGCTTAATTATTGGCGTATAGAAATTCAACTGATTTTTGTACCTTGATTTTATATCCTGTGACTTTGCTGAATTCATGTGTCAGTTCTAGCAGTTTTTTTTTGTGGGGTCTTTGGGTTTCTATGTAGAGTACAATGTCATCTGTGAAGACTCAAAGTTTGACTTCTTTACCAATTTGCATGCCTTTTATTTCATTTTGTTGTCTGATTGCTGATGCTAGGACTTCCAATCCTATGTCAACAACAGTGATGGGAATGAACATCCCTGTCGTGTTCCTCATATCATGGGGAAACTCTCAGCTTTTTACCCTTGAGAATGATATTAGCTGTGGGTCTTTCATATATGGCTTTTATGATATTAAGGTATGTTCCTTCTATCCTGACTTTCTTGAGAGTTTTTGGTAGGAAAGGATGCTGTATTTTGTCAAATGCTTTTTCTGCATCTATTGACAGGATCAGATGGTTCTTATCCTTTCTTCTATTAATGTGATGTATCATGTTGATTGATTTGCAAATATTGAACCAGCCCTGCAGCTCAGGAATGGATCCCACTTGATCATGGTGAAGAATTATTTTAATATACTGTTGAATTAAATTTTCTAGTATCTTGTTGAGAATTTTTGCATCCATGTTTATCAGGAATATTGGCCTGTAATTCTCCCTTTTTGCAAGGTCTTTGCCTAGTTTGGGAATCAAGGTAATGCTGGATTTATAGAATGAGTCTGGAAGCTTTCTTTCCATTTCCATTTTTTGGAACAGCTTTTGAGAAAAATAAGTATTTACTCTGCTTTAAATGGCTGGTAGAATTCTCCTGAGAAGCCATCTGGCCCAGGACTCTTATTTGTTGGAAGATTTTTGATAACCAATTCCATTTCTTCACTGGATATGGGTTTGTTCAAATTTTCCATTTGTTCCCTTTTTAGTTTTTGGTAGTGTGTGGGTGTGTAGGAATTTGTCCATTTCTTCCAGATTGTCTAGTTTGTTGGCATATAATTTTTCATAGTATTCTCTAATAATTGTTTGTATTTCTCTGGTGTTGGCTGTGATCTCTCCTCTTGCATTGGTGATTTTGTCTATTTGGGTCCTCTCACTTTAAATAAACTCTCTTGTGTCCCCCTTTGGAGCAGCTGCTTTCCATGCAAAGCTATGCACCCACATATCCAGCAGTTCTTGGAGCTCATCAAGAGTGAACACAGCCTCCCTGGATCCCAAGTATTGAGAGACAGGCAGGGCCTCCAGGTTGGGGATCTGCAGTCCATGCTCTGTATCTTTGGGTATTCAACTGATGGATTCCTTCAAGTAGCAGAAACTTCTATCTCATGAGCACCTCTGAGTCTGCACTTAGGATCTCAGTTGGGCCAGCTGCCCATTCCTCTCCCGAGGTGACTGCATAAACTGCCTACATGACAGGATGACATGAGGTGAATGATATAGGCACTGTGAGGTGCAGTTAGGCCACTATGAACCTTCTGATGACTTATCACGAGGAGGTTGATGGGCTTCTGGACCTCCTCAGTAAATCCCAAGTAACTGAAAGTGCAGAAAGCAAAAACTTCCCCTAAGGGTGGCTGGGAGGGGGGTGGTGGGGTGGGGGAGGTGGAGGGTTGGGGGGACAACAACTGAAACTTAGCAACAGCCAGATGGAAGAGACTTTGGGTGCCCTATGTGGGAAGGGCAGCTTCCTTACCCTTTTCCAGGACCTCCACATGAAAAATTCAGAATTTTATAAAGAAAACAAATGGTCAGTTACAAAATAAGTAAATTACCTATTGAAATGAGAACTGTTTCCATGTAAACATAATCAGCTTGATAGCTACAATGTACAATGCTATTGGAATACAAGCCACTGCCATTGCAAAGTAATCTTCCTTTGCTCACAGCATTTTCTGATGTAATTGTACAAAGTAATCCTCACATCTCACTGCATGGTGGTCACTGGTGTAAGGATTCAGAAAAACTCCTGATCTAAGGGCAACCAATGTCTTGACTGAGTTATTATGATTCTTTCCCCTAGAGGTCCATGACTTAGACCAGACAAATCCAGTTAGTTTTCTCTGAGCAGCTGAACTAAGAAACTAAAGTCATATAGATCCAATGCCTGACATGATTTCACAGTGACCATTAGGAGGGATACTGTGCTATATATGACACTAGGCAGACCTGGACATAAAAGAAAAGAGGAGAAATATCAGAGAAGCTGAGAAAAAAAAATAGTTCCAGGTTCAGTGAGAGAGGAACAAAATTCCAGCCCACCCCTAATTTTATGAAGGCTAACTCAAAGCTCTACATTTTCTGTTTTTTTTTCCCTTTTCTTTGCTTATTCAAGAGTTTGTAAGATTTTGTCCTTTGAAGTTAAAACTCATTTTTGTTTATTTAGTAGTTATTTGAAAGTTTATTTATTTATTTTGAGAGAGAGAGGTGGGGAGGAGAAGAGAGAGAGGGAGAGAGAAAATTCCAAGCAGCCTCTGTGCTATTAGGACAGAGCCTGACATGGGGCTCCGACTCATGAACCACAAGATCACCACCTGAGCTGAAATCAAGAGTCCGACACTTAACCGACTAAGCCACCAGGTGCCCCTACAATTCTTTTTTAAAAATGACAAACTAAATTGCTACTGGCAAGCATTGATATTATATTATAGTACTTGTCCACAATGAAACAGTTAAAGTTTATATGCATCAAACAAGGGTCTGAAAGTCTCAGTTCCTCATCTTCTTGTCTAAAATGCCTTGATTTTCTTGTGGGTGATGTATATATAGTTCTTGTGTCATTCTTGTCTCTCAGGAGAAGTAACATTCTTATGCTGGGGGCCTTATCTATTTCTCCATAGGAATTTGCTTTAAAATTATTCAGGGATTATGATCTTCATACTTGTGTTTCCCAACTCATTTACTTTTTTGCAGTGTTCTACAAAATGTCTAAAATTGATTATAAAAATATTAATAGATATAATATGTAAAGAGACAAATCTCAAAACATAAAAAAGTATGTAGTGTAAATACATTCTTCTTTCACCCCTCTGTGCTATCACCACCCATGCCTTACTCCAGAGGCCACTGCTACTCTGAGACTTAGACAATATTTCTGGTTTTTATAGTTTCTTATTTTTAATATTTTGAGTATGCACTGCACTGTATTTCAAAAATGTAGTTATAAAAAATGCACAATTTCTTTTCTCTCACCCTTCCCCCTCAGTCCCACAACTTTCTCTTCCTGGGAGAAATTAACCTTACCATTTTTTTGTGTACGCTTTTAGAATTTGTAAAAATTTTAACAATGTTTTTAACCAGCTGTTTTTGATAAATAACTGATATACATCACTGTGTAAATTTAAGGCATATAGTTTAATTTACATATACTATGAAATGATTACCACAAAAGACTTCACTAACATCTATCTTTTCAAATAGTTAAAACAAAAAGAAAAATCTTTTGTTAATCTTCATTAAATATTTGGTTAAATTCACCCGGGGAAGCCATCTCATCCTAGGCTTTTCTTCATTGGGTAATCTTTGATTACTGATTCAGTCTCCTTACTAGTAATTGGTCTATTCGGATTTTCTATTTCTTCCTTATTCAGTCTTGGTGGGTTGTATGTTTCTAAGATATTTTCCATTTCTTCTAGATTGTCCAGTTTGTTGGCATATATTTGTTCATAGTAGCCTCTTATAAAACTTTATACTTCTCTGGCATTATTTGTAATGCCAAATAATTGTTTTTCATTTATAATTTTGTTGATTTTGGGTCCTCTCACTTTTCATTGGTTAGTCTAGCTGTGGGTTTGTCAATTTTTCATATCTTTCCAAAGAACCAACTCTTAGTTTGGTTAACCTTTTCTTTTTTTTCTTTTCTTTCTTTCTTTTTTTTTTTTTTTTTTTTTGGATTTTATTTTTTTCTGCTCTAATGTTATTTATTTTCTTCTGCTAACTTTGGGTTTAGTTTGTTCTTTGACTATTTCCTTACTGTGTAGAGTTAGGTTGTTTACTTGAAATATTCCTTGCTTCTTAGTATAGGCATTTATTCCTATGAACCTCCTTCTTAGAACAGCTTTTGCTGCATCTCATATGTTCTGGTATGTTGTGTTTTCACATCAGTTTATCTCAAGAAACTTTTTTTATTTTCCTTATTTTTTCTTTTGTGATACAGTGGTTGTTCAGGAGAGTGTTGTTAAATTTCTGTGTTCATGAATTTTTCAGTTTTCCTTTGTTGGTGATTTCTGTTGTGTCCATTGTAGTCATAAAAGACAGTTGGTAAGATTTCAGTCTTTTTGACTTCACTAAGACTTGTTTTATGTCCTAACATACGGTTTATACCCCTTCAAAAATGTTCCTTGTACACTTGGGAAGAATGTATATTCTGCTGTTGTTGGATAGGAAGTTCTGTTTATGTCTGTTAGGTCTGTTTGGTCTATGGCCTGTTCAAATACACTGTTTCCTTATGATTCTTTGTCCAGATGATATATCCATTGTTAAGAGTGAGGTATTAAATTCCCCAACTATCATTTTATTAGTTTATTTCTCCCTTTAGCTCTGTTTTTGTTTATATATGTGAGTGCTCCAATTTTGGCCAGATAAATATTTACAACTATCTTATCTTCTTGACGGTTGACCTCTTTAGCATTATATAAAACTATCTTCTTTATTTTTACTATTTTTAGTTTGTTTGTTTGTTTCCAAAGTATAGCTACCCATGCTTTTCCTTGGTTATTATTTGTTTTGTTTTTTGTTTTTGTTTGTTTTGTTTTTTTGTTTTTTTCCCAACCCTTCACTTTTAGCCTATATGTGCCTTTAGGGTTAAAGTGAGTCTCTTTCAAGCAGCATACTATTGGGTTTTATTTTTTTATCATTTAGCCATGGAAATACTTTATGTATGTACAAGCAAATTGTCTCTTAGCTCACCCCATTGTTAACATGAAATAGTGATGTATTATGCACATTTATGTGTGCTTTGCTTTTTCTACTTAATATATCTTAGAAGTTATTCCATAATGATATATAAAGAGCTCTCTCATTCATTTTCATGGCGACTGCTCCCATGTATGGATTACTTAAATAGTCAGCTGACTGATATTTAGATTTTTTTCCTTCTTTTGAATTATGAGCAGTGTTTCATATGTTTAGTCTACATTTATGTTACGGTTGTTTGTAATATTGATAGATATTAGTAAACTGCACTCTACAGAGGCTATACCAATTTACAATCCAACCACGAGTATGAGTCTATTTCCTCACAGTTCCTAATATAATAGCACATTAACTTTTGATTTATGCATCTATGTATTAATCATATCATATATTATATATTACTAGATATATTATTAGATATAAAATTATTCAATATATACTTAAATATTATATTATCTTTGCTAATCTGAGAGGTAAAATATTACATCTCATTGAATTATTTTGTTTTGTAATTGAGTCTTATTTTATATATAATAAAAGTGTTCAGCTCAAAAATTTTTACGTATGTATACACCTGTGTAACAACCATCCAAAATAAGACATAGAACCTAACCAGTACCCCAGAATCTCTCTTGCTTATTTTTGATATACAACTTCCCCAGAGATAAACACACTGACTTTTACCACAATAGTTTTGTGTATTTTGTAATATAAATTATTGAATATAAATAAAATCATAAATATCAAGACTTTTGTTTCTGACTTTTTTATGCAACACCATGTTCCTGCAAATCTTGGAAATTCATTGTTTTATGTTATATATATAATTCCATTTGTTAAATATATCAGCTCTGTCTTTTTAATTTTGTTTTTAAAGTTTTGGAATTTTTTATTTAAGTGAGATTGATATCTTGTTTTTTAAAGACAATTTGCATTTTTAATAAACTTTCAGCAAGAGGTTTTTTTCCTTTTTCTATTAAGAATATGCAACTATATATATGATTAAGTCTTATCATATATGTATTATATAATCGTACATGTATTTAGACATTGTTTATGTCACAATTATTTTTCCTATTTGCCAATTATCTTTTAAATACTTCACCTTTCTTATATGATTTTCATCAATTTTTAACATTCTAAGAAAGATCTACATTCTGAGATTATTTTTAAAAATCCATGCTTTCTTCAGTGATTTTATAGTTTAATTTTCTACATTTAAGTATCTGATAAACTGTATTCTAGTAAAAAGTGTAAAGTATGAATTCAAACCAACCCCCTGACAATTTCTCTTTTTCAGAACCTGACTTTCGGATCTTGCCTTACAAGAAAGTTGTGTGGACAGTGGTCTCTGTGTCGGCTACTTGTCACACGAAAACAAAATTGAGCCTCAATGTGAGATTCAGGCAGGGAAAAGACATCTCTTTTCCTCAAATAAATTTCAAAACTGTGTAATGCTGTGTAATTAGACCACAAACTAGTATACGATAATTGCTTATGAATGTTTTCTTCACAAACCCCTCCCAAATGAATACAGAAATAAACAAACTTTCAGGAAGATACTTTCTCCCTGCACAAGATTCTGTGCTGGCTCCCAAATCACTCCTTTACTAACAGTGGGGATTTAAAGCCGCAAAATATCCCTGGCAATGAACAATGGTGATTTTATCATATAGTATAACACTAGATTCATCAATTTGCATTCCAGCAAACACGGTCCCAGTTAGTTCAAAATAAACCAAACCAAAAAAAAAAAAAAAAAAAAAAAAAAAAAAAAAAAAAAAAAAAAAAAAGTAAAGTAAATAAAAGTTTCTCAGTGGCTGAGAAAAGTCTTAAGTAATCAATACATTCCCCACAGAAACTAAGGCAGTGGAGGAAAGGAAAAGAGATGTAAATCGAAAATTGCAGGAGCATCACTCTGATGTAATTTATCTGGTATAAAATGGAATAAAAAGACCCATTATTTCAACATTTAACTGCAGTGTTGCTCAATTTCTCCAAGCTGCTCTATCTCATATTTAAGTAAGATGTACTTCTGAGAAGGCATATCATCTAAAATCATTCTGTGAGCATAATGATTATGGGCCTGTGGCCAATATGTTACAGAATGCACAGTACACAGAGGAAGAATGAGCCCCAAAATTTAGAGAATGCAACTGGCCTGAGCTAGAACTACTAGACCAGGTCTGTAAAATATTACTTTAAGTTTCTTAAACTAGGTTAGCATTTTTCTTATCCTATGGTCTCTCTGAAGTTCAAACTAGAGCAAAGAGCATTCTGCATATGAGATGTATATTAACAATCTGCCTTTTGCTGAGAAAGTCCAATACTAAACTGTTCAAATAAATACTTTAAGCAATGATCACCTTTAAATAAGGCTAACTTCTGAGTTCATCTCAAAAGCAAACTTCTTTAGTTTACCTTCAGGACCAATCTGACTACTTTGGGCAAAGTCTCTTATAGAATTTATGGACCAAGAGACAAGAAAAGTGCAATCATCAGAAAAAGGGGCCAAGTTAGAGTGAGTTTGCAAAACTATTAATTTCCCTTTTGCTAATTAAATGCCTGTTTTGATTCCCAATATCTAATTATGATTTTTGATGAAGTCAATGAAAAAAGATGTACTAGAAAGTTAAACACAGTTCAGTGTAAAGGACAAATGACTCGTGAAAGTGATGACAAATGAACGCTAGTTAGAATTTCCATGTAAAGACACATATGTCATGGATCTAGATTCTGTGCCTGGAGCGTTGGACTCTGACCTATTCTGTGACGCAGTAGAGTAAATAAATGGCTCTGTTTCATTATAAGAATGTGTGTGATCTGGAAATGAATAGTAATGAAGGAATGTTTAAGTTTGAAAATGATAAATGTGATTAAGTATCAAGATCTATGCTTATTAAATTTAATCATCTGAAACAATAAAATTCAATTCAGTGCAACTGACATTTATAAGGAAATTCATACATTTCATGCACTGTGCCGAAACTTTAAACTTAGAAACTATTTTTTTCATTATAAAAGTATTATGGTAATTTTCTATTTCCAGGAAATAAACTCATGTTCAAATCTCCCTCACCTAGATGCAACTTGAAAAATGACAGAAAATATCTGAAAATTAAGATTAGTGATGCACATGCAAACTTGTGAAAAATAAGAGGGATTCACAGGACACTGCAGCTATAGGACATCCATGACAAGTGATACTGGAGGGTAAGCCCAGTGCTTGGCACAGGCAAGCTATGCCAGTAAGGTGGCACAGTCCCATGTGGGAACACTTATAAGTCAACCATCCCAAGAGGTCACCCCACTATAGTCACAGAGGAAATGGCTATAGCTACTAGAAGACAGGATGTTAAGGATTCACGAAAATTAAGACAAAAAAAATCTGAGGAAGGCCAATATTATCATAGAGGCACAACAATAAAGAGATCTTAAGTTGAAAGAAATTAAAGTTATGAGAAAAATCACAAGAAAGCTTTAAAATCTGTATGTGAGACGATGAAAGGAATCATCACTGAAATTAAAACAGGATGCTATAAAACAAACATAGATGATAAGAAAGATCTAATGAATGAAAAATGTAGTTGTTGATATGAAAACAAAATAAATAGGTAAAGAGCAAATTATACATTTTGAAAAATTAGTGACCAAAGATCAAACTTAGAAGTTCTTCCAGAATCAAACAAAAACCTAAAAAACAAATTAGAACTGATAAAAAACAAAAGAGCAGAAAATTATGGAGAAAAGTAAAGGTTGTATTTGACAAGAACAATGACTTAGAAAATTTTCAATTTAATCACTGAGGGAGAGAAAAGACACCAGGAGTAATTACAAAGAGGTAAAAAAACAAAAACAGTAATTAAGTACCAGTAGAAAAAAGAAGTAAAAATTAGAAGAACAATGTTGGTAAATTTATACCAGTAAATTTGAAAACCTAGTTAAAATGAAACATGAACAAATTTCCAGAGAATATCAAAAATTATTAAAAACAAATTTTAAATATGAAAACATACACACATACACAAAATTACCAAAAGTACAGATATCTTTATGGAATCTTCAAGGAAAGGACAATTATCATCTAATGCAAAATGTTTTAGAACACAGAACTAGCTCATTACTGACCAACTGATTTTACAAGGCATGATTTCAGAGTACCAATATCAACAATAGACAAAAACTGAAAAACAGAAAATATACAGCTTTTTCTTATAAACATAAGTGAAATGAATCCACAATTTTAAAGTGCATAGAAATAATAAAATTCAACAAGACTACTGTATACAAGTTCAACATACAAATTCAATTATTTCTACACAAAAGCAACAACCAACTAAAACTTACTTTATGCATTTTATAAATGTATGATACATTAGTTTTGTTTCATAGTATATAATAAGTGGTACAAGCATTTTATGGACACATTCCAAGAAGGTTTATAAAAAATGAAGAGTCTTAAAGTCTAGTTATGTAACTGTAGGGATGTGTCAGTTCTATGTAGAGATCAATTCTTGTAAATTGCTCTATAAATCCAAATTAATATCTTTTAAAATCCCATCAGAGTTTCATGGAACCTCACAACCTAGGTGATAAAATTAATTGAAAGAGTAATTATGTACAAATTAATCAAGAATTTTTTTTGAAGGATGAGGTTGAGTTGATATAAAGTCCTTTAAAGAAAAATCAAGATATGAAACTATGCTAATTAAAACAATAGTGTTACAGCAACAGTAGGAGAATAAATGTTACTGATATTGCTATCAGTATCAATATGGGAGATATATTGTATGCATATGCATAAACAATCACACGTGGGTATACCTGCAATCTATATGAAACTATCTTATACTCTGACAATTTGACTTATTCTTCTCCCTTAAAAAAATGCTGTAGAACTCTACTGTCTGTGCCCATAACACTATTTCACTGCTTTTGATAACAGTGAAGTTATCCCATTTCATGGATATAACTTTACATGAAATAATTTCATTATTTATTTCTAATTACATTATTTTCAGTAAGTAACCCTGTTGACAACCTTACTACCTAATATGAAGATATCAGTGAGGAATATTCCCCTGAATGGAATTTCAGGAACAAAGATATACAAATTTTAAGTTAAACAAAACAGTATCCCATGTTCTTTGCAGAAGATCAAGTTTACTGTCCCACCAGCTGTGCTTATAATACTATTTAAGCCAAGTCTTTGTTTGGCTTGTTTGTGTTGAGTTACACTCAGAAACTCTCTCCCTGATCTAATGGTAGTTTCCCCATATGTTTTATTTAAAATATTTACAATTTACTTCCAGACGATGATAGGAATATGTCCTTACGTTATTTTTTCCCCATACAGCTAGATAGTCTTAAAAAATCGTTTATTGGATGGTGGTTAATTTTTCCACTAGTATGAAACACCACAACTCTTATAGCTAAAGAGCTTTGTAATTTTGAGCTATACTGTAAATCTGCCTGGTTTTCTAGTCCCAAATTCCTTTATGTGGTGAAGTTTTGTCTCATACATTTTAATGAAAGGTAGGGCTACAATATCCTTTCCATTTCTACATTCATAACCTGATTTTTATTATCTTTAACATTTTTAAAACTTATAAAACAAATCCATAGCTTTATTTTCTAAAAATGCTAATTTAGAATATATTATAAATAAATGTTATATATAGTTAAAAATATGCCTCAGAATAAATCAAACAAAAATTTCAAAACCTATGTTAGAAAATATGTAAAACTCCACTGAAGTACATTAAAGGCAACGTAAGGAAAGAGAAAGGCATGTTTTTCTTAGAGAGACCAATAATATATTATGTCACTGATTTATAAAGCAATCAATAAATTCATTTCTACCTCCAATCAATGAGCAATGGTGTTTTTCACCTTGATAAAATTATTATATTTTCCAGAATAACACACACACACACACACACACACACACCACTAACAACAAAGGAAAAGATGGAATAATTTGATTACATTAAAATACATTCATGCAGTGACATCCACAAGATGGCAGAGTAAAGGGTTCCTCACTTGTGTTCCTCATCAGGAATACTAATTTGGCAGCTATTCACGGAAAACAGTGAATTTGTGGGGGCTTTGGAATCCAGCTACCCTGCTACCCATGCCCAAGTAGCAGGCTCATAGACTGTGGTCCTAGTTACAGACCTAGAAACAGCACTAATCTCTGTAGATTCAGTCATAGCCTGTTTGACCTGCCACCAGGGCCACCAGACATGCCAGGGACATGGCTGGGAAGAGTCATGTCCTATGTTCCTGGGCCCCAGGTAACAAGCCCTCCAAAATCTGTCTTTTGTTGTAGGCCCTGAAGCATCCAGTCACCTGGCTCTAGCTCCTCTCAGTCTTGGTCCAGAAGCAGTTCTATCCTTACAGGGACAGCACAGAAGATATACACACTGAGGCAGGCCCATCAAATTTTGTCTGACTGCGTATCCTGACACTGCTCTTTAACTTGGCTCTAGGCCCTCTCATCTGGAGTTGGGAGTAATCATGAATGCACAGGAGCCATGCAGGAGACACACTCATCCAGGCCCAGCGGAGCAGACCTGCTGACGTTGGTTAGATAGCACATCCTGGAAAGGCTCTATATGCAGCTCCTGTCCCTCTTAGTCATAGTCTGGGAGCAGTACTACCCCCTCAGGAACAAGGTGGAAAACACCTGAAGGCAGACACATAAGAATGCAGCATGACTTCAGATCCTGAAGCAGCCCTGTGAGCTACTGGCAAGGCCATCAAGGCAGGTCTGCCTATCCAGGGACCAGACAGGATCCATGCCCACCAGAAGCCCTGGAAGCAGGTACACCAATCATGGATCTCATAGGAGACAAAGGAGGTAACTATATATAATTATATCATCAAGATAATATATAAGTTGTAAACATAAGTGCAACCACATTTAAGCACTTCAATATATAAAGCAAATATTAACAATTGGAAATGTAATATGAAAATTATTTAAAAATAAGAACATAACTCTTAAAGACTAAGTGGGAATTTGGAGGTAACTAGAATTCAATTATGCTCACATTGTATTAATGTATATACGTCACATAGAAGAAATTGTTCCACTATTTGTCATAGTTCCAGAAACTTTTCCCCACGGCCTTTACTTTAATTTCAAGTCCTGCTTAATCCTTTTCAGGGTTACTTTCTCAAAAAGGAAAGGCTGAAGGCATGCCTTAAAAAAGGCATAAGAAAAGAGCAATCAATTCTGCATTTAGTTTATCCAAAACAACAGAATATACATTCTTCTTGAGTGCACATGGAATATTCTCCAGAATAGATCACACAAGGGGTCACAAATCAGCCCTCAACAAGTACAAAAAGATTGAAATCATACCTTGCATATTTTCAGATGACAATGCTTTGAAACTCAAAATCAACTACAAGAAAAAATGTAGAAAGACCACAAATACTTGGAGATTAAAAAACATCCTAATAAGGAATGAATGGGTTAACCAAGAAACCCAAGAAGAAATTAAGAAGTACATGGAAGCCAAAGAAAATGAAAATGCAACAACCCAAAACCTCTGGAATGCAGCAAAGTCAGTCATAAGAGGCAAGTATATAGCAATCCAGGCCCTCCTAAAGAAGGAAGAAAGGTCTCAAATATACAAGCTAACCTTACACTGCAAATAGCTAGGAAAAAAAACAACAAATAAAGCCCAAAACCAGGAGAAGAAGGGAAATAATAAAAATTAGAGCAGAAAGCAATGATATCAAAATCAAAAAATAGTAAAACAGATCAATGAAACCAGGAGCTGGTTCTTTGAAAGAATTAACAAAATTGATAAGCCCCTAGCCAAATTGATCAAAAAGAAAAAGCAAAGGACCGAAATAAATAAAATCAAGAATGAAAGAGGAGAGATCACAACCAACACCCCAGAAATACAAATAATAATAAGAGAATATTATAAGCAATTATATGCCAACAAATTGGGCAATCTGGAAGAAATGGAAAATCCCTAGAAACATATAAACTACCAAAACTGAAACAAGAAGAAATAGAAAATTTTAACAGACCCATAACCAGTAAAGAAATCGAATTAGTAATCAAAAATCTCCCAAAAAACAAGAGTCCAGGGCTGGATAGCTTTCCAGGAGAGTTCTACCAAACATTTAAAGAAGACTTAACACCTATTCTTTTGAAGCTGTTCCAAAAAATAGAAATGGAAAGAAAACTTCCAAACTCATTCTATGAGGACAACATTACTGTGATTCTAAAAACACACAAAGACCCAACTAAAAAGGAAAACTAGACCAATTTCCCTGATTAACATGGAGGCAAAAATTCTCAACAAAATACTAGCCAACCAGATCCAAAAATACATTAAAAGAATTATTCACCACGATCAAGTAGGATTTATTCCTGTGAGGCAGGGCTGGTACAGTATCTACAAATCAATCAATGTGATATATCACATTAATAAAAGAAAGGATAAGAATCACATGATTCTCTTAATAGATGCTGAAAAAGCATTTGACAAAATACAGCATCCTTTCTTGATAAAAACCCTCAAGAAAGTAGGAATACAAGGATCATATATCAAGATCATAATAGCCATATACGAAATACCCACCGCTAATATCATCCTCAATGGGAAAAACTGAGAGCTTTCTCCTTAAAGTCAGGAACATGACAAGGATGTCCATTCTCACCACTGTTACTGAATATAGTGTTGGAAGTCCTATCCTCAAGAATCAGACAACACAAAGAAATAAAAGGCATCCAAAGCAGCAAGGAGGAAGTCAAACTTTCACTCTTCACAGATATCTCCACATGATACTCTATGTGGAAAACCCAAAAGACTCCACCAAAAATCGCTAGAATTGATCCATGAATTCAGGAAAGTCACAGGGTATAAAAATCAATGGATAGAAATCGGTTGCATTTCTATATACCAATAATGAAGCAGCAGGGAGAGAAATCAGGAATTTATCCCATTCACAATTTCATCAAAACCCATAAAACACCTAGTAACAAATCTAAATGGGTGAAAAACATATACACTGAAAACTATAGAAAGCTTATGAATGAAACTGAAGAAGACACACAAAAAAATGGAAAAATATCCCATGGTCATGGATTGTAAGAACAAATATTGTTAAAATGTCAATACTACCCAAAGCAACCTACATATTCAATGCAATCCCTATAAAAATAACAGCATCATTCTTCACAGAGCTAGAACAAACAATTCGAAAATTTGTGTGGAAATACAAAAGACCCCAAAGAGCCAAAGTAATGTTGAAAAAGAAAAACAAACCTGGAGGCATCACAGTTCCAGACCTCAAGCTGTATTACAAAGCTGTAATCATCAAGACAGTATGGTACTGGCAAAAAAAAAAAAACAAAAACAAAAACAAAAAAACAAACAAACAAACAAACAAACACATAGATCAATGGAACAGAATACAGACCCACAAACGTATGGCCAACTAATCTTTGACAAAGCAGGAAAGAATATCCAATGAAAAGACAGACTCTTCAGCAAATGGTATTGGGAAAACTGCACAGCAAAATGCAAAAGAATGAAACCAGAGCACTTTCTTACACAATATACAAAAAATAAATTCAAAATGGATGAAAGACCTAAATATAAGATAGGAAGCCATCAAAATCCTAGAGGAGAAAGCAGGCAACAACCTCTTCAACCTCAGCCACAGCGATTTCTTACCTGACTTGTCTCTAGGGGCAAGGGCAACAAAAGCAAAAATGAACTATTGGGACCTCATCTAGATAAAAATCTTCTGCACAATGAAGCAAACAATCAGCAAAACTAAAAGGCAACTGATGGAATGGAAGAGGATATCTGCAAATGACATATCAGATAAAAGGTTATTCAAAATCTATAAAGAACTTATCAAACTCAATGTGCAAAAAAACAAATAATCCAGTGAAGAAATGAGCAAAAGACATGAATAGATAATTTTCCAAAGAAGACATCAAGATGGCTAACAGACACATGAAAAGATATTCAACATCACTCATCATCAGGGAAATACAAATCAAAACCACAACGAGATATCACCTCACACCTGTTAGAATGGCTAAAATTAACAATTCAGGCAACAACAGATGTTGGCGAGGATGCAGAGAAAAAGGAACTCTTGCACTGCTGGTGGGAATGTAAACTGGTGCATCTACTCTGGAAAACATTATGGAGGTTCCTCAAAAATTAAAAGTAATACTACCCTACGACCCAGCAAGTGCACTACTAAGTATTTATCCAAAGGATACAAAAAAAAATGGTGATTCAAAGGGACACATGTCCCCCAATGTTTATAGCAGCACTATCGACAATAGCCAAAGTATGGAAAGAGCCCCAAGTGTTCATCAACTGATGAATGGATAAAGAATATGAGATACACACACACACACACACACACACACACACACACACACTGGAATATTACTCAGCAAACAGAAAGAATAAAAATTTGCTATTTGCAACAACGTGGATGGAACTAGAGTGTATTATGCTGAGTGAAATAACTCAGTCAGGGAAAGACAAATACCATATTATTTCACTCATATGTGAAATTTAAGATACAAATCAGATGAATATAAGGGAAGGGAAGCAAAAACAACACAAAAACAGAGAGGGAGACAAACCATAAGAGACTCTTAAATACAGAGAACAAATGGAAGGTTGCTGGTGGCTCTTGGGTGGGAGGAAGGGCTAAAGGGGTGAAGGGTATTCAGGAGGACTCTTATTGGGATGAGCAATGGATGTTACATGTAAGTGATAAGTCACTAAATTCTATTCCTGTAAAATATATATATATATATAATATTATATTATATAATACATATGTAATATATTATGTAATATATATGTAATATAATACACATAATATACACAATATATGTAATATATTATATAATATATATGTAATATAATATGTAATATATATGTAATATATATTATATGTGATATAGTATTATATATATATTATATTTTTTAAAAGTCATATCTAAAAAGAATCAAGTTCCCAATATCCAAGATGTTAAATCAGGAAAATATGGTGAAAACTTTTCCCATGGAAACACTGTTACATGTGGTTATTAGGTTCTTTAGAACTGTCAGTTCGATATCTCACAAATTTCTGAATTAAAGTTTTTGTAAGCCAGCTTGGGAAAAAATAAGTTGCATGAAGAACAATGGCATTAATGAAATCTATTATCATCTAATATATTTAGAACAACCATACTATATAGTTTTCTCTCATTTATAAACAAATAAAACCCATCAGTTCTGTAGACAGGGAGCCACAGATATAGCAGTGACAAGCTCATTTACTCTGGCACCCAATATGATTCAGGTTTCACCATCCCCAAAACAGTGAAATAGTTGACTGTTAGCTGCAACCCAGGGGAACCAGGAAAGTAAATCTGCTTTATAAAATATAGTGTTCTTCAAATCAAATCTACATGACATAGATTTATCCCTGTGTTCTTGATTATTTCTGCTATCACTATACTGCATTAGCAGCAGGAAGGGAGTGTTCACTGAATTCTCATCTTGTCCACATCCCCTATTTTTATGTTATTTTTCAAGGCCCTTCATGAAGTTATCTTTAGAAATTGGCAGGCATGTTATTTACACTCATATGTGAAGCTGTACTGAATAATTAACTGTCTAACTGTCCATTGCTGACAGAAACATTCAGTTTGTATGTACACAAGTGAATAAGGAAATAGATAGCAATGGGAAGTAGCCAGCTGCAGAAGTTTACTAAATGTGCCTGACACTTGCTGTTCTAGTTTATTTTTATGGAAATGGGAATGTTAAACTATTGGGGATCACATCCCAACGGAAATGCTAACCTCCAATCCAGCATATTAAAAGTATTGACTCCGTTATTCATTATTTCCTTTGAATCCTCTCAGATGGGATTATATAAATAGTTGATCACTTCGAGATGTGGAAGTTGGTATACAAATAGTAATAGAAATCTGGTATTCATTGGAATGAATAAAATCACCATGTAAAAATATTATCAGAACACTAGAATACATTCTGGTTGGAAAGACTGGCTGAATAGATGCCAGCAGCAGTAGAATCTTATGCAATTAAGTATAAAACTGCATGAAATCTATTAATAAAAATTAATATGTCAACTCTGTAATAAGATAAAAGATTGGTCTTAAAGTGCTACAGTTTCTCCTAAATTGCTTTTGCAAAGTGAAGGAAAACCAGGTTTGTGTTGCAAAACCCCTTTGTTACTATGCAATGTACCATTAGGTAGAAAAGTTGCTGTATCACACAAAAATCCTTGTAACGAATCTATCACATGTTCAGGGTAGCTGAAGAGTTATGTAACAGTGATGTTATGAGCTTCAAAACCCTTCTCCAAGAATTGGGAGCATACTAAAAAATACAGGTATAGAGTCTCATTTGGAAAAAGAAGAAAACTCATTCCACCCAGACAAAGATTTCTCGGGACATTTGACCTTGGTGTTGGCAGAAAGGGAAAAAAAAATTAGACAGCATTTGTAGACTCTAATTGCCTCCACCTCAATGGAAGGCATTCACTAACAGAGCAGGACACCAAGCAGGATTTTGGTAAATGGCATGTTATTTCATAAGGAGCTCTGTCAAGGTAATTTATAAGAAAGAGGAAGGCTTTCTTAAAGCTACCACTTAAGATTGTGTCAAATCAAGTCAATTTCATAGTTCCTGTAAATTTTATTGATACTTTTTCAGTTTTTGTATTTCATAGAGCTGAAATAACAGAAACATTTCTGAGATGTCTCCATTTTAAACGCAATTTTTATCTTCTTAATATCTTTTTTAAAAGAAAAGGTTTGCTTCCATTTCAGGCTCTCTGAATATAGCAGTAGAAACCATTGTACTAAAGAGTCTTATGACAACTTTTGGTATTTAACTCGAGTGTGGGCAGAAAGCCAAGGGACTTGTTTTTCCTGTGCGAATGTGAAGATGATTATAACATTCGATGCTTGTGTTTAGGATGGTGAGTAAAGCAGAAAGGAGGCCTTTACACATTATCTGTGCAGCAGCTGTATTTGGGAGAGTTTTGGCAAATTGTATGATGGGATCTATCCCCAGACCTGCTTGCTCTAGGCGTTGGGACCAAATCAGCTTTGTAGCTCAAACTTTTCCTCGTATCTATTAACATTACACAATCATTGCCCTGAAACTGATATTCCATTCATTTTCCTTCACTTGTAGCTTCAGGATAACTTTGGCTAATTATTACCTTTCTTGTAGTTATAAAATAAGAGCATTTTGCTTTGTCACAGCCTACCTCATGAAATAATAGCTGATGAGGACTTTGACACCGCTATTCTTTTCCTGTATATTCAAAACTTAGGGAAGCAAAGCATCAGGGTTGATTTCCAAAATGTGATTATCACTGCTGAGTCTGAACAATACTACTAGGCTAGGAAACCAGTGGGAGATGTTCTCTCTGTACCCCAGGAAAGCCTGAAAGGACCCTATACTTGGTTTCAGCACCTTCCAGACAAAGTCCACAAGCAATCCCCCCGGCCCAGAGACCAGGTGGGAAACACTTATGTTTGCACCTCAATGAATCCTGAAAGGGTTCTGCATTCAGTTTCAGCCACTCCATAATCTGTTAATATATGCACAATATAAAAAATAGATAAAATATGACCTCAATAGCATAAAATGTGAAGTATGGGGAAGTAAGATTGTAGCATTTGTATGCAACTGAAAATCAGCTGTTATTAGCTTCAAATAAACAGTGAGATTTATAAGATGTTTCAAGGCAACCTCATTGTAACCACAAAGAAAAAAACTATAGTAATTACACAAAAGACAGAGGGAAAGGAATTAAAGTTTATTCTACTAATAACAAAAAATAAGGGATGAACACAATCAGAAAATATTAACAAAATGGTAATTTTAAGTCTTTACGTATAAATGATTAATGTAAATATAAATGAGCTAAATTATCCAATCACAAGACACAGAGCGGCTACAGGGATTAAAAATAAGATACAAGGGGGGTGCCTGGGTGGATCAGTCGGTTAAGTATTAGATCAGGTCATGTTCTCACAGTTTGTGGGTTTGAGCCCTGTGTCAGCCTCTGTGCTGGCAGTTCAGAGCCTGGAGCCTGTTTCGGATTCTGTCTCTCTCTCTCTCTCTCTCTGCCCCTTCCCCAGCTCACACTCTGTCTCTCTCTCTCTCAAAAATAAACAAACATTAAACATTTTAAAAAAAAGATACAAAGATATGCTGCCTACAAGAGATTCACTTTAATTTTAAGGACACACATTAGCTGAAAGTGAAGGGATGGAAGAAGATACTCCATGTAAGTGGTAAATAAGAGAGATCTGGGGGAGGCTATATATATATATCAGAATAAATAGATTTTCAGCAAAACCAGTTATAAGAAACTAACTAGGACACTATATAGTACAAAGGGGCTCCATTCATTAAGAGAATACAACAATTGTAAATATATATGCTCCAATATTGGAGCAACTAAACATTCAAAGAAAATATTAATAGAACTGAAGGGAAAACAAACAGCAGTACAGTAATAATAGGTGACTTCTATACTCCATTTCAACACTGTATGGATCCAGAAAGAAAATTAATAGGAAAACAGCAAACCTGAATAATACTATAGACCAAATGGACCTAACAGACATACACAGAACATTCTATTCAACAGCAGCAGGATACACATTCTTCTCAAACACATATGTGACATTCTCCAAATAGACAACAGATTTGGCCACAAAGTAAGCTTTAACAAATTTATGAAGATTGAAATTATATCTAGTTATCTTTTCCAATCACAAAGGTATGAAACTAGAAATTAATTACAGGAGGAAAATTCATGAAATTCATAATAGATGGAAAATTCACAAATATATGGAAATTAAAAACAATCTCCTGAACAGTGGGTCAAAGAAGAAATTAAAAAAATGAAATCAAAAAGGATTTAGAGACCAATGAAAATAAGAAAACAACATATCCAAACTAATGGGATAAGCTAAAGCAGCGCTAAGAGGGAATTTTAGAGTAATAAGTGCTTATATTAAGAAAAAAGAAGTATCTCAAATAATTCACCTAAATTTACACCTCCAGGAATTAGAAAAAAGGAGTACAGACTAGGCTCAAAATTAGCAGGGGCAAATAAAAGTAATAAAGATCATAACAGAAATAAATGAAATGCATACTACAAAACAAATAGGAATAAATCAATGAAACTAAGAGTTGGTTTTTTGAAAAGATAAATAAACTTGACAAACCTTTACCCAGACTAACCAAGCAAAAAAAAAAAAAAAAAAAGAGAAAGGACTCAAAATTATTAATGAAAGAAAAGACATTACAAATGACACCACAGGACTGCAAAGGATCATAAAGCTTACTTAGAATAAACAGATGCCAACACATTGGATAATCTATAAGAAATGGATCAGTTTGTAGAAACATACAACTTACTAAGACCGAAACGTGAAGAAATAGAAATCTAAACAAGCCAATTACTAGGGTTTTTTTAAATGTTTATTTATTTTTGAGAGAGAGTGAGAGAGAGATTGTGAGAGAGGCAGAATGCGAATGGGGCAGGGGCAGGGAGAGAGGGAGACACAGAATCTGAAGTAGGCTCCTGGCTCTCACCTGTCAGCACAGCGCCTGACTCTGGCTTGAATTCACAAATCATGAGATCATGACCTGAGCCAAAGTCAGTCACTCAAACAACTGAGCCACCCAGGTGCCCCAAGACCAATTACTAGTTAAGAGATGAATCAGTAATCAAAAACCTTCCTCAAAAATATGCCCAAGACCAGATAGTTTCACTGGTGAAATCTACCAAACATTTAAAGAAGAATCAACATCAATCTTATTCAAACTCTTAGAAAAATTAAGTAAGAAGAACCATTTCCAAACTTATTTATGAGGCCGTGATTACCCTGATGCCACAGCCAGATACAAGCAAGGAATACTCCAGGCCAATCAATATTCCTGATGAATATAGTTGCAAAAATTCTCAATTAAACTCTAGAAAAACAAATTCAAAATTTCATTAAAAGGATCCTACACCATGATCAAGTGGGATTTATCCCTGTAGGATGGTTCAATGTATGTAAATCAGTAAGTATGATAACACCACATTAATAGAATGAAGGATAAAGAACATTTTCTGTCCATAGAGGCAGAAAACAACGTTGCCAAAATTCATAACATTTTCATGATAAAAGCTCTCTGTGGGTACAGAAGGAACACATTTCAACATAGCAAAGGTCATATATGACAAGCTCACAGCTGATATCAGACCAAACAGTGAAAAGCTGGAAGCTTCTAAAATCAGGAACCAGACAAGGGTGGCCACTTTCACCAACATAATACTGAAATTCTAGACAGAGAAATCAGACAAGAGAAATAAAAGCCCCACAAATCAGCAAATAAAATTAAAATGGTCTCTGCAGATGACAAGATCATGTACAAAGAAAACACTTAGGACTCCACCAAAACACGGATAGAACTAACAAGTGAATTCAGTGAAGTTGGAGGATACAAAATTAACATACAAAAGTAAGCCACATTTCTATACAATAACAAATATTTGAATGAGAAATAAAGAAAACGATCCCTTTTATCAGAGCATCAAAAACAATAAAATATGTAGAAATAGATTTAACCAAAAGGTAAGATATCTCTCCCCTGGAAATTACAACACTGATGAAAGAAATTGAAGACGCAAATAAATGAAAGGTATCTGTGTTTATGGACTGGTGGAATTAATATCATTAAAACGTCCATACTACCCAAGCCATCTATAAATTCAGTGCAATCTCTATAAAAAATTCAGGGGCATTTTTCACAGAAATGAAAACAATCTGAAAATTTGTATGGAACTGCAAAAGACCCTGAATATCCAAAACAATCTTGAGAAAGAACAAAGCGGAGGTTTCATGCTAATTTCAAAGTATACTACAAAGCACAATACTTATAGTAATCAAAATAGTAGCCAAAAAACAAAACAAAACAAAAACTAGATATGTAGATTAGTTGAGTAAGACAGAAAGCCCACAATAAGGTCATGCATATATGCTCAACTGATATTTGACAAGGGAGCCAAGAATACTCAGAGGGGATAAGATAGTTTTTTCAGTAAATGTTGCTGGGATAGTCACATGAAAAAGAATAAAATTGAACCCATATCTTACATCACTCATAAAAATTAATTCAAAATGCATTAAAAAATTAAATGTAAGAACTGAAAAAAATAGCGTAGAAGCTCCTGACATGGGTCTTGGCTATGGTTTTTGAATATGACACTAAAGTACCAACAAGAAAATAAAAAACAACCAAGGGGGACTGTATCAAACTCAAAATTTTTTGCAAAGCAAAAGTAACAATCAGAAAAAAAAAAGTAACAATCAGCAGAATGAAGAGGTAACTCATGGAATAGGAGAAAATATTTGCAAACAATATATCAGATAGGAAATTAATATCAAATATATATATACACACACACATATATATGTATATATATACACACACACTAAGGATCTAGACAAAGTCTTAGGGAGATGATGTTTAAACTTAGTCTTGAAGGTTAAGTAAGAGCTAGGAGAAGAAGAAAGAAGGTGCAGAAGGTGGGCATTCATGCAGCCTGAAAAGAGGCTCATGAAACTGCACAGAAACAAGGAGCAGCTTGGTATTAATGCATTGTTAAGTGTAAAGCAGAGGGGTTTGGGAAATAGAACTGGAGAATTAAGCAAGGCACCTAGAACGGAGAACCTCATGTGTGCCATGTTTGGAAGGCTGGTCTTTTTCTACTGATTCTGGGTAGCTAGTAAAAGGTTATAAGCAGAGAAGGGTCATGATCTGATCAGTCTTTCAAGGGAGTGCTTGGGTTGCTCAGTCAGTTAAGCATCCAACTCTTGATTTAGGTTCAGTTGGTGATCTTGCTGTTCATGAGTTGAGCCCCACATCGGGCTCTGTGCTGACAGTGCAGAAACTGCTTGGGATTCTGTCTCCTGTCTCCCTCTCTCTCTGCCCCTTCCTTGCTTGTCCTCTCTCTCTGTCTTTCTCAAAAATAAAATAATAAACATTAAAAAAAAAAAAAAGAAAAAAAAGATCAGCCTTTTAAACAGACCATAGAATTGAGAGGGAAGTTTGAGAGTCATGTGATAAAAAGAGATTATGGAAATAAATTTTTTTCTTAAGGTTTATTACAAGCTAATAAAGAGAAGTCATAAGAGATCAAAAGATATAAACAACATCCAGTTCTTGAGTACCCAGAAAGACACTTTTGCTTTTTCTGACATTTAGCAATAGTTGTGATGTTTACAGTGACTCAACCACACTTTTTATTCAGTTTCCTATTTAGCCATTAACATATATTTGTGAATATTTTAAATCATCAGTACTGTACACATTAGGTGCTCAAAATTAATTTTTTTTTTGAGAGAGAGGGAGGGGCAGAGAGAGGGAGAGAGAATTCCAAGTAGGCTTTGTGCTGACATCCCTGACATGGGGCTTAATCCCATGAAATGTGAGATCATGACCTGAGCTGAAATAACCAACTGAGCCACCAGATGCTCCTCAATAATTATACTGTTGATTTGTTGTGGTTGCTACACAGAGTTGAGCATAAGGCATGGAGCCATGTAATAGTTTGGGTTTTTTTCCCCCCTCTGTGTGAAGTTAATTGGACTATGTAGAAATTTAATTCTCAACTTGGCCTGAAAAAAAAAAAAAACAAACCTCTCTTTTTATCATCTCAGTAGGAAACTCATTTTAGGCATTTTAAGCATACTTTTATGATTTTGACGAGATTATCATTATCATAATCATTATTATTATCCCTCATTAAGTTCCTGGAATACAAGGACATACCATCTTGAGACAGGAAGCTTTTTAAATAGCCTTCACCTTTTTTTTTTTTACTGCAATAATTATAGCAAATTTTGAATTCTAAGACCCTTTATATTGTCTAGGCTAAAATCCTTAGGTCCTTTGGTTAATATTTGTCCTCATTTTTTTAGAGATGTGTTGATAGCCTCAAGCAACCCAATAAGATTTTGTAAACACACACACACACACACACACGCGCGCACGCGCAACTAATAGCTACTGTAGAAATATATATAATGTATGATTTTTATCAGGTCTTAAAGAATAGATGTCCTATAGCCCAAAATATGTTTCTAGTCTAGGCAGTTACTATACTGTACAGAAAATATATAACTTAGACCAACATTAGCCACACCATACAGGAAAAAAAAAAAAAAATCTCACGTTCTTACTGAGCTCTCTGTACCAGGATTTCTGCTTTCCAATCTAGACTGCACATTGCCACCAATGAGTGTCATTTCTCTGAGGCACAATTCTGGACATGTACCCTCCCACAGTGGAAGACACTCTAATAGATCCCTTTTGTTCACCTGAAAAGGCTGGCATTCAAAGCCTTTTGTTGTCAGGTGGCTGCACATTTACTATCAGCCAGGCACTCCTCTGGGTGAAGTGGAGATAGCCGTGAAGAGGCCTGACTGGAAGGAGTTTGTATATTGTGGCCAAAATGGAAGGCAAACATGAGGAAACATAAAATGTGGTTCTGTGCCATGAGGACTACATGACAGGATAATATGGTATGACAACATGGGAGGTGCTTTAGTCAGGCGGTCAAGGAGGAATTTCTGAGGAGAGGAAATATGAGTGTGTCTAAAGGTTGTGAAGGAAAAGTACATGAAAACATTTGGGATGTGACATTCCAAATGCAAGTAGCAAAGAAGACTTTGATATGTAACACCCGCCCTATAATTAAGGTAGAGGAAGGGCCAAGCAAGTGTTCAGGAGGAGAGGTATTCAGCAGAGCTTATCACTGGGCATGCAAGAAGGAAAAAAAATATCTTCATTGACATGATTTTCAACAGGCTATGGGTGATGAGGATTGCATTTCAGAGAACGCAGTGTAGCAAGAATCTTCATATTCATATACGGTTCGTGATGTGATACTTCTTGTGCAATCCAGCACATTTATCCTATGTGTGTAATTTTATCTTAGAAATACAAAAAATAAGGGAGTGGTGGGTTGTGAAATCTCCCAGATGTGTTTGGAAAGTATTAACTGAAGAGAATTCACTCAAAGTGTCATCTGTGGTCCCCTGAGAAGGGTGGTCAAAGATCCTAAGAAGTGGAGTTTTATTTTTTCTCTCAAGACACTTCATATACCATTTTCTGATAACATGATTCACTCTTTTACAAATTTATGCATTAATTTAGTAAATATTGAAGGGTCACCATGTGCCAAAATCTATAATACTGTCTGGAGATATGATGGTGAGCAAAACAATGGTGGCTTATGGTCTTTTCTTCTGGATGTAAAAGGCCTTAACTTTAAGAATCCAATTTCATACCTCATTATGGTCCCCTATATTACCTGTTAGCACATTTATTTGGCAAGAACCTAATAAATGCTTGGAGGGAGAAAACCTGAATTTAAAAAAAAAAAAATGAAGAACCAGAATGAACGTACACCTGGACTCAAATCTTATATAGAAATCCTAGGGAAAGCTGCTGGCTTAAAATCTGCTATGGTAAAGCCTGGGCTATTCTTTAACAAATGCAATGGGATTTGAGTGGAAGGACAAGGACAACCTTTCTTAACTCATTGCTCAGGAAGTCCACAGCAGAAGAGAAAACTAATTAAGCATGGTAGCCACGATTCTTAGATGCCTTATTGATACCCTTGATGAGGGGACATATGGAGCCCCAGACAGAATTTACTTCAGAAAAACGTTTCCATAATCAAAGAAAGAGGAATTCATGCCATTGGTTTAATTTGAAGAAAGATGCCTTCCAACAATATTATGGAGCCTTGTTCTTACTCTAGGTTTCTAGTTCTGGGGAGTTAATGGAGTTCTACAATCATTTTAGGTAGAACCATGCCCCTCCCACATTACACCACACCTAAACTAACAATCTAAGACACATTCTGATTAAACAATGTATGGTATTACCCACTGTCAACACAACTGACATATTCCACATGGCATGTATATTTTAATAGTATTTTTTTACTAACTGCATCAACTTGAAAATGCAGAGAATGCTTTGCTACAAAGAATAGTTCCCTGGTCTCTAAGTACAGATGTTTGTTCATGAAAAAAATATGCACGTGCTAAAGGGCCAGGTTGGCCACTGTTATTGAAGGTAAGGCATGAAAGAAATTGGGAGAGCTTTGAGAAGCTTGATTCCAGCAACAGCAGATGCTACAAGACTGACCCCAGATGAGGGGGTGGATTCCTCTGGGCACTAGCAAGCCTGGACATGCGAGAGGGGCTGCTGCATCTTTTATATCTGGACATGTCCTCCTCTCAGGGGCATAGAGGCACCCATGATTCTGGGGGGGCTCCTGAATATTCCTGAGGGGTATGACTCCTGGAGCCGCCCCCTGCTGCAACTCTTAGTTTCTCATTAGATGTAAAGGCAAAACATGAGCTTTTATTTCAGGTCTTGTAAAACATGTCATCTTGTGGTAATAGTGGTTTTGCCGGTAGGATTTTTCTTTGAAGTCTTTAGTACTTCTGACTGAAGTCAGATAATTTGCATCTTGGTCTCACTGCTGCCTCATTTGCTGGAAGTGATTCCTATATCTGCATCTTAGTACATAACCCAATGCAAACTGCCACTGCGGGGGAGGGGGTTGCATTCATTGAACAATTTACTATAAAACTATCCAATTCTTGCATAACTTATGCTTAGCCACTTACTTTGCTGATGGAAGATTCCAGGTGCCTTACCACTGATAAACTCGTTATAGTTAGGAGAGTAACTAATATATTGTATTTGGATAGTATTTTATGATTTACAAAGCTTTTTAACTTGTATTACTTCGTATCATATACATGACAACCCAGAAGAAAGAAGATGCTTTTTCCATTTTGCCAGTAAGAAGCTAAGGTTCAGGAATGTTACATGTTCACAGAAATACAACTAGGAATTGAAAGGACTCAGATTCAGGCTAACAGACTTAGAAGTCTCTCTTTTTGCCAGTGCTACGCTGTCTTCCTAAAATGGGTACAGCCCCAGCAGATCCCTAATTATACCGTAACAAGCAGCGCACTTCTCTCTTTTAAGAGCGAAAGGGAGTCCTCTGGTTTATACCCTTGGCTCCAGGCATGAGAGGTGCAGGTTTTTCCTCTGGAACAGGGGGCATATATACAGCCAGCATGCCATGACAGAGCAGCCCTAGGTAAATACTAATACTCTGGACTAGCAACTCCATATCAAGTTGCCTCCGAGAAGTAGTTTGAATGCAGCTTTGGCAGGCCCCTTTAGCTCTTTTTTAAAGATCAGATACTTATGGATGGGGTGCCTGGGTGACTCAGTTGGTTGAGTGTCTGTCTGACTTTGGCTCAAGTCATGATTTCACAGTTCGTGGGTTCGAGCCCCACATCGGGCTCTGTGTTGACAGCTCAGAGCCTGCAACCTACTTCAGATTCTGTGTCTCCCTCTCTGTCTGCCCATTCCCCAATCATGCTATGTTTCTCTCTCTCCCAAAAGTAAATAAACATTAAAAATAAATAAATAAAAATAAAGATTAAGTACCTATGGAGTACCCACCATGCCCCAGGACTTGCTAGGCACTCTGAACAAGAGGATGTGGTCTCTGCCCTGGGGGAACCTATAATTTAGTAAACAGGACCAACACATCAGTGATGAAACTGGTTCTTGGCATGACAGGGAGGAAGAGACAGAGAGACATCAAGAATGACAGAGTAAAGATTTCTCTGTACAGATTTGCTACTTCAAGTAGTGCTGCTGTGGTGAGATGCCCCGTTCTGTGTACTCTCTTTCCTAAAGACTTGAACAGTAAAATCTATTTTTTTTTCCCATGGGAAGAAATAAAACTTGAGGAAGCCAATAGGACACAAACTTCAGATTCCCCAAAGGCTTGATATAACCCAGCTTTAATTTCAGAGCTGAGTTTTTATGATAAAATCAGACTACCTCACAAATAAATTCAGCATCGACTCAGTTCAAATAGGGAAAGTTCACAGCAACCTTCTGACAGATGTTCAAAAAATGCCAATGGTTCAGGAAGTAGGAATAAAACCGAAGATGGAAATGTAACATTAGGCTTTACAAGAGCCTGGTGAGACTGTCCAATCTGCATTTTAAGCAGTAAGTACTGAAGGGTGGTTCTTTCATGAGACCCTTCTTTCTGACTCCCATGTTTCATGGGACAGGGACCAACAGTGCAGTGGCCTCCTGTGGTACACTGCCTCATCCCCCTCATCACCAGACCTCAATTTGCTCACAAGTGCACACCTCTTGGCTCATTTTTGGGCCTTGGGCCATGAAGGAACCTCATGCCTGGGCCTGGAGTAGGTGTGCAGCAGTCTTGAACCAGGACTCAAGTTGAACCAGAATGATGCATTTTTCTGGAGTTCAGGTACCTGCCCATGAGTATTTTTCACCTGGGGAGATTTCTTTAAAAGCTAGACCTATTGATCTTTAGATCTTGGAGAGCTGCAGCAAACTGATAGAAACTGAAGTATTCAATCAAGTTGGTGGAATGTACGTGTTAGAAATGTCATGATTTTTATTCTGTTGCTCTTTAACTTCATAATGTAGCATGAACGTGGGAGTCAGAGGTAAAGAAGTCCAGAATAACCAGGCTATTTCCCTAGGGCATTGATGTCTCCAGTGGGGACCTGTCATTGTCAGATTTCGGTTCCTAAGATACATTTTTCTTACATTAAAAGTTCAGAGTAAAAACCAATGTGTGTCTGTCTGCCTATCTATCATCTACCTATCAATCTATCTATCATCTCTGCCATCTAATCTAATCTAATCTATCTAGGTTTAAGGCATGTACCCATTACTATTACTATTAAAAAGGCTGTAGCAGGAACTTCTGGCTGAATTTGACACCAGACCAGCTTTGTCAATAAAGTCTGACCTTTCTATCTGAAACTGTATGCATGCTAAAATGTATTAAATTAAACAGGAGAAGCCTGAGTAAGCAATACAGTCATACAAGGCCAGTGAGGCCTCTGAAATGAAATTAAACATAAGGGAGGTGTCTGCCCTCTGCATAGTACTCTGTCCCAGCTGAGTATTGGGGTAGCAGCAGTTTGAGCTCTGCATAGTAAGTTCCCGCTGATATTACCTTCGGCATCTTGTTGGAAAAACAATTGTGTGTGTGCTTGTGTATGTGTGTTGCAGGTGTGTGACAAGCTGGATCACAAAGAGGTGTAACACTTGGGGCTCAGTTGGGTTTTGCTGTAAGATTTCACTGAATGAGCTTGAAACCCTGGCTACTCCAAGACTGCTGGGAAAGTCTGCAGAGACTTATATTAGCATCTGAGGCAGCAAGAAGGCCCTGGGACTCAATGATACCATACTGCATTCGGGGCATTGCTTCATGGTTAAATGCTTTAAGCAATAACTCTAACATCCTACTTTGGCTGTGGTGGCCCTGGAAAATAGCAAAACCAACAGACTAGGAGGTCAATGTCTTATCAACTGGCTTTGAGGAGCATCTCTGAAACCCCAATTTCACAGCATGTAACTTTCAGTACTAAAAAGAAAGGAAATGCTGATCTTTATAAAGAACCACCAGGGAATCAATGAAAGAATTTGAAAAAAAAAAAAAAAGCAGAAGGAAAAGAATATACCTGTGGCTAACTTGTGAGGTATTGTCATTTGACCATGCTGTGAATGTTGACTTTGTCACGGATTGAGATCTGAGGGTATAACAATTATGCTAGGTTATGGACTGAATGTTTGTGCGTAACTCCCCAAATTCAAATCCTGAAGCTCTGTCCTCCAATGTGATGGTATTTAGAGATGAGGCCTTAGAGAGGTAATTAGGGTTGGACAATTAGGTCATGAGAGTGGTGTCACCAATGGGACTAGTGCCCTTGTAAGAGAAGATATTAAAGGGCTTGCTCTCTTTATCTCCCCCCATATGCACAAAAAAGAGGTCCTATGAGCAGGCTGAAGGTCACATACAAGCTCAAAAGCCACCGCCTCAGAGTGAAGCCTATTTTGTGGGTACATTAATCATGGACTTCCCACCCTCCAGAACTCTGAGAAATTTCTGTTGTGTAAGTTCTACCCAATCTGTACTATTTTGTTATGGCTGCCTGTGCTAAGCTGGTTTGGAGGGGAAAAAAACAAAAACAAAAAACAAATGTGATTCTTCATCTTATTTGGGCAAATAGAATTAATAAAACTAATTGCAAAGCACTGTGAAATGAGCTCTGAGTTTCTTTCTTTCTCTGTTTTCTCAAGCCAGAGGCTGACGACCAATTCTTCTGCTCATAAACCATCTACAAAATTTACAAAATGACTACAAAATTCTACCACATCTGAACGTTTTAAAATGTTAGTGAGAAAAGTTTTGCCTGTGTACATTTAGAAACTTGTAAAGTATTGTCATTGATTTCAAGTTTAATGCTCTTTTCTGTAAAGTCAGTTTTGTAATTGACTTTATTGTTATCATTGTTCGTCATTTCTCATCATTGCTTAAATTAGGAAACACTGATGAAAGTGAAAACAAAACTCAAGGGAAAAAGTATTGTTTATACTGTGGGATATTTGAATGTTCATTCAGTTTTATAATCAGATCACAAGCAGCATCAGTAAGCAAAGCACAATATTAATGCAGACTTTTGCCTACTCCCTATTTTTTCACTCTGCTCTGCCTTTCCGGGTCTGTAAAGTTTCATGTCATTAGTCCCCTGCCACAATTTATCAGCCTTGGCAAAGATTTTAATGACAACTGGAGATCATCTTGCTCTGGGAATTGTTATTTACATTCTGTATCTCTAGTGTTTGGCTAATAGTTAGCCTTAAATGAAAAATAATTTAAACACCACAGTTGTCTTTGGAGTTTATTGTGATACTCACAATCAGAGTCCTAAGGGGTGTTCTGGAAATAATTTGAGATGAAAGAAAAAGGCAGAGAGAGAAAGCAGTTTAGGTGAGCTAAGACAAACTAGCACCTAAGTAAAGGGGGTGATAGGATTCTAGAATGGTAGAGATTCGTAGAGGAAGATTTCAAACATCAGGTGGTTTGATGGCCATCCACTATACTCTCTTATATTTCATTGCAGGGAGCATAATCGACCAATGGATCCAGGTGACATACTCTGAAATCCATTGATATGTCTGCTTGGGGGCCATGCTGCTTACCATGCTCTCACAGCCAGTGACTAAATGCTACAGGGATACCTAGCCAGGCTGCTTCCTGGGGGATATGAGACTCCTATGACTGGTGACATTGGCTCAAGTATTCTTTGTTGGCTTTGCTAAAACTTCGCTTGAACTGCGTTTACAGTCTAAGACTTTTCCTACTCAACCTTCCTTGCTTCTTTCTTCCTTTCATAGAAATTAGACCTGTATCTTGCTTTAACAATTCTCCCAGTCTATTCTGACTCCCTCTTGATTTTTCCTCATAGGCATTTTCTCCATTAAATTTCTTACACGGCTAATAGCAGCATGGTATCTGCTCCTCAGAAGACCCTAATTCACACAGGTGGGAAGGTAAAGATAATAAAAATAGTGTTGAATAATAAGATTCTGTGATCCTTGCTGTTATCAAGGATATCAGCTGACCCATCTGGGAGTTTTCTCCAAGATTATTAAGGCTGGATCTCGAGGATATATCAGGATGCTATTTGATATATTCACACCTGTGTGATGTGAGTTTAAAGAAGCTGGTATGTTTGGAGCCTAGGCAGTCAAGGCAGCTGAGGAAAGCAGTAGTTTATTCTTAATCTTAACCTGAAGTCCATAGATCAACTAAGACACGGGGAATAAATGAGCATCTGAGTCCATCTAAGAGGGCAGAGAGGCTCATGGTCATTTTTTTAAAATATCAAACCCAAATTTAGGGTTTTTTCTCCAGTCTCATTACCTTGGTAAAATATTTTGTTTTTAAGTGGAAGGTAAGCAGTCACATCAATAGTCAATACTTACTAGCCCTTGTATGTGCCAGACACTCTAATAAGTGACTTAAACTACAATCTCATGAGGCAGAAATTATCATTATTATTCTGTGATAGATGGAGAAACTGAGATGCAGAGAGGTTAAGCAGTTTTCCAAGTTTCCATAGCTACCAAAAGATGGAGATAGAATCTGAACTTGGGCAGTTGGAGCCCCAAGCTCTTATTTTTTAAAAGTCATTTTTTAAAATGTTTATTTATTTTTGACAGAGAGAGAGAATGAATTAGTGAATGAGTGGGGGAGGGGCAAAGAGGGAGGGAGACACAGAATCCGAAGCAGGCTCCAGGCTCTGAGCTGTCAGCACAGAGCTCGACTTGGGGTTCACAGACCTCGAGATCATGACCTGGGCCGAAGTCGGCTGCTTAACTGTTTGAGCCATCCAGGCGCCCCTACCCAAGCTCCTATTTTTAACACTATAAGGCATGTGTCTCAGAAGTTATATTTTCTAAAACACAATTTTGAGGGGAAAATAAACTAGAATTTTCAACTATCACATGCCAGTTTGTTTTAGCCATGTTGTATACAAAACACTGAAGATAATCATTGTTATCTGTAGCTTTCTGAACCAGCATTGTTCCAATAACTAACATGGAGACACATTTTTGAGGACAAATACCCATCTGGCACAGACCACTCAGCCTTGAAATTAGCCATGAACTTGACCTGAATATATCCATTTTAACTTTTTTACATGCAATTAGCATATTTTGCAAATTTGCATGCTTTTGAACAGATGTTTTTGTTTGTTTTCTTTTTCCTGACACATGGCCCAAAGTCATTTTTTGTTTTAGTTTTTTTTTAATAATTCTCAAATTAATCAGAATGAAGAAGAAACAAAGCTATATATTTTATAAAAGTGTGAGATTAAGAAACAGACACAACATCAAAATATTCTCTGAACTGATCTGAATCTCTTCAGTTCAAATTCTTTCAAAAGAAAATCTCGTATTCCCTTCCTTGGTCTTTTTTTTAAATTTTATTTATTTTTATTTTATTTTAGAGGGAGGGAGAAAGATCATTAGCTGGGGAGAGGGGCAGAGGGAGAGTGACTCCTAAGCAGACTCCACACTCAGTGTGACTACACAACACAGGGTTCAATCCCAAGATCCCAGGATCATGACCTGCACGGAAATCAAGAGTCAGACGCTCAACCAATTGAGCCACCTAGGCGCTCCAACCCTCATTGGTCTTTACTTTAATCTTTATTTCTGTTTGCAAACAAGGTGTCATGAAATAAAATACACTTTACAGTATATCTTTGTGTGTGTATATATGTATGTGTAGATATGAAATCCTAAATGAGAAAACAAAATAAATGGATAATAAAAAAAATATTTTGAGATTGTCTATAACAGACCAAGACATTTAAAATATATACTTTTTCTTTGAGAAAAATCATCACTCGGAAATATAATTGCCTTAAGTTCTGACCATGTATTATTATATGCCCTTCTATTAACTTTTTTATATTGATAATTCTAAGATACTATTTAAAATAGGTTCTGAAAAAGTGTTGGCAATGTCTACATTTATCATCTAAGAATACACCACCTTCCTGGAAACCATTGATGGGAAGTAATTTTCCCACCTCCTCCCAGCCTTCTGGTCTTCACCTTTATTCTACATAGGTAGGCTTTGTTTCCAAGACATGAGACCTGAAAGATGGTTCTGAGTAATATTCTGCCTAGAATATGCTTGCCCCCAAGACAAGTCACATGCTGCAAGGGATCCAATGTAGCTGTGACATCCTAAGTGCTGATTTTAGAGATTCTTTCCTTCCTCAATGCAAGGGAGATGAAGTTTTCATTGAAAGGGAATTCAGTCTGATTCTATCTGTTCACTTGCCAGGGATTTTATATAAACTAAAAAGAAATATTGTAATCATAAGCAATGTTTGTCAATTATAAATATGTCATTTCATAGATCAATTGGACATGACTAGGCACCTACAAGTGAGAATTTTTTTTTTATTTTTAAATTTTTTTTTTAAGTTTTATTTATTTTTGGGGCAGAGAGAGACAGAGCATGAATGGGGGAGGGTCAGAGAGAGAAGGAGACACAGAATCTGAAACAGGCTCCAGGCTCCGAGCTGTCAGCACAGAGCCGGACGCGGGGCTCGAACTCACGGACCGCGAGATCGTGACCTGAGCTGAAGTCGGCCGCTCAACCGACTGAGCCACCCAGGCGCCCCTACAAGTGAGAATTTTAATAAAGCCTATGGTTGTCTATTGTAGAGTCTTTTGAAATAAATCTGACAGATTAGGAATTTTGCAGTAAAATACTCTCTTTTTCAATGAACTAGAAGACGTGGTATGGGAAATTTAGTAATTAATGCAATGTTTAAGAAAATTATATTCTGCAACAGAGCAACGTTAGGTCTTTTAAGTAAGTATTTTTTTTTAAGTTTATTTATTTATTTTGAGAGAGAAAGAGCGTGCAAGCAAGAATGGAGGGGCAAAGAGAGAGGAGAGAGACAATCCCAAGCTGAGAGCATGAAGCCCGACATAGGGCTTGAACTCACAAACTGTGAGATCATGCCTTGAGCTGAAACCAAGAGTCAGATGCGTAACTGACTGAGTTACCCAGGTGCCCCAAGAAAATAATTTTTTAAATAATATTTTGGAAGTGCAAAGCAGCAACTGTCAGAAAAAAATGTGGTGAGAGACAAAGCCTATATAACAGGCTGCTATAAAATAGATTCCTGGATCACTTTGCACTATTAGAACAGCACAATTTTCTATCCCCAACCCCAGGATTCACCCCTCTGCCCTTTCCTTCTTGCCAAATGATTTGGACTAAAGGAAGGAGAAAGAAGAGCAAGTATATGGATTTAGCATAAAAAGTAGAAAATACAAGGGACAAAAAAAAGGCAGGAGGCATTTTAAATATTTTGGTTTTTATTCACTAAGAAGAAATGAGTATTTAAAATTGCCAGAATCAGAACTACTATTTCAGTCCACTTTATGAAGTAAAGTATGGCATCCAGCACGTTTGATGGAGCATTTATATAGGAATTTCAGCTTGCTCTGTGATGGAGCTTTTGTATTTAGCCAATTTATTTTGCGATCTATTTAGGTTTCTCCCCACTCCCACCAGCGAAAATACTCTTTTAATTGGCTATAGGTAGCAGAAAAGTGTCTATAAACCCATCTTTTCCAAGGTATAAATGGCTGAAGTATTTTTGCATTTTGATAGGGAAATATGGAAGAAATGCCTATGGTGAATTTCTACAGTAAATACAAAGCTTGAAAATTCTATGATGGAATTTTAGGCAAAAGGGGCCAGTTAATGAAAAGGAAAGATTTTTTTTTTCAGTTGTGGTAGGCAAGAAGAAAGGAACTTTAATGAAATAATCAATGGGCATTTAATTGTTATTGACTATTTTCTGCTAGGACTTAATGGGCTTGCAAATAAACTATATGAAAAATTAACAATTAAATACCAAACTGCTGTCTTGCATTTTCTCTTCTCTTCTATAGCTATGCTATATTTCCCAGACTCCCTTGAAGTTGGATGTATCCATATGACTGAGATCTAGGCAATGGAGTGTGAGCTAAAATTATTTCTAGGCCTAACCTGTATAAATATTTCATATATTCTCCCCATCTTTTCCCCATACCCTGTCCAGGGAAACTACAGATGGTACCCACGGAAGCTTTGGGAGCTGTCAGTTGAAACCATTTAGCTTGGTTTCTTAAATACCATAAGAAGACAGTCCCATAGATCTATTTATTCATTTAGTAGTTCTATTGAAGGTAAAGTTTACTTAAAGCAATCTACAGATACAGTGCAATGCCTATCAAAATACCAACAGTCTTTTTCACAAAATGATAAGAAATAATACTAAAATTTGTATTCAATCACAAAAGACCCCAAATACCCAAAGCCATCTTGAGAAAGAACAAAGCTGGAAGTATCCCATCCCAGATTTCGAGATATACTAAAAAGCTGTAGTAATCCAAACAGTACAGTACTGGCACAAAACAAACACATATATCAGTGGAAAAGAATAGAGAACCCAGAAATAAACCCATACTTGGCCAATTAATCTATGACAAAGGAGGCAAGAATATACAATGGAAAAAAAGACAATCTTTTCAATTATTGGTGCTGGGAAAACTGAATAGCTACATGCAGTAGAATGAAACTGGATTAATTTCTTATACGATATATAAAAATAAACTCAAAATGGATTAAGGACCCAAATGGGAGACCTTAAACTGTAAAACTCCTTAAAACATAGGTAGTAATCTCTTGGACTTTGGCCGTAGCAACATTTTTGTAGATCTGTCTCCTTAGGCAAGGAAACAAAAGTAAAAACAAATGACTGGGATTACACCAAAATAAAAAGCTTTTGCACAGCAGAGGAAACCATCAACAAAACAAAAAGGCAATCTACTTAATGGAAGAAGATAGTTGCAAATAATATACCCAAAAGGGGTTATATCCAACATATATAAAGAACTTATACAACTCAACACACACACACACACACACAAAAGAATCCAATTAAATAATGGGTAGAGAAACAGAAAGACATACAGAGGGCCAATGGACACATGAAAAAGTGTTCAACATCACTAATCATCAGGGAAATCAGAAGTACAATGAGATATCACCACATACTAGTTAAAATGGCTAGATCAAAAATAAACAAGAATTAACAAATTTTGGTGAGGATGTGGAGGAAAGGGAACACTTGTACGTTGTTGACGAGAATGTGAATTGGCTCAGCCACCATGGAAAATGTTACATAAGTACCTCAAAAAATTAAAAATAGAAATACCATCCAATCCAATAATTCCACTACTAGAAATTTGCCCAAAGAAAATGAAAACACTAATTCAAAAAGATATGTGCACCTCTATGTTCATTGCATCATTATTTATAATAGGCAACATATGGAAGCAACTGAGTGTCCATCCATAGATGACTGGATAAAGAAGATATGATTGTATAGCAATGAAATACTACACAGCCATAAAAAAGAATGACTTCTTGCCATTTGTGACAACATGGATAGACACAAAGAGTTTCATGCTAAGAGAAATAAATTCGAAGAGAAAAACAAATGCCATATGATTTCATTTATATATGAGATCCAAAAAACAAAACAAATGAACAGCAAAAACAAAAAACAGAAACAGAAACATAAATACAGAGAACAAACTGGTGGTGGCCAGAGGGGAAAGTGGAAAGAAAGAAGGATGGGTGAAATATGTGAAGAGGATTAAGAGATACAAACTTCCAGTTTAAAAAAAAAAATTTGACCTTTATTTATTTTTGAGAGAGAGACAGAGTGTGAGCAGGGAAGGAGCAGAGAGAGAGGGGGACACAGAATCTGAAGCAGGCTCCAGGCCCCAAGCTGTCAGCACAGAGCCTGACATGGGGCTTGAACTCATGAACCTTGATTTCATGACCTGAGCTGAAGTCGGATGCTCAACCGAATGAGCCACCCAGGCGCTCCACAAACTTCCAGTTTTAAATTAAATAAGTCATGGGGTTGGAAAGTGCAGAATAGCAAACAGTGAATAATATTGTCTTGTCTTAATTATATGATGACAGATGGTAACTACATTTATTGTGGTGAGCACTGCATAATGTAGAGTATTGTTGAATCACTATGTTGTAAACCTGAAACAAATACACCATTTTAAGTCAATTATACATCAATAAAAAAGAAAAAAGAAACTTTAATAGTTTATGAAAAATAAACTTCTATTAAATTTGCATCATTATAATTTCTGGAGTCTAATTGTTATGATAGATCACTCAACATTCTAAACAGTGTGATACTCAGTCAGCTCAATTACAGGAAAACCTAGAGGTAAACTTTTTATTCCTTTTCTCTTACCAATAAAAATCAGACATAAGTTTTAAGTGATTATACTTGTAATAGTTTTTATGGAAAAGGAGTTTCCAGCCTTAAGCTTATTACATTATAGTAAGAACCATTGACATTTGTGAGTGTGTCTATTTTACCACTTACTATATTCCTTTAAACAACTTGAGAAAATAATTTTTAAAAAAACATCTTATAGGGGGGCACTTGGGTGGCTCAGTCGGTTAAGTGTCCGACTTCGGCTCAGGTCATGATCTCACTGTTCTTGGGTTCGAGTCCCTCACTGGGCTCTGTGCTGACATCTCAGAGCCTGGAGCCTGCTTCAGATTCTGTATCTCCCTCTTTCTCTGCCCCTCCCCCCCTCATGTTCTCTCTTTCTCTCTCTCAAAAATAAATAGACATTTAAAAAAAAATTTTTTTTTAAAGTCTTATAAAGGAGCCTGGGTGGCTCAGTTGGTTGGGGGTCTGTCTGACTCTTGATTTCATTTCAGGTCATGATCTCGTGGTTCATGAGATCTCTCTCTCTCTCTCTCTATCTCTCTCTCAAAATGTAAATAAACGAACATTAAGAAAACATCTTACAGAATAGGCTATGGGTTAAATAAAACATACTATATAAATAAAAACCAGTAGTTATTATTCTTGATATTATATTCATCAGTCATGAAGAAAGTGACCATTTAATAATTACAATAGCTAACACTTGCAGAACATTTATTGCATACCAGTTACTATTCTAAGCATTTTTACATATACTGAACCGTTTAATTCTCATAACTATGAGACACTGCAATGACTTTTGACACCAACCACCCACAATTGTGATAGACATCACAGATTAAGCACACAGTCCTCCACAACACTGTTTTGTTGTTCACACACCAGCTGCAAGGTCCGGGGCCCCAGGCCACTCTCACTTCTGACCGATACAAATTTGAAGATTCCTACTACCTCTAAAGTTCAATAATGTGCTAGAATATGAGGGATACATTAGCAAGAGACAAGATCCTAGAAGATATTTGATTCCTAGTCCATCAATTAGACCTTTGGATGGGGTATAAAGTATAGTCATGTGAGTCAACGAATAAAAACATGAAGCATGATGATTACAGCATGATGTTATTAAGCCTATTACACAACAAGAACTGCAAGCTCTCAGAAACATTCTCATTTCATGTAAATTTCCAGATGTATAACTATATAGTTACATTTTAAAAAGTAGGAACTATAGTTAGGATAATTTTAAAAAAATTATAAGAAGGGGAGTGATAGGACCAAATGGCAACTTTGCTCCCCCTCAGAACTATTCCTGGAAAAGAGATCACTGAGGGAACACTAGAATACAGAGGTGAGGCTGAAGCACCCCCTGCATCATTGAGACCAAGACAAACAGCACTGGAAATGTAAGAAGAGGAGCTACGTGCTGATTCGACTGTGTCTCCCCCAGACAAGAAGAGCACTATGCAGAGGTCTTCCCTGAGCCTATGGTTCCTCAAGTGGAGGAAGAGAGCATCGGGTAGACATTCAGCTCCCCCCTACATTGTGGGTTGCTTCTCAGAAGCTGTTGCTCTGACCTCACCCCATTGGGATTACAGGAAAATCCATAGGACTTAACCATAGGGAATTCGAGATAGAGAATAGGGAAGGGACTTGCAATAACAAGCACTAAAATTTTGGCAGACTGAGTTCTTACCTGCGGTGCCCAAGTAGTACTCTCAACAAGCAGCTTCTCATCACCAGAGCCAAAAGGATGCAATCTGACCAGAAAACTTGGCGGGGTGCAGGCTTGCCTGATTTGGGTTTTTCTGCAAAGACCTCTGCCAGCCCTGGAGGCTCGTCAGCCATCCCCCTACCCAGGCAAGTTTGCTGAGTCATAGTTGGGCCCACCATTAAGTATAGCTTCCGGCCTCTCCTGACCAGAAAGCCTGATGGGGAATACTGGAAGCTGCATAGCCCAACAGTGCTTGAGCAGAGGGTGTAGCAAGCAGAGCTGTTCACAGAACGAATTCAGTGGCACCATTTGGCCAGGGAATGTGGAGGTTGGGTCAGTTTCAGTCAAAACCACAATCAAAAAACCTTGCTGGGCTTGGAAATTTCCCTTGCCTCAACTTGGCTGGGGAGTGAAATCATAGCCTGGCCTGCAGCTGAGTAGTTCCTAGCCCCTCCTAACCAGAAAGCCTGATTGGAGGGGCACCTGGGTGGCTCAGTAGATTAAGTGTCTGACTCTTGGTTTCAGCCCAGGTCATGATCTCAAGGTTCTTAAGATCAAGACCCACCTCAAGCTCTGCACTGACAGTGGGGAGCCTTCTTGGGATTTTCTCTCTTGCTCTCTCTCTGCCCCTCTCCCACGCTCTCTCTCTCAAAAAAAAAAAAAAAAAAAAAAAAAAAAAAAAGGAAGTCTTATTGGAAACAGATGGGAGGCAGCTTAGAGCTGGCCTTTAGGTCCCAACCCCATCAAAAAGCTGTCAGTTCTAATCAACAAATCAGTAAAGTTGCAAAATACAAAATTAACATACAAAAATCAGCTGTGTTTCTATCCAACAACAATGAATTATCCGAAAAAGAAATAAAGAAAATTATGTCACTTGTGGTAGCATAAAAAAACAATAAAGTGTTTAAAATTAAATAGAATAAAAAAAAATACTTGGAATAAATTTAACCAGGGAGGTAAAAGATCTCTCTACAGAAAACTAAAAGACATGGATGAAAAAAATTGAAGAAAACAAATAAATGGAAAGGTGCTCATGGAATGGAAGAATTAATATTATTAAAATGACCATACTACAAAAGCCTTCTATAGATTCAATTCAGTCTTATCAAGATTCTAATTTTTTACAGAGGTATAAAAAAACCCTAAAATTTATATGGATCCATAAAAGACCCTAAATAGCTAAAGCAAGCCTGAGAAACAAGAACAAATCAGGAGACATCACACTTACTGCTTTCAAGCTATTATATACAACTATAGTAGTCAAAACAGTATGGTAATGGCATAACAGACACAGGCCAATGGCACAGAGCCAAAAGTTCAGAACTTAAACCATTCATGTATGGTCAGGTAATATTTGGTCAGGAAGTCAAGAATATTCAATGGAGAAAAGATGTCTCTTCAATAAATGGTGCTGGAAAAATTGGATATTCACATGTAAAAGATGGAAACTATTCCTCTCTATTAAATCATTCACAAAAAAAATTAACTCAAAATAGATTAAAAACTTCAATATAACACCAGAAACTATAAAAGTCTTAAAAGGAAACACAGGAAAAAAGTTCTCTGACCTGAATTTTTGCAATGAATTTTTGGATGTGATTTCTAAGCCACAAGCAACAACATATAATGTAAACAAATGGGGGCACCTGGGTGACTCCATCGGTTAAGCATCCAACATCAGCTCAGGTCATGATCTCACAGTTGGTGGGTTCTAGTCCCACATCAGGCTCTATGCTGATAGCTCAGAGCCTGAAGCCTGTTTCAGATTCTGTGTCTTCCTCTCTCTCTGCCTGCCCCCCATCCCCCACTTGCACTTGTCTCTCTCTCTCAAGAATAAATAACGATTAAAAAAATTAAAAACAAACAACAACACGTAAAGAAGTGGGACTAAATTACACTAAAAAGCTTCTGCACAGCAAACGAAACCATCAATAAAATAAAAACACAATCTACAGAATGGGGAAAAAATATTTGCAAGCCATGTATCTGATAAGGGGTTAATATCCAAAATATGAATAAGAACTCATACAACTCAATAGCAAAAAACAAATTAATCCAACTAAAAATATGCAAAGGAACTCATTAGACATTGTTCCACGGAAGATATATGAATGGCTTACAGTGCAAGAAAAGGTGTTCAACATCACCAACCACTAGGGAAATGCAAATCAAAACTACAATGAGATACCACCTAATACATGGTAGAATAGACATCATCAAAAAGGCAACAGAAAAGAAATGCTGGTGTGGATGTAGAAAAAAGGGAACTCTTGCACCCTGTTGGATTGCAAATTGATAGAGCCACTATGGAAAACAGTATGGAGATTCCTCAAAAAAATAAAAATAGAACTACCATATGATCTAGCATTTCCAATTCTGGGAATATATCTGAAGGAAATGAAAATACTATGTCAAAGAATTATCCACACCACCATGTTTATTGAAGCATTATTTACAGTAGCCAAAAAGTGGAAACAACCTAAGTGCTCATTGGTGGATAAATGGATGAAGAAAATGTGATATAGAGAGATGATAGATGATAGATAGATAGATAGATAGATAATAGATAGATAGATATCATTCAGTCATGAAAAAGGGAAATCTTGTCATTTATGACAATATGAATGGACCTTGAAGGTATTATGCTAAGTGTAATAATTTAGACAGAGAAAGACAACTGCCATATGATCTCACTAATATGTGGAATACTAAAAAAAGAAAAAAGAAAAAAAAAGGAACTCATAGAAAAGGAAATCAGACTTGTGGTTACCAGATGTCAGGGATGGGAGGAGGGAAATCAGATGAAGATGGAAAAAAAGTACTAGCTTTCAGTTATAAGATAAACAAGTACTAGGGATATAATGTATAGCAGGATGACTATAGTTACCACTGTTATATGATATACATGAAAATTAAGAGAGTAAATCCTAAGAGTTCTCATCACAAAGAAAAAAACATTTCTTCTTCTTTATATCTGTATGAAATGATGAACATTGACTAAACTTACTGTGGTAATCATTTCACAAGAAATGTAACTTAAATCATTATGCTGACACCTTAAATTTATATGATATGTAAGTCAATCATATCTCAATAAAACTGGAAAAAAATTATTAAATAAAAATAAAAATAAAAATTTATGGAGAGCTTGAGTGGCTCAGTGGTGTCTGACTCTTGATCTCAGCTCAGGTCTGGATCTCAGGCTTGAGTTCAAGCCTTGCGTTGGGATCAACGCTGGGCATGAAACCTACTTAAAATAAGTTAAACAAACAAACAAACAAATAAGAATTTGTAAAAACAAAAGGAATGCACCAACATCTTTTATCTTAAGTTACCATATCATTATGGCATAATAATAATATAGATGGAATATTAATAGCAGTATTAATAATAATCACTGGCAGAAGGAGGAAGAGTTGAATAAATTATAGTACACTACTGTCAAAAATTTTAATGTATTTCAGGCCTTGATAAAACTCATTGGAATTGAATTAGGTAGTATATTTTAAAAAAACCTAATTTATGTGTGCTTTAATCCCCATTTCCAAGATTTGAACTTAGATAGGTAATGATAAGAAAAAAACTACATCTATGAAAATGTTCATTGAAGGATCTTTTATATTAACAAAAAGCTAGAGAAGAGTCTAAATAACAGTAAAATAGGGCATGGTTGTATAAGTTATGGTATAATCACTCCATGCAGTTTTCTGTGTAATTTAACATGCTGATTAAGAAACAATGTGGCATGAAAGAGTTATAATGGTCAAACAAAGTAGGGTACAAAAATCACAAGGTATACCATTACTCTAGAGCTTGACAATCTTGACCTTGTCACAATGTTTTCATCATTCTTGTGGGTTTAGAGATGGGACTAATAGGTTGGAGCAATTGTCTTTTAACCTGCTGGTCAACCATGGTTGCTAAGCTCTTTCCTGGAATCTGTCTGCACATCTCGATTGAGGAAATGTGAATAACACTGGCAACTTTTGGATTAGCTAACTCTACCAAAATATTTAAATGCCCCACTCTCTAGAATCTTCATTAATGACGGGTCCCTCAAATTGGCACCTGAGCTCATTGCCTCTTAATGAGCACAGTCCCTGGCACATGATCCCACTTCAAGATACAAAGTAGACAAAGCAATGTGTGATCCCACTCATTCTTTGAGAATTTTTCTCAGTGTCACAGTAGGTTACTGAATTCTAATGCAAATACCACCTACACAACTTCAGCAAGCAGATTAATTCTCCACTGGTAGGGTTCAGGATACATTTGCTTCTTCAAATTTGACACAATGATTGTGAAAACTCAGCTCTGACAGGATTGGCATATGAGGAAAATTGATGAGGGCAGAAACAGAAAGAGAAGAGGCATACCCAGGATGGCCAGTGTAATGCTTCAAGGACATGCCAGAACTCAGCCTGAAGCACTGAAACATCTCTGTCAGTGGTGACAGAACACACCCCATGCTGCCATCAAGGTGCAACAGCTTAATTTGAAACAAAGGAACCAAGGCTGGTGCTGCAATTCAAAGCACGACCTTCCAAGGAGAAACATATGGATACGGACCCAAAAGACACCTTTGCCTATGTAACAAGGAAGCCGGAAAATCTCCTTTATCAGTCAGACTTTATTGATAACAAATTCCTTTATCACCGGCAATGACAATCAATCACAAATCAGGAAGAGACCTTTCCCAGTAAGCCCACGCTTTCACATAGGTGTGTGTTTTTTTTTTGTTTTGTTTTGTTTTGTTTTTTTTTGTTTTTTTTTTTTATGACTTTCATTCTACTCCTAGACTTAGGATAAAAAGGACGTTTGGCTACTACTCAAGCTGGTGAGAAAAATAAAACAATTGGGATAACAGACAATAAAAAAGCTTATGAAAGGGCTACTGGCTATCAGATATGTAAGAGAATGACTGCATGTCAAAGACATATCTAACAGTCATGTCTTAATAAATAACAGCCACTAGGTCAATTGAATGGCGACCTAGAGTGCCTATCCTCTTAATGAAACAAAATTTGTCTGGAGAGTTTGCCAAAATCTAGAAGTTGGCTTCATACAGACTGCTTTTCTAAACCGGCGATCTCCAAAATCTTCACCTTTCTTTGAAATCACATTTCTCCACCTGGACATGCATTAATTGCCGACAACAGCAGCCTACTGCTCAACTCAAACTCAAACACATTAGTATCTATGTAAATATATCATCAGGCCATATATTACTATTACATCTCCTATGCATATGCAGCACATTTTGAATCATTCAATAGCAACAGATCTTGCACTAGTGTAGTCACAAGACTCCAGTCTCAAGACTTGTATCTCAGTCAAGATATGTTTAACAGGAGTGACACTGAATAAAATTTAAAAGGAGCAGCCCATTGAAAAAAGATGTTTTTTTCTCAATTCATCTTTCTTTGAAGGAACTAACCAAACAATTATCATTAATTAACCAGACAGTAATTTTTATCTTACGCCAATTCATGAAATAGACCAAATGTGGTTTTGGGAACAAAATAGGTACCTAGGTACAAATACAGGCTCTTTCATTATGTACCGAGTGCCGTTAACTTCTTTAGCACTGGATGTTATTTATCCTAACACACAGTTTGCTTTTTTTTATTTTTTCTTTTTCCTCCACTAAAATGTAAGCTCCAGAAGAGCAGAGTGTTTTGACTGTTCATGCACTGCTCTGTCTCTTGCATATAGTAGCTACTTCATGCATATTAGTAAAATGAGTGAGGAAATCACTCTCCAGAGAATTTCCAGCTTGTCCCACCACATGTACAGAGCAGTAGGGACACTATGTATGGGGAAGTAGAAATATGCCCCCAAATGATGTTAGTAATACTGCCTCTGACAGGATCAAACAAAATCCCTGAATTTATAGAGGTTATGTGATAAGTACTTTTACAAATCAATGTAAAATTTAAAGTATGTTTTAACACTTTATGCATGTCTGTACATTTTACAACTTTAAGGAAATTTATCACAACCCATGGCTAATTTAAAAATTAAAATAACATCTAGGGATGCCTGGGTGGCTCACTCAGTTAAGTATCCGACTACCACTTAGGTCATGATCTTGCAGTCCATGGGCTCGAGCCCCATGGCTTTAAGCTGACCGTGTGGAGCCTGCTTGGGATTTTCTCTCTGTCTCTGTCTCTCTCTGCCCCTCCCCCACTCACACTTTTTCTCTCTGTCTATCTCAAAATAAATAAATAAACTTTAAAAAATTAAAATACCATTTAAACAGCCTTTCAAGTTCGACACATATTTGATCAATTAATCACGAAGGTTTTTTTTTTCACTTTTACCCTTTATTTGAAAATATATACTTTAATTTACAAATTATAATCTATTTAATAAATTCCATCAAACTTTGCACACTGGCCCTCAGTAAAACAACATTGCCTAAAATCAATCAGAAAGCTGAGAGTCTTCTTCAAGTTTTGCAATCATTATATTACTCAAGAACTATTTATTGAATGCCTACTATGTTCCTGTATGAGTCTAAGAAATAAAAAAAAAGTGTTGAACAAAAGAGGAAGAAATCATGCTCCCATAAGATTTCTTTTAAAAATTTATTTCTATGAATATGAATTTAAACACATATAACCAAAAATATAAAAGTAAATTTAAATAGAATAGTAGGGTATTTATTATTGTAAGAAACAATTCAAAGTGAATAGTATGAATAGTAAAGTAGATACTCTTTTTATATTGGGTGGATAAGAAAGTCTTCTCTGATGAGGAGTTATTTTTTAAAACACCTGAATGAAAAAAGGGAAGGATTTGTAAGAGAACCTGAGGAAAGAACGTTCCAGTCAGAGAAAAGAGCAAATGCAAAGCTCTGTGTGGGAAATGCTTGGCTTGAGGAACTGCAAGATCAGAGACAGAGACAACAGAAAAGGAGGAAGTTGTAGAGATTGTCAGGTCAGACGAAATTGGATTTTAAAGGCTGTTGTAAGACCATTGGATTTTACTCTAAAAAAAATTGTGAAACTATTTAAGAGATTTTTATCTTTAGGATAGCACTGTATCTCCCCTCTGTGGTTCTGGCTGTAGAAACGGGAGATCCAGGGAGAACAGGTAGGAGGCTATCACTATATGACAGGTGAAAGAAGATGGAATATACTGAGAAGGTAGCAATGGACATGATAAGTCAGTTTTGGGGTATACTGTGTAGGTAAAACTGGCAGACATGCTGACAAGCTGGTGATAAGGATGTGAGATGTGAGTGAGAGACATCCAAGAGGATGCTCAAGAGTTTAACATGAGCTATTGGTGGGTCAACTGGGTGGCTCAGTCAATTGAGCATCTGATTCTTGATTTCAGCTCAGGTCATGATCCCAGGGTTGAGGCATTGAGCCCCATGTCGGGCTCCGTGGTGAGCTTGAAACCTGCTTAAGATTCTCTCTCTTTCTTTCTCTCTCTCTTCCTCTGCCCTTCTTCCCATTCATGCATGCCCTCTCTCTAATTTTTTAATTAATTGATTAATTAATTAATTAAAAAAGCATGAGCTATTGGGAGACAGATAGAGCTCTTTACAGAGCTGTGTAGCACTGGGGAAGGAAAGGATTTATGGAAGCAAACCAAGAGCTGCTTTTTGGACACCGAGTTCCTGATGACTAGTAAACATTCAATGGAAGTTTTGAGTGAGTCATCAAATAAGTAAAAGTAGAAATGAAGGGAAGGTCATACCTGAAGATATAAAGTTGAGAGCCACTAGCGTATAAAAGGTTCTTAAATGCCTGATACTGAATCAGATCACATAGTGTGTATAATGGAGGTTAGACAATGTTTAAGAACTAAGCCCTTTAGTTATTCCAACATTTAAAGGTTGGGAGCCTAAGGAAGCTCTGGTAGTGAAGGTGGGGGAAGGAAGGTTGCAAAAGAGAAAAAGAAAAGAAAAAAAACAGACTTAAGGAAAATCAAAGTGCATGGTATCCTAGAGTCGAAGAAAATTATTTCAAATAGGAAGAGTAATAAATGGTGTTGAGAATAGATTGACTATTATGGAGTTTGAAAGGGACCTTTCTCAGGAATGTCCTGGTAGGTTGGATTATGATAAATGTGTTCATCTCATGTCCTTATGATCTTATGTCCTCATGAATTTCTTGACATTTGTTTATGCCGAAATTTCTAATATTACTTTACTTCAGCTATTGAGCACACTGAGGCTTCAATTCTGTCAACAATATTGGCTTCGGATTGGAATAATGGAAGTTAATAGGCTTTATGGAATTTGTACAATCCAACAATTTATTTGTATACTTATATTAACATTACATTAAGTCAAGTTAAAGGAACTTTGAGCTTTGACTGGATAATGTCAAATTTGTCCAAATGTCATTGTCCAAAACTGACAGTTTGGTAGTAAATATTACTACATGAGATAAAGATACAATAAAGGTAAATGTTCTGATGAAAAAATGATGCAAAATTGTTAGCCCCATCACCCTTTCCACCCATCATTTGATTTTGCCTTTGTTTTGGTCACTGCTGAACAATCCTCCTAACTGCTTAGGGAATGACTAATTTAAAGGGGGAAAAATCATGCTCCAGGTATTTCCTAATGATCTATTTCTACAATAAATTTTCTTTATTCTCTTTAGGTCTTGGAAATATGGGAGAAATTAATTTGCTCACAAACTATAAGTAATCAGTGATAAAGGACAAGTGTGTATGAGAATGTCTTGATAATGAATGAAAAAAATCCATGATACCATACTAAGATCCAGCAAATGAGGGCAGAGATTATTTAAGGAGTAACATTTAAATCATATTCCCACACTACTGGTCATGCTTGATTAAAGCAATTCCCTAGTGAGTTGAGTTCTTCTGAGAATAAGAGCTTATTGGGGTTATTATTTTCAGAGTTTACATTAATATTATTATAAATGTGCAGAATACCATCATGTCCATATTATCAGTTAGAGAATGCATTCCAGAAACTATTTATAGCAGTCTGTTAGAGCATTACTAAGTATTGTTAGTTTTTGAAACAAACAAATGGAAACAGAAAGACTTCACATAGTATTTATATAATAGGTGTCAACAAAGAATGCATCTATAGAACTTTTAAAATCATATTTATTTTTAGTTCAAGGAAACAGCTTTATTTTATAACACTAAAGTTTTAAGAAATAGTCTAAGAAATCCCAGCCTTTAAATATATAATATAAATATATACAATAATAAATAAAATGTTAAACGCATTTTAAATTCAGCAGTGTAAAATACAGAATATTTCCATATCATTTTGATTTTGTATTTATATTTTGGTATGATTTTGTTAGAAATGCATGACTAATACTTTTATACCATTAAGCTTTTTATTGAAAAAAATATTATTGCATTGAACTACAGTCCAAGTAATTTATTAAATAACCTAAAAAAAAGCTGCTTTGCATGTACAATAGTGCAATTTACTTAGCCACACTATAATAAAAAAAGCATTTTGTACAGAGAATACAAAATAAAATTATTGGATTATATATAATATTGCCAGACTATCATCCAGTTTAATTACAAAGTAAATACTTTAAATAGGACTGAGTAAGGTAGGAATTGGTTTTAAACAGCTACATAATCAATTTACATTATCAACTATTTTATAATCTCTTACAAGTGGAAGGAACTGAGAGTTTTTAGCATGGTGGAAAGGAAATCTTTCTTAAAGTTGATTGTTTCAATGAGTGAATGTGTTTTGGAAAACACTATTTTGAACTAATATTTCTCTTTTCAACAAAGAGAAAGGTCTACGACAAAAGACTGGAATATATTCATTAAGAACGCACACTGGCATACATAGTCACATGTACACACATACATATTTTGTACATTTCCAATTTGTCTGATTTATGTTTCTGCCAAGATGATCTTGCTATTTCAAAAAGGCAGTGAGGCGCAAAAGGAGGCAGTGACTTTGGGAAGGGAATTAAGAAAGTGGATTGAGAGGTTGCCCTCTGATACAAAGCTGCATAAAATGAAAAAAAAAAAGCCCCTTTGGCTTATCTCTCTAATATTGGCTTATTCTAAACCCTACCGATTCAGCCACTGCTTCCATTTTAATATAGCTTAATCCAACGCAATACAACAATCACCTTCAAATGTCTACCTAATAGAAGCAGTGGATAATATTTTTGCTGGAATGAAATGATAACCTTTGAAAATCCTCTAGACCCAGGTTTATTGGCTGGAGAACTCATATTTTAGTAGGAAACTCCTATCTTTTTGAAGTAGTTTCAGTCAGACTCAAAGAGAAGTAAACTCTTGACTACTATATGGAAGTGGTCACCCTCTTGCTTTTTCATAATTTTTCCGTTTCCCAACAAGAGTACAGTTCTCTTCTGGAGTTCACTCATTTAAAGATTCAAAATTAAATCTCTTCATGAGTCCTGCTAAGCCAGAGATAAGCACTAGGCCAATTTTGCCCCTAAGTACATTAGCTACGTACACTGATGTGTGAGATTTGGGTTCTTTCTATTGTGCTTTTAGAAAATTGGATTTGACATCTACAAATTTTTCTTCAGAATGTTTAACCATCTCTCTGAAAACTTCTGGGGCAATTTTCCTGGAAAATTGAAAAATGTACTACCTGTTTGAGATGACCAGCAATGTTATTTCACTAATAATGAGACAGTGAACTCACCACGCAGCCTGGGGAGGACATCTGGATGTTTCCTTCATATATATCTAAAACATTCAGATAACACGTGGTACCCTAAAGGCTAGAGCATCTCCACATCTCCAATTACTGTTCCAAATGCTTGGAAAGCATGATGGCATTTAATCGTTTACAAGTATCATGGTCAAGTTTAGAAGCTGTGTGACTGCCATCATTGGGAACTGTGCGAGTAAGCAACAACTTCATGCATGAAGGAAATAGCCCAATCCAGCAATATGAACCTGAGTACTTTTACTGATTAAATATTCCATTCAATTGGAAAGCTTTATAGGATTAATTTCTTTGAATATATTTCAATTCAAAGATACTAGGGAGATTCTGTTAAATCCTGGCAGAAACTGAGAAAAAAAAAAGTCACCATCAAATCCAGGTTCTATAAATGAAATCAAAACTTTTTAGGGGATAGCTCTGTGAAATATCTGCCTAAGAAAAGACCCTGGGAAGTCGGAGCTTTCCAAATTACTTCCTATTTTCTAATCATCTCTTATGTTTTATAACATATATAAAGGTGAACTCATAGAGAATATTGAAATACAGTTTTTGAATCCCACTGTATTTTTTCATGCTGAGTTGGCAGGGAATTAAAAAGATAAACTTCCCCAAGTTTCCAGTTCTTCATACAAAGAATTATTTTGTTTAACCATACCCTGAGTCCAGGAAGGCTATCTATTGGTGGACTGGGTCTTAGTGTCTAAGAAAAATATATAGTGTGGATGTGCATGTGTGTTTGTACATGTGTGTGTGTGTGTGTGTAAAGATTACACAGACTTTCTTAAAACATTTTCAGCTTTTAATTAAGCATTTATAATTTAAGACAGTTACAAAAAATACTTCAATGAGCCAGAAATGTGAAAGAATAATCCCATGAAAAGAATTACTCCATAAATATTAGACAATGAGTATAACAGACATTAAATGCTAAAAATCAACTATCAAATACTTATGTGAATGGAAGGAAACAGTACTGAAAATATAATTCATCACAGTGACATTTTTTAAAGGATCCATTTTAGAATTAAATATATATTTAGAATTCTATTTCATTTTCTTCCAGAGTGTATTTCACTTAAGTAAAAAAATGTTCAGGCCCACACTTACTAATTTTGAGAAAGAGGATGGCTCAGCATATTCTCCATAGCAAGAAAGGCATTTTGAGTATTATCAGAAGGAAAAATTAATCCCAAACTAAGCACTATAAATCCGCAACCTGAAATTTGGAAATTATCCTAGAGGATAATTGAGTAGATCATTGATCACAAGCAAAATTCTAGTAAAACTCTTTTGAAAATCCTTACACATTTTACTCAACCAAATGTACAAACGTACTTGGATATTTCAGTGATGGAGATTTTACAACTTTATACAAACAACTCAGTTTATTAAGGTTTTCTTCATGTCAAGTCAAAACCTACTTATTTGTAGTATCTACTCTTTATGCTCTAAAGAGAATAGAGACTATCTTCCACAAACACACTTCCATGCTACCAACCAGACATGTAAAGTTAGAAGGTTAATTCTCATCTTCTTTCCTCGGCAAGTGTTCTTTTCTTTGGAATACACATAGTCTTTATTTTTCACATGGTATCTACCAGATTCGGTTCCTTAGAATATTAGTTCTATGGGATGGTCTACAGGAAGAAAACATATTTCTGACATTATTATCTTTGGGAATTCAATCTAGTCTGCCCCCTCTCGTGGAAATGTCTGGTAAAATATCACTTGTCAAATGGTCTGAAATATGTTGAAGTAATTAAATAACCATGTAACTCAACATTCTCCTGAAGTATATGAAATGGATTTTTTTCAGGTAATTTTTGTTAATTCACCAAATTCATGTTATTCATGAGTGTGAAAACATAAGACTGACCTGGTCTTAATTAGTCAAATCTGCCATTTGTGGACACACTTCAGTTTGCCAATAGTTCTCTTAAATTGTGTCCCAGAACAACACTTGGTTTTTAACAAGTGCTGTGTGTTTTCCAAGTTCTAGAAGAAATCCGTCTTCCAATTCTGTATGATTCCTTCAGTACAACCTAATAGGTCAAAATTTTTTCACCAGCCTTTTCACATCATTAGGTTATATGGAGTTGATAATCTACTAAGCCCTTCATCTTATTGATGAAGTTAGGCTGTATGTGTATAAGATTTTTTAATTAAAAAATGTAGGATCTGACATCTGTTCACGCTCAGTTTAACCTTTCAAATTTTGCCCTATTTTATGCTTTTAAAATTTTTTCATGTTGTATTTTGCCATTCACTATATTTGCTATTCCTCTTGGGTTTGTGTTTTTCTCCTCTTTGGTACAATTGTTCCATGATTTTGTCTATGTTTTATGGAGGTTTTTATGACTGAGTGCAATACAAAGCCTCATAACCAATCTCTACAAACCTCTCTCCAGTTTGGAATTAATGCAGGCTTTACTACCCCCTAGGTATAGTTGTTTGGCTATAAAACATTTATCGCACAGTGCTATTATCCATAAGGATATTTATAAGACTCGTACAATGTCTCTCTGTAAAATTCCCCATGTATTTTACTATTTTTTGCCCCAACCACAATGTCTCTAGTAAGGCAACAGGTGAGCACTACATGACTGAAGAAATACTCAAATTTCCATCTTCTTCTTGACTCAGCAACATGTGACAAAATTGATCATCCTCACTTATTTGAATCACTTTCATTACTTGCCTTATATAGTTCTGATTTTTTCCTATGTACCTTGGAATTCCATCATGATCTCATTTCTTAGTTCCTTGAACTGTTACATACACCCTTAGAGTGACCTGGGGCTCAGTCTTTGAAACTTTTTTCCACCCTACCTACCCCTAATAATAGTATTAAAGCTAATGGCTTTTATATACTTACTATGCATTGATGATTCACAAAAGTGTATGTCCTTTTCACACCTCTACTCAAACTTCAGATCCATATTTCCAACTGCCAACTCAATATCTCCACTTCTATAATGACTAGACACTTCACACAGAGTATTTAAGCTGATCCTCTCTTGCTCTGCTCCTCCCAGTGTTCCCATTTCAGTTCACTGTAAATCCACCCATGTGCAAAAACTATTACAGCATTTCTAATTTGTCTCTTTCCCTTACACCTTACACTCAATATGAAGCACATTTTCTTAGCCCTGCTTTCAAAATAAATCTAGAGTCTTGTACTTCTCAACATTTCCTCCAGACTACTGCTGAGCGAGTCCTTGCCTCTCTTGTCTGCATTCCATCTACTAATTGGCTTCCCTACCCCAAACTTTACTCCCCTGGAGATTAGTCACAATGCAATAGCTGAGTGACCCTAGTAAAATCTAAGATGAATCACGTTTCTCCTATGCCAAAATATCCAGTAGCTTCTCACCTCACAACAAAAGCTAGTCATTAAAATGGTGGACAAGATCTTACAAGATTTTGTTTCACAATTATTTCTATGACCTTATCTCCTATAATTCTCTCCCATGAAACCTTTCCCAGCCAGTGTTTTCCTGTTATTTCTTGAGCATGGTAAGCACACCCAGCAGCTTATTGAAACCTGGTCTTGTCTTAGTCTAGAATGCTCACTCTCTCACATCCTTCAGGTCTTTGCTGAAATAACACTTTCTCAGTGAAGCTTCCCTGGACTACTCTATTTAAAATAGTGCTTTACCTACTACCCCCCCCCCCGAGTCACTTTATCTGCCTTTCCAATTTATTTTCCTCAGTAGCATTTATCATCATCTTTCATAATATATATTTCACTTGTCCATTCTGGTTTTTGTTGGCATGACTCAACTAGAATTAAACTATATGACATTATGTTCATTAGTTTGGATCATTACTATATCCCCAGCAGTTAGATTACTGTCTAGGATATGGCCCTAGGTATGTATTTGTTGAATAAGAATGAAAATAAAGTGGACAAATGAGAAATAAAATGCTTTTGTATTTGTACTCTTTGTTCTTAATGTACCAGTTATAGTTACCATATAGTTCCTTTTCATAAAACATTATGTTTCACATTTTATTCATAAATACGCCCACTTTTAAATCAGTAATATCTATATTCAACATTCCTCCCATTATAAAAGTAAAGATACTCCAAAGATATTCAAGCTTCTCTTCTATTCTGCATCTTTTCTCAAGGACAATTGATATCATGAGGGCCTCTTTAAGCAATTCTAGTACTCTATGCTGAAATTCTTTCAAACATGAAGATTCAAAATCATTTGTATTGGCCGGGAAATGATTTTCTTGATATGTTCCAAATTCCTCATCCATATTTGTCTTGTAATACTTTGAAAAACTTCCTGCTTAACAGAGAAAGTGTAATGAAATTAGATTTAGGTTACACTGCCATTTTGCTTTGTTAGTTTCATGAGATCATCTGCCCCTACCAGTAAGCACTAAGGAGAAGCAAAAGTATTAACCTCTTTTGATATTTCCAATAAGTGATATATTAAAAAGACATTAACCTAATCTCTGTTCATTTTGATCCACGGATTTATGGCAGTTTAACAATTACTCTGAATGCTTTCCCCATTCAGTTCAGATTGGATTGTTTAAAGGACTAATTTTTTTTCCTGCTTATTCAATATTTATAATTGTAGCTTTCTTCATGTGATGCCACAACTTTTACAATTTCTCACTCTGGGGTACAAGTTATTTTCTCTTTAAATGGTGAAGGCTGCTTTACCATAGTTCAAGATAGTATATCCAGTGAACATTTTCATCACTGATGATACAAGACAAAAGTTATTTCCATGCCATCAACTCATATCAATCTATCCTTATTAGTCAAAATGAAGTGCCCAATAGAGGTTCTCTGATCTGAGATTAAATTGTTGCAAAGACAATTACAAAAATTAATCAGGTACTTTCTTTCTCATAATAGGACTTTTAGTGTACTCCCATAATTACTCTGGCTTGGCTCTATGTGAAATTTGTAATCTGTTTTAGGAAATAGTCATCCACATTAATATATATTTTTTTAATCGTCCGGGCCATTTGTCATTTATTTTTATAATAAATATTCTATTTATTTCATTTTACTGGATTCACCTAATGTTTATTAATGTTCTTTTATAATGATTTTTATGAAGTTCCCTGCAAGTATACAGAGGATTTTTTGTTTTTGTGTTTTTGCTATTTGATGCCTTTCTTCCATTTTCTATTCTTTTTAGATAAGTTAGACATTCTCGCTGCCATATCTCAGTCAAAATCCCCATCTTGCAAGTTTCTGGTGATACCTAGGAACTATATATTTTCTTTATGTTACAATTTAAAAATGACATTATCTCCTTTCTCTGTCTCTGTCTGTCTGTCTCTCTCTATTACCAGTATCAAAGATATCCTTTCCTACTATTTACCAAGTATTAAGAATTTATCCTCTTAACTTCATTTTCCTCCTCTGTAGGGAGGAATGATAATGTTAGTCTCAAAATACCTTTGTGAAGATTAAATGGAATAATGTAGAACAGGTGCTTAGCCTGACTCTACATAATAGACACACAATATGCCTTCAATGAGGATAGCTCTCTTTCCTGGGAAGCCCAGGCTGAAGAAGATGCCCATTGCCCATCTTATGTAACAGAAGAGCTGACGTCATCATACACACAGTAGATGGCTGATCACTCCATTTCTGCTTAGTTGATTTTCTCTGAAACCCATGTTTATGCGAAACGTGCAGTCACATGAGTTTGTCTTTCATTTTATGAATATAAAATAATAAATTTAACTGGGGGGCCATTTAGAATAGTGATGCAAGAAATGCAGATTCTGTGGACCAAGAAAACATTCTGAATAAGTTAAAAATATTTAAGATCATTTGCCAAATTACATTAATGGTGATTTTATTCATCACCATTCAATGTATTTTACTGATATATCTACTACAATTGAGAAAAATGCACAAAATTATTTATAAGATTTTCTCAATGACTATGATGTAAAAATTCTGACATTTCCAAACTTTTACCTCTCTACTTACACATACTATTGGCTGAACCCAGTAAGATTTCTGAGTAGAAGAATAAAGAAAACTTAATATTTTAGTCCCTGTAGTATTTGAAATATTAACCAATATATTTAAAATCTTGAGTATGTTTTATTTTTTATTTTGCATTATCAAATATTAATGCTAGCTTATATGTTTTCTTATACCAAAATTATTAAACATTCTTAATTTTAGATATTGGTGACTCTTACAGTTACAAAATTTTCTTAACACAGATGTGTATGAAATGAAAATAACCCAGTTTCTCCAGAAACTCCACAATACAATGTGTGTGAAGATTGTTTTTCATTGAAGAGTAGCTTCCAACTTGAATCAATCATTTCCTATGAAAATATAAATTATTTTGATTGAAACAGATTATATTGATTGAAAGCCTAGACAACAGTTAACCATAGGAATTATTTCTCTGATCTTTTAGTATTGTCTGATGCATACAAACCAAATGTGCAATTCACTCACTTGCTCAACACCCCCTAGAACATACAATATTACGTTCCATTTGATTGTTTTGTAATATCAATGATTTGCCTGAATGTTTTCTGTTATCATTTTATAACATTATATGAGAACTCCTCCAAACAGACCCTTAATGCTTTTCCCTCTACCATCCAGAAAGTTATTTTCAATTTGCTCTGTTATTTATGCAAGTTAAAAGATATTCTTAAAATGCTCCTATTTTAGTATTGGCAATTCAGTTCTTACATGTATATACTAGTCACATTTTGAGTGGCACCAATATTTTAAATCTTACAATAGTCATACCACTTTAAATATATCATTTTGTAGGTAGTGACAATTTGTTTTATTTAGCCACAAGAGGGGCTTCGACACCTATCGGTTCAAGTGCGTTGGTACATTTAAGGCCTCTTTCACTCCGTTTAACTGCTGCATCTGACTGGAGCAAGAATGGTGGCAAAGATCTTGACCTTGAAACACTGGTTGGATTAAAGGATTCAAGTGGATGATAGAAGCCGTGGCTGGGTTTAAGTGAGGGCCAAACAATGCGGGGATCAATGCGGCCGAGGGCAGGGGCTGCAGCGCGATGTGCGGTGGGTGGAAGGGGGCAGCAGTGACCAAATGCAGCGGGTGACCCGCTAAGAAAGTGGGGTGTGCGGGGATGATGGTCGGAGTCAGAGGTGACAACGTGAACGGCGTAAAATGTGGCTGGGAAAGAGGATGTAGGTGAGCTATAGGGAGGGGACCACCATGGGAATTTATGGAGGCAGAGACAGCAAAATGCTGCAGGAAGGTGTGGTGGATGGTGGTGATGGAGGTGCGCTGGTGAACTGGTACCGTCTGGACCGCTGAGGCCGGAGAGAAGGCAGTGGGCCCCGAGGCAGGCACAACTCGAAGATGCTTTGAGAGGAGCTGTTTCTGCACGTGCTGCTGGGCTTGTAGCTGTAAGAGCTTATATTTATCTATTTCATCAGGAGAAAATGTTATTGGCTGCTGAATTAAGGGGGGAGAGCTAGATTTATGGCACACTTCTAATTCATCTTCTATTTTGTCATGCTTCTGCAAAGTTCTGTCAGAGTAAGAGTTTATATTCCCCTCTACGTGATTCATATGCATGCTTACATCCTGTAAGTCAGGATTTATTTGGTCCTCTTTGGTCTCTGTGGAATCAGTAACACCAGTATATCTATTAGATGGAAAAGCACCAGGGAAATCATTTGGTAGTGGGTCACGTCTTTGAATAAAATGTTGGACTTCGCTAATTAAAGGTTTTACTGGTTCTTTTGTTGTTGGGTTCTTTTTCATGTTTGGTGACTGTGAATCTGCTACTACATGAATTATACCTTTAGAAAGGTGGTTATCACAATCAGGATCTACTAAAACATGAAAATTGTTTGTCTGTGAACTTTTGACTTTGTCTTTCTCAATAGTTCTTTGAATTGTAGTGCCTTTATCAATTCTCTGTTTACTTGTGTTCTGTGTTTTTTCAGACAAAGGCAGTGCGGGTCTGTTACAGCCCAGTGGCGTGAATTGAATTGTGCATTGAATTTGTGAATGAGCCTCTGATTCATTTTCACAATTCTTTGAAGAGACCTCAAAATTAGTTGATTGTTCCTGACACCTCTTGGCTTGCACTCTTTCTAAAAGGCTTTTGGCTGTCAGGGGTGTCCTCTCTCCTTCTGTAATGGCCAACTCTGTGCTTTCTAAAGGGCTGGTAGAACAATTTCTTAGAAGGCAGCTGATATTCCCAGAGTTATACTGCAGGGATTTTACTTTTCCTAGGTCACAAATACGAGGGCTGTCCAACGACTCTTGACTTCTCTCATTTTTACTTAAGCAATAAATTCTCTCTCTTGAGTAAGAGCCCAATCTGCTGTGCTGAGGTCCCTGGCAGTTTGGTGCGTCTTCACTATTTCCAGAACAGGAAACCTGTGAGCTAGGATCACAATGGACGATTCTCCTGGATTTGGGCCCTGAAAACTGCTGTTGATTTTTGCCCAGTTTATATCTTTCTCTGCACCGACTGTATCTATGTTTTGAGAATTTTTCACTCTTAAATGATTCCCACAATCTGTAGTTGCGGTCTCTCTGTATTTCAGACGGCAGGCAGGTGCTCTTTGCTAACTCCTCAGACACGCAGAGGCAGTTCGGGTTTTGGTGTCTCCCTTTGTGCCTTTCAACTGGGTTGTGTTCTCTTTTACAAAAGTACAGCAAATTGCCTCTGCCCTTGTCGCTGGACTTATGAACTGAACAAGTAGCTCTCAAGCTGGCTGTGCTGCCAGGGTATGTGTCTGAAGGGCTAGAAGTTCGATTCGGAGACAACTTTGGAGAGTTTCTCTTATAAGTTTGGTTTCTACATCTAGAAACCCTGCTGGTCATGCTGATGTGGTTCCTATTCACAATTACACTAAAGTCCTTCCCATGATCACTATGACCCCTCACTGGGTAAGGACTAGAATTCCAGGTAAATTGATTTGCATCTTCAAAATCTGAATGAGGATCGCAAGGGATCAGTTTTGGTTCTTTAGTCCTAGAGATGTAAGGAGAAAAAGATAGGCCCTCATTTACATCATTTAGAACTACCCTTTGGCAGCTTTGCCAATGGGTCCTTGAAGGTTCCTTAAGTCCATTATCACTATTATCATTGTTTTCTACACATTTCTTTAGAGAGATATCAAGGAAAGCAGGCACTTCAGGATTTTTCATTTCCAAATCACTTGCACTAAAATTATCTTTACTCATATTTGGCTCAGAATCACTGTAGCCCGAATTACATTTTCTCCGGAAACTTTCCCAATCTGGATTAGCTATCATCATCTTTGGTTTCAGAGATTGATCATTTTCTTGGATCAATTTCTGTTGGTCTTTGATTAAACCTGAGACTTGGCTCTCTATTGTAGTCTTCATTTCTGAGGGCTCCTTAATCAATTCTCTTTTTAAGTCCTCTGAATCACGGTCACTCTTTGTGTTCCGAGAAAGCTTAAAATCAAAATATAATGGGTTGCATCCGTAAGAGATACAGGGCTCCGTTTTTGTAAAGAGCAGAAGTTCCGTGGGCCACTGGAGAGTGGTGTGGCCATCCTTACTTTGTACATGGAGAAAAGGCAATGGTTTAGACTTCACGTCATGTGGACATGCTTCTCTTACAAGCCTTGTTGCATTTTTGCCAACTCTTTCTGTTTCATCTAAAGATTTTTCTCTCTTCTCCATTCTGGAGTTGGGATTCAGATGCACTGTACTGTTTTGTTTACTTGGCTCCAGTGATGGAAACTCATCCAGACATTCAAATATCCTGGCATCACTGTGCCTGTAAATGTTTGGTGAGCTGGAGGAAGCATTTGCTTGGCATGAGTGATTAATGCTGTTTTCTGAAGTGTTCTTCGGTGTACCTCGAATTTCTTTTTCTCTGCTGCAAGGAGTAAAAGCCACATCTGAAAGATGAATATTAGATTTAGAGAATGAAGCATGAATGCCAATCGAATCTTCCAGTGTTTCATCAATAGAGTCATTTTTGTCTTGCACGATTTGAGAGCTGATGGAAAAGGTATTGTGTAAAACATGTTCCAGATGGCTTGGTGTGATGTTTATATCTTTTTCCTTAGTAAGAGGTACGTCCTCACTTGCAAACCTGCGGCACTTACATTTCTCTGCAGTTTCTTTTGCTTTATAGCTGGGGGACTTGTTACAATCGTGTGTTTCTTCTGTGTTCTCACTAAAAACTGATGCTGAAGACTCTAATTTTAGATGTACTTTTCTGGAAAAAGAAAATGATACTCCTGTCCTGTGATTTGCATTGCTGAGGTCTGAAGATGTCTGTGGTACCCGGTTTCCGAATAAATAACGTCTGTCCATTGGTAACTGGTGTCGATTTTGCATGGTGGGCCGCTGTTTATCAGAAATGCTTCTGGGGAGATTCTTTCCTTTAAGGAGAAGAGTGCTCTTCATGCATGATACCTTTCTGCCATTCTTAACTGGGAAAATTCCTTGCTGGAGTTGCTTTTCTATGGCTACCCTGGGAGCTTTGTATGCTGGTCCATTTCCAGAAACACTGTAGACACAATAAATATTTAAATGATTAAGACATTAGATTTGAAAACTCATGTATACGTGAACATTTCTTAGTGTTTCTATGATGAGTTATGCTGTCTACAAACTATGTCTATTGGAATATCACCATTTCACTGTGTTTATATAACTCGGTATATCTATGTTTCATAGAGGCCATTTCTAAAATGCATCACTTAAATGCGCTCTTTTGAAATTAGCAAGAAGCAATAATAGGTGGATATCTATGCTAGTGCTGCAAAAGAAAATAAAGTACTGCATTTACATCCCAATATATGTCCTGCAGAACCTATCAGTTTTTTTGGAAATATAGATTTAACATTCTTTCACAAGGAGTTTTTCAATCAGTGACCTCCCATTAAATAAGAAATAAAATGGAATTAAAAGTCACTTCCAAAATGTAAAAATATATTTTTAATGTCATTTTTTGTATAAATGCTACCATTTCATAATTTTTGTTGCCTCGGTTTTAAAATTTCTTCATGTTTGCTTACTTTGGAAAAGTGTGACTATTTCTTTCTCCATGACTTATCACCATTTTGACCAATTATAACAAATGCATAAAAAAGTAACACACATTTACAAGCCATCTCAGTATCTCAATTATTTGAAATCTTTTCTTTTGCATCTTCCTCACCCAAATACTTTCTTTCTACCTTTCCTGCATACATTTGTTTTATCTTTTAACAGCTTTTGCAAAGACTATTCATTCTGCTGAGCTTAATTTGTGATTCAATCTGAGAACTAGAAATAGCAATACACCGAAGAGATGAAACTCTTTAGATTAAAATTGTCTCTTCTATGTTTACCTTAAAACCTCTACTACAAAACAAGGTTTGGGCGGAGGTGGGGTGGTGGAAGGCAACAGAAAACACATCATTTATCTGATCTTTTGCTTTGAGATGGCTTTCTTTTCCTTCTCCTTTTCTTTATCCACATGCTTGGATATGTGTCTGTTTGCTTCTTTCTAGTTTAGATTTTTATTTTATTGTATTCATTCATTTGTTACTTGAGTAAAGAATACTAATAAACTGGTATCTTTTCCATACATAGCTTAACTTCTAATGGAGAGGTATGTTTTCTGAGCCCTTTTCTGAGAAGTTCTTTCTTGTTGCCTTCACCTATGACTGATTTGGCCAATCAGCACAGAACTCTGGAATCCCATTCCTCTTGTCCACCAAATCTCATATATATAAAACCTTGGTTTGCGATAATAATTCATTCCGAAAACATGCTTGTAATCCAAAGCAATTGTATATCAAAGCGAATTTTAAGAACCATTGGCTCAGTTGTTATCATGTGACAGTTGGCATCAGGTACTACTCCTATTGAAAGACACTGCTTGTTTATCAAGTCAAAACTCATTAGAAATGTTTGCTTGTCTTGCGGAATACTTGTAGAACAAGCTGCTTGCAATCCAAGGTTTTATGGTACTTTGCTTCATTGTCTTTACATGTTTAATATCACAGAAAAATATTTACTAATCCTCCTTTTATTCATTTTTGAAAGGAATCTGTTGTGCACTTGTGTGATTTGTAATTTTCTTTTTCATTTATATATATTTATAATATTTACAACTTACATTTTTATTGTAAGTACTATCCACAATATATTGTTATTTTAGATTATATATATATACATATATATATGTATATATGTATATATATATATTCATATATTAGATGACATATATATATATATAACATTTTTACCAGACCAGAGTTACAGATTGATTTCTTGGGTTAATTTTCACTAGTACTGTTGGGCACTTTCAATTCAATTTCTTTAGCTCAGTTGTATTTTCTTCTCTGATTTCTCTGATTATTGCTTCTTCTCTGTCTTAGCTTTTTATGCTGGAATCTATATGTTAAATATGTTGGCGTTCATGAATATATCTTTTAGGTCTTATTATTTATCTCAATACTTTAGTGTCTTTAGTCTGTTTCTCTAGTTCAGAAGGAATTTCTTGTTTTTAATTTCTGTTTAACTCTTTCAATTTTTTACAATATCCAATATTTCATTTACTATGCTCATATGGATTTTAATTTATCATAGTTTCAGCCACCATTCACTTTTTAACAATTTCAGATTGTTCCTTCTTCATAAACAAATTTAGAATTATACTGGTCCCTTGAATCTTGTGGAAAATAAATTCAGAAAATTTTCAGTAACTGTTCCATAATGAAAACTTTCTTCTTACTCATTACATTAATCTTCTTTTTGTGAATCATTTTTTTATGTTCTTTAGAGAGGTTGTAGAGGCATTTTGATATGAGGAATGAAAAGGAACACACTAAGATAGTGTATGGCTTATTCAGTATTTCTTTCAAACAGAAAGGAAAATAGAAAGCAGAGAGGTTAACTGTAGTTACTGGTCTTTTAAAATGCCTGCAGTCTGGGGATAGAAGGGTAAGGGAGCAGAAAGATCTGCAGCTCAGAATTTTGCCTCAGTGTTAAAGAGTTTCTTTTCCATATTTAGTAGCCACACTTTTGATTAAGTAGGAGCTATACTTCTGTTAAGTTACCTTCTCTAGGAATGGCAATTAATCTGATATTATCTGCACTTAGAAATTATTTCAAAAGCCTGGTGTTTGGATATTAGCATTCTGCTTCTATGATTCCATTATGACACAGATATGTTACCATTTTTATATTATCTACCTATATTTTTTCCTCAATAATATTTTTTTTTCTTATTATCCTGGCACTGTTTTGTGTATTTTCTTGCTTTGATTTATGTTAGTCTAAATGTTCTTTTCTGTATGGTTGTTTTATGTGACAATTTATCTCTCTAATGTGCAAGCTTCTCCCTTTTATATCCTTTTCAATATTTTTAATCATCTTTACTCATTGTTTTTATATTATATTTTGCTCTTCTTGTCCTTAATTTTTGTTCTTACTGTATAATCCAATCTACATTTATGATTATATTTTTTCACAAGTTGTAGCATTTTATCCTCATTATTAATCTTTTCTACCTCTAGGGTTTATGCTTTAAACTGTTTATCTCATTGCTTTCTAAACTTTAAGTTCCCTTATCATAAATCTAGTTAATTTTTGTATTTTGGAAAATCCCAATTTTATATCTTTGTGGTTTTCAATTCTATTATTTTAATACTACTTTATGCCTTTTAACATAATTAAAGTTTAATTTTTATAGTTATGTCCTTACTTACAATTTCACTGTTTTCTCTAGAACTTTCTTTAATTTATTTCTATATTGTCTACCTAATTATTTTTTATTTATAATAAAAAAGTGACTATAAAGTTAGCCCCTTCATACTTATTAATAGATTGTCCATTCTAATAGGTCTCCCCAAATTCTAATTCTTGACAAATAAAAACATGCACTATTTAATTATCTTCTTGTAAAAGAATACTTTCCAACCAGGCAACAAAACATATCAAATATGTTTGATGCATATTTTCTTTAAATGATATAACATGATCCATCTCTTATATTCTCAGAATCAGTGATCTTATAATTTTTTTTAATTTGGAAAAAATGTCCATATCAATATGCACTATACTTAGATTTATACATGTAGAAGTTTACAAACCGAATGACTCTTCACCCCCATGCAGTAACTGAGCTTGCTAAGGAAACAGGTTGGGCTGAATTTCCCAAGAAATGGCCAAAGTTGATTGTCCTTTATAAGATTCTTCAATAGTTTTCTGCCATCATTTTTTTTTCATCAGTCCAACTGCAATATTCTTACCACTAGTAAATTCTCCTCTCTTCTCCATAGAAATCATAGGAGAATTTTCTTGTTATGTGCACCATCCTACTGAGAAGACCTTGTTATGAGAATCATGGACAGAGAAAGGTTGTTTAGGAGAGGAATACAGATAATTTTTTTTCTTTTTCATTTTATTTCTTACTTTCATTTTTCAAGTAAGCTGCCAAAATGAAAATATTAAATAATTCTATTAAGTGACTTCCCTTAGGCCATGAGGCTGCTTAAGCAAAAGAACAATTATCTGGAGCGCAGAGGACAGGTAGCAGCAAAAAATGTAATAATTTTCCTAGTTCCATGTTTTGCATGTGGAAAGCTTAACACCCATCATTTCCCTAACAATATGAGGGAAAAACAAACAAACAAACAAACAGAACCTAGAAAGTCTGTCTATCCTATAAGGAATGGGCTTGAGTTTGTGTTTGTTTAGTTAATATGATTTTCAGCTCAACTTTAATCGAGTAGAATTTTTCATTTGTTTTAATTTGGAAAACACTTAATGGGTAGCATGGCAAACTCAGAATTTTTAAACAGAAGCATCATCATCATCATCACTATCACTATACCTCCCACAGGAAAATAAAGAAATGTAGAAGCATGACAACTTTCCAATAATAAAAAAGGATATATGTTTATTAAGGCTACTAAGATTTTTTGTTGCATGGACTGAAAGGACCTATCTAAAGGTTGTCTCTCTACAGTAAGATTTGCCCCCTCTTTTATATTCTCATAATAATCTCATAATAAATCACTCAAGAATTAACATATTCCCCACATTTTTTTCCCTACATGCTACCATAATTATCATTAGACATTTCCTTCTCAGTCCTATTTTGACAAGGACAGTTTGATATCTTATTGACACTGTGTTCGAATAGCATAAGATCCTCATTGTATTGGCCAGTGGAAAGCTCAGTACCAGATGTGGGTCCCATTTTTATGACTGTGTAGGAGCTCAGGGCATACATTTTTATATTAACCTCACCTCTGGATACATGTTTTTTCCAAACTTCATTGTTTCCTTAAACCAAATTTCTCACTTATTTTTAATAGGATTATCTCCTATGTATTTTCTTGAGTTAATTAAATTATTCTAAGATAGTGGTACAAATACCTAAATATGTGTAAGGTAAACACTATGTTTTTACTCATAAATTGATCCTTAAAACAAATGTTTTCTTAGAATCAAATTTGAGGTCTAATATATTATGGTACTCAATTATTTGAGTCATTCATTCTCAAATTTATTGCATTTTGTTTTTCATTTCAACAACAGGGGTTTAAATTGTGGCACAGAGCTATAAATTTCACAATTCACTAGGTTGCTGCCAACTGCATTAATTAGCTACATTAGGTGTTTTACATTATGATTCATATGAACACAAATCACAATGTGCAAACTTAATTGAGTTCCAGGTAACAATCTCCTCACTTGGAAACATTCAGCAGTTCCTAGCTCATGAAAAACAGCTATTTTTCAGCTACAAGAATGTATTAGTATAATGCATGTTATAATTATCAATTTAAATAGCAGGGTGTGGTAAATTTAACTGCATTCACTACATCATTTTTTTTTTTTTTTTTTTTTTTTTGTCATCCAGACAATGATAAGTGTCATTTATTCTAGGTTCAGGTATGTACAGGGAAATGCAGAGAAGATTTATTTCCTCCCCAGATAGATGCACTGTTACTTAAGGTTTTTAAAATTATTATTACAAAAAAATAAACAAAATAAACATTATTACAAAACTTAAAATAATTACTAAAAAGCTCTATGGGCCCATTTAAATCAGCTGGATAGAATAAGTGCCAGTACATGAGAATCATTCTTAGATCATTTCATGAAATAGCACATAAAATTAACAACATTGGGAAGGAAAAAAGTCAGATACCAAAGTAACTAATTTATTAGCCTTTAACTATTAAAACATTTGCCCTCAAGCATGTCTTTTGATTAATTATAATTTGCTTCCGTGTGACAGTAAATCAAGTAAATTTATCTTGACTTTTCCCCAATGATTGAATAGACCTTTTTTTGGAAGAGAGTTTTGAACCATCTGAGATACCTCTAATTCTTACCATTCAGACTGTTGCCTTAACTCAGCCAGCTGGTGAAGCCGTTTAAGTGCTTTTTCTTGTTTCTTCTCATCTTTCCATGACTTGGAAGCTACATTTCGAGCAAACTCCCGTTGCTTTAATTCTTTCAGTCTCTATGGACAAAGAAGAAAAACAGAAAGGGTACTATAAATAAGTAATGTCTTTTCTACCTGTAAGTCTCCTTATTAAACTTTGTCTTGGGTGCACAGGTGACTTTCTGGATAGAGAGGGTAAAGCACTATTTCCATGGGTGTTCTTCTCTTCTCCAAGATAAAGTTAGTTGTCAACTGGTTTATTTATCAAAGCTTGTCACAATCACTACAGAAATGTCCTGCCCAGTGCTTTTTGGGACCACTGTGGCTACATAACTGCAATCATTTATGTGTCTGTGAAAACATAAATGGCAGAACGTGTGATATATGAATGAGGGTGAAGGGAGAAGAGGTTATGGGGTGCACTTTCCTCTCCCTACTGCCCACAGTCCTCTCACTTGTGAAACATGCTTAGTCTTATTCATGCAAATTGATACTATTAAATATACTGGGTGAAATGAGCTTGTTTGATTTAAGAACATCTATTATTGGGAAAGATTCAGTTCAAAGCTTTAATGAGTGATTCTTAACTCCTTTTTTTTTTTTTTCCTGGTGGAGGTATTTATCCAATGCAGATTTCTATATTGTATCCAGGAGGATAAAGATAGGTCAGGATTTAAACTCAGGGAAGATGGTTGCTTGGCTTTGCTTGATTTAAATTAACCTACCACTTCTTTTAATTAATCTTTTCTCTAAAACAATTGACTTACATGCAAATTGGATGTTACTCATTACCTGTTGGGATTTCTACTTCAGAATTTGCCATTAAGCACACCCATTGATATTGAACAAATTGAGAAACAGCCACAATCAAATGAGCATCTTAAAGTTTGGCATTTAATCCTGAATTGAGAATATATTTGAAGATTAGTCTCTCTTAACTAAATTATTTTAAACTGTCTGAAATCTATACCCATTCAATTTGTTTTCATTTTCCAAATCAAGTCTAGAAGATATTTCCCAGGAATGGCAAAAACCACATAGCTATCAAGTGAGGTTATAATGCTGTACTAGAATACTGCCCACCCATGAAGTGAGGGTACAACCTTTAATGGTCATTAACGTTGTTCCTGAAAGGGAACATACTTCTGTGAGATGGTGGCCAGATAACCACACCTGGGCTAAGTATCTGAAGAAGGAGGCAAGACCAACCTTTCAAAGAGATAATATTCTAAGCCCAATGAACAAGAGTTTCACAGAACTAGAAGCAGCCACAGGGGCAATAGTGGAGCCAATCTGAATTCAATTTTTGACAAATGCTTCACAGGCTTTAAAAAAAAACCAGAAAATTTCAAGAATTAAAATTGTGGCCCATGTGTTTTAAACAAAAAAGGATCAACAGTTCTCTGGAGTCAATAAATAGCAGAGTGTCTAAACCTTAAGGGATAGGCATGGTCAGAAGACAGAGAGAGGCTTTTAAAATCTCCATTACTACTTTTCCTCCTACTCACACTTCCTCAGCCCCCATATACATAATAATCTAGTCTTCCAGTGAAAGCTTGCCTTGTGAGCAAAGACCTTTTGGAAATTGTTCTACACAATTTAAGGGCCCACATAAAATGAAGTTCAACTGTGTCAAAGAGAGAATATGGCTACATAAGTAAAGAGCAGAGAGATTGTTTTTTTTTTCTTTACTCTGTTACTACAGAACATAAAATACTCTATTATATGTATATATATATATATATATATATATTTAATTTTTTTAAATGTTTATTCATTTCTTGAGAGAGAGAAAGACAGAGCATGAGTTGGGGAGGGGCAGAGAGAGAGGGAGACACAGAGCCCGAAGCAGGCTCCAGGACCTGAGCTGTCAGCACAGAGCCCAATGAGGGGCTTGAACCCACAGACCGTGAGATCATGACCTGAGCCGAAGTCGGATGCTTAACCGACTGAGCCACTCAGGTGCCCTAAAATACTCTATATTATATTTAATATTTGATATGACTGGTATGTAAAACCTGAATAGCCTAGGAGAGGAAATTTGTTCATTTACTCACATCTGACACTTTACTCTCATTATTGGAATTTTGTTTGAAACTTCCAGGTATAACTCTCTTTCTTTAGCCCCCTAGTTTCCAGGGCTGCACCTTTAACTCTGAGTTATAGAAATGAGTGAAAATTCTGTCTTACTCACCCAACAACAAATATTGTCAACTACTACTATATAACAAGGATATAAAGTTGTCAAATCAGTAATTTTCCCTTCAGGAGATACAGACAAGGGAAGAGGTATTTTCACAAGATAGTTTTGTTTCTCAATAGGGGTGGACACAAGATGTGTTAGAAGCATATAGGAAAAGTTAAGATAGAAGGGGGTGGGTACAGATTTGTTGTGTTAAGGAAGTCAGCCAAGTTAACATGTGTCTAAGGAACACAGAAAACTAGAGGAGATTTTGTTTAATGACATCTAGCCATAGATTTGGCTTAGCAAATGCTGAGTGCACAAGGCTGCACAGAGGGGAAAAAAAAAAAAAAACAGAGAGCTACAGAGAGATCCCGTCAAATTTTCAGCATACTGAATTGCAGCACATGTATATGAAAAAACTACTCCAAGCCAAGAAAAGGGACACCTGAAAGAATTAATGGCATCAGTGCCTGGCATGCATATAGGGTCAGGAAGAGTGTTCTCACCAACAAAATGGAACAAACCCACAGGACACTGAGTATAGAATTCATGGAAATCTTGCCTCAGTAGAGAATAATTTGCTGTGGATTGAGCATTACTTTGGATTTGCCTAACGAATCATAAAAGCAAGAGCTACAAACATAAATCTGACTATAAGCAACTTAACTGCATTTCAGAACCAAATTTAAAGAAATTTATAGAAATACAAAAATATTCAGCAACAACAAGGAAAAAATTAATAACATCTGACATGCAATCAAAGATTAAGATCAAAGATTATCAAGAAAGCACGAACTAAAATGAGGAAATAATCAAGACCAATACAGAACCAATACAGAGGCTAGAGTTGGCAGAAAAGTACATTAAGACAGTTATAACTGTATCTTCTGTGCTCAAAAAGTAGATAAGAGATGATTGTCAACTGGACAATTATGCAGTTAGAGTCTCTGAAGAAGGAGGAGGGAATATTTGAAAATATAATGGGTGGAAATTTCCAAATTTCCTGAAAACCCACAGATCTCCCAACATCTCAAGTGCAAGTAACATGAAGAAAACTATCCCAATGCTTGTTATTATCAAATTTTAAAAAATCAGTAAAAAAAGTGGAATTTTTAAAAGCACCTCAAGGGAAATGACACATTCCTGCACAGAACAAAGAGTAGGATGGCAAAAGAATTCTTCTTGGAAACAATACAAGTGAGAATGCAGGGGAGCAGCACATTTAAATTCATGGAAGAAAATTAAAAACTTCTCGGAATAAAATTTTATACTTTGTGAAAATATATTTTCAAATGAGGTGAAATAAAGATATTTTAAGACATGAAACACTGAAAGAATTCCTCAGCGCACCCCCAGGATAAGAAATGTTAAAGAATATCCCTGGGCAAAAGGAAAATAATACCAGATAAAAATGTGTGATTACACAAAAGAGCAAACACCAAAAATAATAACTACAGGATAAATAAGACATATTTCTTAGTGTTTAAATGTACTTAGACCATTTAAGCAAAACAAGTAGCTATGTTTGGGGCAATTTATAACAAATTATACATAAAATATTTGTCAACAATAGCAAAAAATCCAAGAAGGAGAAATATGTTGAAAGGTCTTATTCAATACTGAACTGGTAGAATAACAATTGAAGGCGGATTGTGATAAGAAGTGGACAATATGGCAACCATTAGTCTAATAAAACAAAGTGGTAATTTTGTTTATTAGTGGTAGCTAATAGGATAACAAAGAGGGTAAAAGGAAATCATTACATCTACTCAATCCAAAAGAAGGTAGAAAAAAGTAAAACAGGAAGGTAAAATAGATGGGACAGTTACAAAACAAACAACAAGATAACAACTAAAATCTAAATACATCATTAATCAAATTAAATATAAATGGTTAAACAAAACACTGGAATTGAAAGTTAGAGAGTATCAGTTTGGATTAAAAAGTGAGCTCCAATTATATGTTGATTATAAAAACAAACTTTAAAATACAGCTACAATGGGTTAAAAAAATATAAAAAGATTTACCATGTCAACACCAGTGAAATAAAGCTGGCAGTACTCTATCACTATAAAGCAAAGAAGATTCTAGAGCAGATATACTATTAGGAATAAAAAAAGGGCTATTTCATAATGATATGGAGTAAATAAATCAGAATGACAAGATAAGCCTAGATGTTTCTACGTCTAATAACAAAGCTTCAAAATACACAAAGCAAAAGATAAAACTGCAAGGAGAAAAAGTTAAATCCACAATTATAATAGGAGTTTTTAATGGCCTTCCACCAAACAGAATGCTAATCGCAGATATATATTTCTGGAAAAGGTTACACCGAGGTGACCAAAGCTCTTAAAAAAAGACCCTTCCAACAATTGATTTGTCTAATGAAAAGAGAACTGAACAGATAAGGAAACCTTTCCAAAAACATATGGGTCAAATTTTGCCAAGTTCGTATTTTAGCTTGAGTTTTCCCAAGTTTCTACTTTTCTTCTCGTGTCTACTTATTTAAACAATGGCATGTGCTAAACTGTCAGTAATCTTACTTAGTTTAAATAGAAGACAAACCAATTGGAAAATAATAAAAGTTCTTTGAGAGTATATAGTAGATCAGTCCTTACTGAGAACAACACAAGACAAACGTATTTCAGGAAAAAAAAAATTACTTACTCACACATTTACAAAGATCTGTAGAAAGCTCAGTGATGGTTAATGACTTGGGATGAACAGATCAGAGCAGGTGAGGTTGAATCTCCCTGGGGGAGTAAGGAAGACAGAAAGTAGCACCTAACAATAGGGGGAATTAAATGAAGTGTCTGCTTTCCAGAGGTGTTGGATGGTAGACAACACAGTATAGGGCTTAAGAGAAGGATTCTGAAATCAGTTAGACCTGAGTTTGTATACTGTCTTCTGTCACTTACTAGCTTTGAGTCTCTAAGGTTACTCAATCTTCCCAAACTTCAGTTTACACATTTGTAACCTGGAAGACTATCACTATTTACCATGTAGAGTTCTTGGAATTAATATCTGAGTTGAGAAAAGTAAAACACTGAGCACAGCGCCTGATACATACATTGCAAATGATCAATGAGTCTGAACTATTATCACTATTAGAGGTAAGGAATGGTCAGATTTTATGGAACTGTGGGAAGCAGCGTCAATAAAGAGCCCTCGATTTACCTGACAGTGGGGAGCCATTAAAAACACTTGATTGGTATTCTTACTGAAAACCGAGTGTTTAAGTAGTTTTCATCTGGATTTTACGAAACTGGTAGGTGTAGTCTTTTCTAAAGGAGACTACGGAAAAAGGAAGGAGGCTGGGTATGTCCCTCTTCCTTGTGTTGAACAATTTATACTCTTTAGTTGAAACATGTATTTTCTGTAAGTCCAAGATCATATGTCACTCCCAAAGAAAATTATAAATTTTGGATTAAAATACGATTTGTTGTCAGACTCTTTTTTGATAAATCTTATTTAAAGTTTGCTCTTGGGTACTTGCATTATCCAAAATGGATCTCAAGCAAGAAAGAGGGTAAAAGTATTTCCTAGAGGGAAATGGGGACATCTAGTTCATGTCCTTGTTATTTTGCAAAGGAATTTAAAGGAGAGATTGCAGAGCAGATGGTCTTCCTGGTTCCGAAGAGAGGCTACCTGCCATGGTCCTTGCCCAGATCAAAAGCAATTTAATAAAGGACAGATGCAGGGCTCAAGTCAAAGGAAATAAAGCAGCCCTCACATATCTTCTCCAGTTTCACAAGGTGTTTCATTCGCTCTCAACCAAAAGTACCATAAGGCTTATGGAGATATATTTGCTAAAGCACATTTATGAAATATTTGGAATTTAATTTTCTTCTTAGCTTCATTTTAAAAGCACAAACTAAGCAATCTTTATTTCCCTACCTGCCAACATGAATGCTTGGCACACACATTGCAAGTGGAGTTCAGCTGTGAATAAATAAATGAAGAGACAAATTGATCAGGTCAGTGAGTCTCTATGTGCTCGGAATGGTAAAATCCCCACTATTATTGCATACCAGTCAGAATATGCATGTCAGCACCTGTCCACTGGGGTAACCACTCTCCGTTCATCTTCACTGGAGCAGAACAGCACATGTGAAACACATTTACTCAAGTATCTACTTTCTCCGTGTCTTAAATAGGATAATTCCTTTCATTCCTGCACTTACATCCATAGATCCCAGGGTAATTTACTGGCATTAATGTTTTTCTTCACAGAGGAACAAAACCCCAATGCAAAAGGTCAAAATTATTAACTTCCTTTTAGAGGCAAAGCAACAAACAGAGGAGGTTAAATGGCACGATCCACACCAAAGCAGACACCAAGAAAAGAACTGCGACTTGAAAACAGAATGTCTCATCTTCATAAAAGTCAGGAAAAGTCACAAGAATTTATGAAAAACTCAAGATATTTATAATAGTTTCATTTTGTGAAATTAAAAGTCTATCCAGTTCTGAGATATTGTTCATTGTTCAGAAATGTTTTTGCCACAATGATTTGGGAGACATTTATAGATAATTAACAATAATCTTAAATGGGAGAGGGCATAATGTGAACAATATGATCAAGACATAAGAATTAAATTCCATAAAAAGTCTTTATTATTTTTCAGAAGAATTCTACATGCTGAAATGGGACTTGCCTTATTTTCTGCTTTTTTGCACATCATTTTTTATGTGATCTGGTAGTCATACAAACACAGGGAGTGAAACAAACTTAAATATTTTAAGGTCTCCCACCTTAGAAGATACAGTTTGGGCCACTCATCAAGGTGAGTTCCCTGCTATCTTCCGGAATGAATGCATCTGCACATATTCCCTCTGATAGCATTTACTCCTCCAAGGACCAAAAGAGCCACGAGCAAGCCAAAAACAGGTGAGACGAAATGAACCTGGAGCCACGACTCTGCCTCCACCCATTTCTTCACAAGTGCTTACAGCAGCATCTGGAGGATCCTTCATATCCCTGCTGAAATGGGAGTTGCTGGACTCTCAAATTAATTGCTGATGGCCAGCCCACTGTACTTTGACGATCAGGACCTAGAGATTCCTGTTAGGCTCATTTTTGGACTCTTCAACTGGGTAAGCCCAATGTTCAGGAGAGACACAGGTATGAAGACACCACTGTTTAAGCATGAGTTTGGGGATGTTTCTAGATTCTAAAATTATCTGAAAATGTGGTTAACATAAAAGAGGTTTCTTCATAACCCCAAATAGCTTGAGATACCTCTGTTGCTAAAGGAGGGGGATATACTCAGGTGTGTAAGGTATGTGCCCATGGCAAGCCACCATGCCACCCCGTTCCAAGGCCCAGGATCCCCTGAGAAGTCCTCAAACAGCAAAACAGACAGCTGTAGTATTTCCATTTCTTCTGAGCAGTTCCTTCCACCTTCTAGCTATTGTGGTCAGGATCCAAGTCAGCTATGATACCAGACACGAACCTTTTACTGAGTTTTTAATTGTAAGGTTTATTTACCTTCTTTACCATGGCATAAAGTTTTTAGTACTTTGTAAGCCGTACTGTATCAGGCAAGAATATAGCCAATAAGATGACGACATCCTTATCTCTAGTAACTGTTGTGAAATGATGAGCAGTATTACAAAGGAAGCGCTTTGGTGACAAGTAAATGGAAGTTGCTTTTCAGACTGGTTTAGTAGCAAAATCAAGGAGCTTTTAAACTCCACCCTTCTCCATGTTCACAGCATGATAAGAACCCATACACCATATTAGAATAGCATTAATTCTAATATGTGTCTGCACACATTAAGTGTCTGCAGAAAGTATGTCCAAGTTTGGAGAAATCCAGCATTTCGGGAATGAACAAACAGAAATTCATTAATTAAAGTTATGACTTGTGTAAACATTTGATTAGACTAATACTTAGTTAATAAGACCTCAGAAAAATAATTGTGCATCCCATCACAGTACACACCATGGTAAATAAATTCAATATAAGAAACACAAGAATGTAGACCAAGAAAATCCAGACACCTTTCCCCATGCAACAGGGTTTCAAAACTGCAACTATTTCCCTAGAGAAAAAGTAGAGAGTGTCAAAATGTTCCATACAATTTTTTATAGTCTAGTATGTAAATTACTTATAGTTTATCTTTAAAAAATGTTATTCATGCCCCAAAATGTTCAAGTAAATTTTACAAATCTCTCTTTTAGAAACACTTCCAAGTGTCAAAATGTAAAGTTAGAATGGGTATCAAAGGGTTAATGAGTTAAAGTATCAAATGTGTTTAGAATATTTTGCTGTGTGAGGTTCTTTTCTATCTGGCATTCCTAGTCATGTGTGGACTAGAACAAGTCCTTAAAGGAATATTTTATTTGTTTATTTTTAAAGATCATGAGAATTAATCACATTCTTTGTGGGAAAGTTTTAGGAAATAAATGATGTGCACTGAGCCCAAAACGTCTAAAAAGGAGATCTTACAAGAATCCCATGGCAAACATCTGCCCTCCCAGAAGACCGTGTGGTTGTTGTCATGATCCCATCTTTGTTTAGCAGTACCTAAGGAAACCCTGACCTGATGCACTCTGACCCAGCTACCCCACTGCTTCTTTAAGAGCAATTCCTTCTATTTCAGAATCTTGTACAACCTAACATTATATTGATTTTTAAAAGCTCTTTCAATTTCTACTTCATCCTCCCACTCTTTCATACCCTAGTTGTGGGTCAGTGACACCGCTGAGAACATTGCAGGCAGAATTATTTAATCTGAACATACCTGCAAATGAATACTGTCTTAGCACAGGGAAAGTGTTTTCGAGATTTCTTCAATTTCCTAACCAAATGCTATTTGGAAATAGAACTGTCTTTGAGAAGAAGCTATTAAAATAGAGACAGAAACAGAAATGAGACATTAATGAAATTAGACTCTGGTGTAAAATTGAATTTTGGATCATGTAACACTTACACAATAAATAGAGATGATATTTTAAAGCTAAAGATAGAGCATTCACTTGGGTGGTGTGTTAGACACCTGACTGCAATGACTTAGTCTAATAAGGTTAATTTTATCCTGATCCAAGAATCTATACTCAAGTATACACCACAGTACTTAAAACCTTCTCTAGAAAGGCCAGAATCCAATCTCCTTTAAGCTTTTAGTTTCCTCCAACTTAAACACATGACTTTCTCATCCTGGCTGCAATATAATGGAGAAATATCAGGCATCAAAACTGCATTCCAGGTAGGAAGAAAGGAGAGCTAAGGGCAAAACCTAATTCTGTACTTTTTTTTTTTTTTTAGTCCTATAAACAACAGCTTTTTGGAAGCTGCCCCAAGTAGATTTTAGTTGCATATCACTTGCTAGAAGAATGTCACATGCCATTAGCATTTAAATAAGGAGTATGGTGAATCCAGGATTTTAGCTAGGCATAAGGCCACCCCTCAAATAAATCCAAGTTTTGTTAGTAAGGAGAGAGGGTGGAATGGACATTGAATAGGTAAACACAGCGTCCCTTCTACTAAATTTGCTAAATGTTGACCAAAGGGATGGTTGCAGTTAGTGTTCATCCAAGTGCACTGCTTCTTTCAGACAGAAAATTCCTCTCTACAAGCTCTAAGCCACTGGGCTGCAAAACAGGATATGGAGAAGTTTCAAGGTATTGTACTCTACATCTTCATAAAAGCCTAAATTTAAAGTTACTAATTCTCTTATAAGAGTTCAGATTGATTTATCTCTTTAGTACATTGGGTTAGAAGTAGATAGAGGTCAGCAAACTAAGGCCCATGGGTCAAACCTGGCTCTACGCCTATTTCTAGAAATAAAATGATAATGAAATACAGCCATGCCTCTTTGTTGACATCTCATCTCTGGCTAATTCCAAGCTAAAATGGCAGAGTGAAGCTTATGCAACAGAGACCATAGGACTTGGAAAGTCAAATATAGTAACTATCTGACCCAGAAAGTTTGCCAACCCCAGCAAGAGAAACAATCCTGTTTCTGTTCAAAATGAGGGAGGTAGTTAATTCCATATTTATACACCACATGGGATATTCTCATAGAGAGAAATAATGAGATCCAGGAAAAACAGTAAAGCAGATAGTAGCAGGAGAAAGACATAATGGTATTTGGAGGAAAATACCAGTTTTAATTAATGGACAATAATAAATCTGTAACTGTGAATCCAAAACTACCAGCGCTCACAGAATAACTTCTAGTCTTCCTATTAAGATGTTGATTTAGCTTTAACATTCCCAGTTTCCTATGGGAAGTCTCACTGAATCAAGCCTGACTTTGTTAACAAATCAAGCCCTGAATATTCTCACTGAAATAGGATCTCACAGAGCTATTAAATGCACAGCTAATTTTCTGAACTCAACAGATTGTATCATTTCTTATTTCAAGTGTTTCACTGATAATACTCACAGAAAACATTAGGCAGATATGAGATTCATGGCTTTTTTCTATACTTTTCCTATCTTTGCATGGAGGTACTGGTGAGGAAAGAAATAAGGAAAATATAGATCGTTCAGTCAAGAGTGTCCTAATGTTCCTAGAATAAGAAGCATCATATTTGAATAACACTAAAGAGACTCACTGGTTCTGGGGTAGGAGAGTTTTGCAAGTAAAACTGATAAGTAGTCTTCAAATACTTTTATTCTGTTCTTGTTTTTCAAAAGTATAACTCCATTTACTAAGTGCATTGTGGGAAACTTCTGATAAATGCCCCCTTGCTAAATGCAGGAGCCTAGGAAAACCAAGGTTTTACCTGAGCATACACTTGAGAAAAAAAAAAAAAAAGATTTTAGGCAAGATTGTGAAAGCAACTCCTTTAATTTGACCCTTGATTTCTTTACCTTCTTAAGTAAATTAGACTTGATTTTTTTAATATTTAGGGCAAAATTTATTTTCAAAGCTTACATTTCCTAGACTATAAAAACAAATATTTCTAAAAGCCCACTTTAGTTATTTTCTCAATAATTAATGCTTCTCTGACAAGGAAATAATTTGATTGAAAAAAGTATTATTTTTAAAACTGGAATTATTTGACCAAAATTTCATCCATATCTATAGTTACTATTACTCCAAAATAGCATTTCATATGTTCTTTCTTATAGTGATTGCAAAACTTCTTGGAAAAGTAATCCAAATGAATGTATTTCCACTAAGATTACATTTATACTTTAATTTAAAGTGACAATATACTTCATAAATCTTAAACTTCCCAAACACTGAAAGAATTGTCTTGTTTACAAATTGCCCACTCTCAGATACTTCAGTAAATTATAATATTTAAGCAGAACATAAACATAAGTGTGCACTTCTGAAAATTTACAATAGTTATTTAAAATTTGGCCAGTGTTTAATAGACTTAAAAAAATTGATGAATGTATTCACTATTTCAAAATTATTACAACAAAGAATATTTTTAGTTGTGTTTATGCTTTTTCTCACACTGTATGCATTATTCATTGTGTATTTTATATCTTCAAACATATTTATTACATTTTTTTAGGTTGAATGCAGGGGCACCAAGAAAGGCTGCTAAGATTTACTTTAACTTTTAAAAATAAAATAATTTCATTCGTAAAGAAATATACTGTAACTGTCAAAGAGACCCCAGTTTTTCAATGATCAAGCTAACGAAGTCATTATGTTTTACAATACCCAGTAGTGTTGAGTTTATGAGAAAACAGGCACATCCATTCACTCTTGGTATGAGTGCAAACTGATGCAATCCCTTCAGAGGGTAATTTGGCAATAGCAATTCCATTTCTATATGTACCATCCTCCTGATTCAGCAGTGCTACTTCTAGAAACGCACCTCTCAGATAGAATTACACGTCTGAACAAAGTCTATTCCTTGTAATATTTATGGAACTAAGTTCAGGGGAAGAAAAAAAAAAAGGCTGTTTAATTCCGGAGACCTTATTCTTAACCACTACTCAAATTGCCTGTGATAGCTTCTTTCTGGGAATGACACACAGTTATAACCATATTTGTAAGCTGTGTTGCTTTCTATTCCTTTTTTTTTTTTTAACTTTTTTTAACATTTATTTATTTTTGAGACAGAGAAAGAGCATGAACAGGGGAGGGTCAGAGAGAGAGGGAGACACAGAATCTGAAACAGGCTCCAGGCTCTGAGCTGTCAGCACAGAGCCCGACGCGGGGCTCGAACTCTCGGACCGCGAGATCATGACCTGAGCTGAAGTCGGCCGCTTAACCGACTGAGCCACCCAGGCGCCCCTATTCCTTTTTATCTAAGTCTCTTCCTTATACTTGGTCGTGAAATTAGTCAAATAAAAATTTAAAAATTAGAAATTTTTAAATTTCTATTTAGAAATTAGAATTCTATTCTATTTCTAATTAGAAAACAGAGAAAAGTCTACCATATTACTTTTTTTGTTTTAAGAAATATTTGAGTATAGAAAAGAAATTATCAAACTCAGCGTCTAAAGAATCAGTGGCCTCAAAATTTACTTTCTAAAGGCCAGAGTCAAATAATGTCAGAGGTTTTGTGTTCTAGAAGCTTTTAAATTTTCTAGAAAATAAAACAGTGCATCAATTGAGATGAGGATGTTTTAAGGAATTGAAAATTAAGATTTATGACAGTGAGTCAAAGTAAAGCGGAAATAAGAGTTGCAGGAGTCAGGCAGAGTAAGAGCAAGTTGAGAAATGGGCAACATCCAGGATAGGATTCTTGGCATTGGTGAAAATATCAGGGGGTTCTTTCTATTTCCTTCCTTTGAAGTGTTCAACCAGCCATTACATTCAAATCTCTAAAAAATATCACAAAGACACAATTTTAATGGAAAATTTAATGCGATTATGCAATTAACTGAAATCTGTGATTCAAGTAAAATCCTTCCACTTTGACATTTCAATTAGTGGTTGATTGGGGACAAATTATGCCTGGAGATGAAATCTATTTGGATAACTCAGTTATCAACAGCTATTTAATGATGCTGTTTATTTACCCCCTATTTCATTTAGCCTAGTTTTAATTGAATTCCATAAATCTTATTAACCATGGTAATTCAAAATTTGGACAATAAATTATTAAATTTATGAGTAGCAGTAACTTCAGAAGGCCACACATTTCAGTTTTCCTAAATCAAGCCATCTAACCATTAGTTGTTTTACAAAGTGTTAGAATAAACATAGAGATCATTAAAAAGCACACATTGTTATTCAGTATAAATAAATAGATACGAAACAATGAGTGAATAAGTTTCATAGGAAACTTCAAATAAATACAAATGGGTCAAAAAATATCTCCCTTCAAAAATTAATACCTGAAATAAGAAAAAAATGTAAATATACAAAATATTCCGCTGAAGACATATCAGCAAAGCCTTTATTTCCTTCGAGTTTATGTAACATTTATGTTTATCATATTTATTATCATGGTGGAAAATTGAAAACAAGCCAGAAGTCCAAGTATAGAAATCGGTTAAACAAGTCATGATACAAACATTTCATAAAACACTTGCCACCAAAAAAAATCTATGCTGAGGGAAAAAAACTTAATAACCTTGGAAATGTACATTGTAACAGATACAATGTTATTCAAAAATTACACCCTGTTGCAGCACCAAGGTGGCTCAGTCAGTTGAGCAACCAACTCTTGATTTTGGCTGAGATCATGATCTCACAGTCATCAGATGGAGCCCTGCATCAGGCTCCACTTTGAGTGTGGAGCTTGCTTGGGATTCTTTCTCCCTTTGCCCCTCTTCCCTATGCACTCTCTCTCTCTCTCTCAAAAACAAACAAACAAACAAACAAACAAACACCCCACCATAACACCATGCTCCTCTTCCTCCCTGCTAACACATTTTTTTTAGGGTTTTATTTTAGTTTTTGAGAGACAGAGCACAAGCAGGGGAAGAGCAGAGAGAGAGGGAGACACAGAATCCAAAGCAGGTTCCAGGCTCTGAACTGTCAGCACAGAGCCGGATGAGGGGCATGGACCCACGAGCGCAAGATCATGATCTGAGCTGAAGTCATATGCTCAATGGACTGAGCCATTGGAGGTGTCCCCTCCATTTTTTTTTGTTTTTTTTAGGTATTATGTGGCAATTTCTTGACCTCAGATGTACATGTGACGCTGATATCGCCATGGTCATAAATAAAGTCCTACAATTTGGCCATAAGAGAATCGTAACAGACTCAGTTCCCATGCTCAAATCAAATTGCCAAGTGACCACTATGTTCCTCCCTGAAATGTTTTAAAATATTTAATAAACATTAATCAGGACAGGATGGCAACAAAGTAGTATGCACAAGACCCAGTTAAAAGTATAAGTGCTTTAAAAAAAGTGCAAATGCTTTATGTATATTAATTCCCTTAATCTTCACAGCAAATCTATGACATAGATGTTATTACTGTCATTCCATTCTACAGATGAATTGAAGATGGCTAGAGGCAGAGTCAGGCCAGTTTAGAGTGTGGCTCTAATAGCCAAAATATGCCCCTCTAATGCAAATCTATCTCAAAAGCAATGGAGAGAAATTCTTTCTAGGTGAAAATATTTTGTGCTCTTTTGAATTTTTAACTCTGTACTGCTTTTCAGAACATTTTTCCCTTTCTCTTTTGATAGAGGAAAATGAGATCCAGGTAGGATGAAGACCACGTCTTTTGCTCTATGCCACTCTGTAAGGCAATAGTCAATAGGGACTTGGACATAGACTGGAGGTCTATGCTTTAGAAATCTAGCAGCTGTCAAGTTTCTGTGGCTGATACTTCAACTGACCCTGACAACTGAGTTTTTGATGTTGGCAGCTTTTGCTGAAATAAAATCATTATAATCTAATCAGAAACAAGTTTGAGGGTGATGACTTTAAGAGAGACTGACCTTCAGTTCCTCTTCAGAATTTTTAGCTAACAAATATTTTTAGCTAACATTCTTTTATATACACATACATAGACATGTACACATACATAGATACATGTCTCAAAACATGTTTGATACATGCTCAAAAACATCCCCTGTATTTTCATTTTTACCATAAATACAATGTTTGTAGTATTAAAGGAAAAAAATGCACTGCACAAGCTAAACAAGAAGGAACACTTTATTCAAGACTATTGCAATAGGGGAGAGAAAATGAACACAGCTTCGCTGGAACAAAAGGAAGGATTTTCAATGGCTGGGGTAAGATAATGGAGAAATACTGGAGGACATTTTGGGGAGCTCTATCAATGTGATTAGGCCTTCTATGTTTGCTAATTGTCCCTTCTTGAAGTTAGTTTCCTATGTACCCACAGAGACTGAGAGATAGGAGTTCAATAAATACATTTCAAAGGCACAACTCCCATGGCCTGAGGGAGGCATTCTGGATTGTGGAAGATTTACATCTATAAGTGACAGAAAGAATTTACAACTGCAAGTTTTCTAAAATTAGTGCTCTAAGAAAACGGCATTCAGGGGCCTAAAGTCAGAAGGAAACCTGTCTAAAGTTTAATCAAGCTTAGGGGAATGTTAAGGCCATCTTGGTCAATGGCAAGTTTGGAAAATGCATGTAGAAAGAATTAAGAATATGCATTACCTTTACTTATTAACAAAGATATCTATCAACATTTTGGTGTTTGCCCTTTCAGTGATTATGCATCACTTATTTATAAATATAAATTTGTCCTACATGCAATTTTATACTCTTTTCCACCCAATTCTTATCAGAGCCATGGAACAAGTGAAATCAGATGAAAATCTGTCTATAATAACTACAACAAAACAACAAGAAGCCCCATGAATTACAAGATTTTTATATGTCAGGCATTCTGGTAAGCCCTTTACTTCAACAATCTGATTTAGTTTCCCCAAAAGCTTTTAAGTACAATTTGTACCCATACCCCACTTTTTTACATGAGAAAATTGAGTCTAAGAGATGCTGAGTAAGTTGCTGAGAATTATATAACTAACGGTCAGTTTTATAGAATTTATTTAGTATTATAGACTTTATAGAATATAGCTGCCTCCCTCTCAAGCCCTAGCTGGGAACGCCTATACACTATTTTCTCTGACAGAATCTTTATGTACTTTGCAGCTTTTCATTAACCCTCCCTTAGAATCATGACATTGTCATCACCAGGACTTTTCAACTATATTTTGAAAGTCCTATTTTCTACTCTACATAAACTGTATTTTATAAAACATACACCCATGAAAGCTTTGAAATGTTCATTTGGGATTTAGCATCTGAAATTTAGAATGTTTCTGTGCTAGCAACATAGAAACATCTGCTTTTTCCTTGGTTAACAAACAAAACCTCTACAATGCAAATCAGCTTCAGAAAAATTATTATTTACCAGGGTACAATTACGATCCAGGAAGTATCTTTGTGTTTTTTTTCCAAATGCGTGCAACTTACCATAAGTAAAGCCAGTTATTTTCTTTACTATACTTCAGTCCAATTTAATAATTCCCAACTCAGGTTTACCATAATCCAGTAGGTCTTAAGAGAAAATCTCAATGCTACTGAATTTCTCAAAGGAATTTAGTTTGAATTCACTTTTAAATAAGCCTAATCCAGTACTGTTAGCAATATGGTGTTAAATTCAAGATTCTCAAGAAGTGGTAAAAATAACTGAGCATGTCTTGACTGTTAGTGCTATTCTGTGTGAGGCAATTGGCGAGGTGTTGTGAATGAGAGATGAAAATATGACACACAGCAAAGAGCATGCAAAGAGAAAGGAGATATGCACATGGTCTCCAACAAGAATGGTTTACTTATTAGCGACAGAAAATACTAAAACTAGGGATGATTTCTTGGAAGGGTACAAAGTATCTTACTCCAAGACCTGGAAAGTGTAGGTAGACTGAACAATGGAATAACAGGAACAAAAAAGCTATGAACTGAGATGATTTTATCTGTCAATAGAAGATTGCATCCCTTCTGTGGGCACACAAATGGCATTATTCTGTCTCTGTCCAGCATGCCTGTCTCTATTTTGGAATATATTAGACCTAGTATGGCCAGTCTAAACTAGCTGTACCATGACCCGACAGATCCTCTGACTCTGATTTCTAAGTCATAGAAGGAAAGAATGTACCTGAAAAAACTAAGGCCATAGGTCTATCCAAATCCCAATTACCTTGGACAGAGTGGGTGAGAGCTGTGGCTTAACTTGCATTTAGCAAGAGTTGCAGGTATAAACAATGTGAGAAAAGGACATAAGCAAGTTCTCTAAAAATTGCATATAAGGCAGAGGAGAAAAAGTTCAGCACAGAAAATTATTGTGTGCTTGTTACATACACAATCTATTTATTTTTATTTTTTAAATGTTTATTTATTTTTGAGTGAGAGAGAGACAGAGTGCAAGCAGAAGAGGAGCAGAGAGAGAGGGAAACAGAATCGGAAGAAGGCTCCAGGCTCTGAGCTGTCAGCACAGAGCCTGATGTGGGGCTCGAACTCATGACCTATGAGATCATGACCTGAGTTGAAGCTGGACGCTTAGCCAACTGATCCACTCAGGCACCCTGGTACATACACACTCTTAATGCACAGTGGAATGTGCTAAGTACTCAAGAGATGTAGACCTATTGTTATGATAGTGAAAATATAAAACATTATTTATTTTTGGTCATTTATATGTATATGTATTCATGTATATACACATATGTATGTACAAACAATTGTAACATGTGACATCATATTCAAGGTAATAACTCAAACTATTATGTCATGAGTTTTTCACATAGAGTTACAGCATTTGAAGTGAGCATTAATAAAGATATTGATATCTATCATTAATTTAGTGCCTAATTTATGTTGACACTGTTATGAAATGTGTTCATGCATTATATCATTTCATTTTTAGAGCAACACTATAAGTAGACTCTATTATTTTCCCCATCTTAAATCAAGAGTAAATGGCTCTTAGAGACGATAAGGACTTGCTGGAGACCACAAGTCTAAGTAACAGAGGCATGATTCTGACCCATATTTCTTAAACTAGTTCTCCTAATCACTATGCATTACTGTCATGCCAAACCCTGATGCTCGTAGAATGTTTTTAGAGAGATGGTATTCTAATATGTCACTTGGAAGACTATAGGAGCAGACAAGAGGATGGGAACATTCTGGAGTACTCAAGGAACACAGAGGAGCTATTTTTAGCTGAAACATGGGATGCACAAGGAGAAGAAAGAGACCAAACCAAAAAGATCAATCTGGTTCTGAGCATGGTGGGTCATGAAAACCATGATAAGCAGGAGAAAAATTAAGTGAAATAATTCTCGAGGAAAGTATGATGGTAGTGAATAGGGTGGGTTGGGAGGAGAAAATACTGAGTCATAAAAATCTCATGAAACTATTGCACTGTCCTGTCAAGATCATCTACTGCAGTCCACTTTATTTAGTTGATGTAAATAATAAGCACCTTGCAGCCACTCATGAATGAATGAACTGTGTAGCCAAGAGATCAGCTAAACTAATAAGGTGAAAAGCTGTCAAAGTAAGTGAGTAGAAGCTTAGGATATCTATTACTGTTTCTTTTCTGTCATTTATTTCAGAAAAAAAATGTAGAAAAATGCCATTCTCTGAAATTCTCTATCTAAATGCAAGGCAATTTTTCTCAACTCCCTATGCATCACCAAGTCCTATTTGACTCTACCTCTAAATTATAGTCTATATTAATAGTTAGTTTTTTTGTCTCTGATGCTTCCACCTTAACCCAGTCATCATCATATCCTGTAGAGCATAATAACTTTCTAGCTAGTCTCAAAACTGCCAATTTCACCCTCCCTTACATCTAACCATGGTTCACAAAGCAAACAGAGCAGCCAGTTCAAAAAATCTTTCAGATTAAGCCTCTTAGCTGATTAAAAGTTATCAGTGGTTTTGAAGTGATCTGAGACTAAAATCCAAAATCATTAGAAAGGTCTGTCATACTGTGACATTGTTATTTATAAGAAATATGCATTTGGTGTTCATCCACAGCTTCTGGAGCACAGCTCCCCAAATCTTTGAGTTTCTTGTGTTGAGAGTGACAAAGCTATCTTTTGTTATATACATGAAGTTGCTTTTGGGCTTCACCTAAGGATGGGAGCTGGTTGCCAGGAGAACTAACCACAGAATCCAGAGGTTGAAACTTTCAGTCCCCGCCCCCCCCCCTGCCCCCCCCCCCCCTGACCTCTGGAGAGGAGAGAAGGACAGAGATAGAATCAAGTGCTAATGGTCAATTATTTTTTTTATTTTTTAATGTTTATTTATTTTTGAGAGAGAGAGAGAGAGAGAGAGAGAGAGAGAGAGACAACACAAGTGGTGGAAAGGCAGAGAGAGAGGGAGACACAGAATCTGAAGCAGGCTCCAGGCTCTGAGTTGTCAGCACAGAGCCCAATGCAGGGCTCAAACCCACAAACCATGAGATATGGGCTGAGCTGAAGTTGGCCACTCAACCAACTGAGCCACCCATGCATCCCCCAATGGTCAATTATTTAATCAATAATTTAATTAATTGCCTATGCAATGAAACTTCCATAAAACCCTAAAAGGAAAGGGTTCTAAGAGGTTATGGGTTGGTGAACACATGGAGCTTAGGAAAATGGCACAGCTAGAGAGGGCATGGGAGCTTTGCAACCTTTCCTCAAACATTGCCTTATGCATCTCCTCCATCTAGCTGTTCCTAGGTTAAATCCTTTTATAATAAACCAGTTTCTAGTAAGTAAACTGTTCTCTGGGTTCTGTGAGCTACTCTAACAGAGAGGTTACGGAAACCTCTGATTTATAGCCAACTGGTCAGAAGAACAGGTAACAACCTGCACCTGTGATTAGTGTCAGGGGGTCGTGAGAATGTCCAATCTATAGCCAGTCAGAAACACAGCTAATAATCTAGTCTTAGGTTCATGCAACCCTGTCTGAAGTATGTGGGGACAGTCTTGTAGAACTGAACCCTCAATTCGAGAAGGCTGATGCCACCTCTGGATAGAGAGTATCAGAATTGAGCTGAATTGTAGGTGTATTAAGCAATGCTTGTTGAAATGTTGGAAATTGGGGAGCCCTCCCTACCCACATTGAAACTAGGTTTAAGAACACTAACAAATACTATACGTGATTTAGACAGTCTGTACTTTTCCAGCTTCATTCTCTGTTATTCTCCCTGTCATGGTCCCCACATCCTATTGCTCTTCAGCTATACTGACTTCTTTCTATTATTTAAATACTCCATAATCTTTCTCAATTCAGGAACCATGCCCTTGCTGCACTATGCTCAACTCTTCTTAGATGGTCAATGCATTCTCATCTTTAGAATCTAGGACTATGCTATCAGAGAGGTTTAACCTAACAGATCATTTAAAACAGCTTCCAAACTGTTTTAGTACATCACAGAGGAAGAGCATTCTTTAACCTATAAAGAGTGAAAGCTGCTGTATGGTGTTCCAGATCAAGGGAAGAACATACACAAAGATCTATACGTAAGAGAAGAAGACCTATAAGGCTAAAATATAGATTCAAGTAGAGTAAGGACAAAAAGTAGGGGAAGGTAAGAGATAAGATAGGAGTGGTTATTGGGATATGCAGGGCTTTTAAAGCCAATATGATGAGGTTAGGCTTTATTTTGAACTGTTCAGTGGTTTATGAGAAGAAAGGTAATGAAATGTTTTCAGCAGAGGAGTGTGACCATGATTGCATTTTAGAAACATGAAGGGTACTAGTGTATAAGAGGGGGAGAGGGGGAGGGAAGACTGTAGACAAGGGAACTAACCAAGCAGGACATGATGGTATCCTCACATAAAAATAAGTGGCTGTGGGGTGAGGGCCTAGCAGAGAGGAATACTTTGCACACAGAATGAGGTGTTGGGAGATTACTCACCAACTAGAAACCTATTGCACTCTTGACACTACTGTTACTAAAACCAATTATTTATTTCAAGGAGATATTATGTTTATGTTTTTTGGTTAAGGCCATTAATGGTTTAATTAAATGAGTGCCTCTATTCTTATCATAATGAGAAGGAGATGTTGTAAATAGATTGATACACTTATTTTTAAGAGCTGAAAGGGAGGAAGCAGTTAACTTTCAACTTAAAACATTATTTTAGGTGCTGGGGACTTGAGAGCAGTGAGTCGCGTCAGAGGTATGTAATCCGAAATGAAAACTAGATACTCCCAAAATGAGCAAATTGCTGAAAGGTACTCTAAATTATGCAGCTGAGTTTTGTTGTTACTGTTATTATATTGGAGAGGTTTTTTTTTTTCACATTTGATTTTGACGTTTTAAAAATATATCTCACTTCTTCTGAAAATGCTTTCACTTGTCATATGTGAATAAAACTTAAAGCAGAATCAGAAATTAGAATCCTAGAAAGGAGGAAGAAGCAAATATTTCCACTGTAAAGATCAATACAGATTTCAGGAGTGACATCATCCAGATGGGAGACCTCAGCCTCTAACCCCCTTCCAAAGATCAACAGTTAGATAGCCATGCAAGAACAAAAATAGCTGTAGATGGGGAACCTGGGTGGCTCAGTAGGTTGAATGTTCGACTCTTGATTTTGGCTCAGATCATGATCTCACAGTTCATGAGATCAAGCTCCACTTCGGGCTCCATGCTGATAGCTTGGAGCGTGCTTGGTATTCTCATTCTCTCTCTCTCTCTCTCTCTCTCTCTCTCTGACCCTTCACCACTCACATTCTCTCAATCTCTCTCTCTCTCTCTCTCTCTCTCTCTCTCTCTTCAAATAAATAAATAAATAAATAAAATACACAAAAATTTTTTAAAAGGCTCTGGGAGAGTTCTAGAGTCTACCTAAGAAATGTCAGTAACATGGTAGAACAAAATACTTGAGAATAACTGTGTAAAAAGGGAAGGAAGATAGCTTCATTTTGCTTGCATCATCCTATCCCCAAGCTGTCATTGCTCAGTGCCAAGAAGGGAAACCTTAGCTAGAAGGAGTCCCTCCCAAATAGAGAGCACCATGAGTGGGCAGCTTTCCCAGCATAGCTGAGATGTACAGAGCTATCTAGGAATAAGGGGGAAGAAAGAGGGGTTACCAATAGCAGTCACGAAATGAAAGATTTATAGGCCAAAAACTATAAGACGATGAGGAAAGCAGAACACTCAAATAACTTTTGTGTTCACAGATCAGAAGAGTTAACATCATTAAAATGCCCATACTACCCAAAGCCATCTATAGAGTCAATGCAATCCTTATCAAAATTCCAATGGCATGTTTCACAGAAATAGAAAAAACCATCATAAAGTTCATATGGAACAACAAAAAGACCCCACATAGCCAAAGCATTCTTGAGAATGAACAAAGCTGGAGGCATCATACTTCCTGATTTCAAACTATATTATGAAACTATAGCAATTAAAATATTATGTTACTGGCATAAAAACAGACTCAAACGTGATGAGGAGGAAGATAATTAAATGCACACAGTTCCATAAATGGATGGAACAGAATCCAGGACCCAGAAAAACCCATGTCTGTATTTGGTATTTGACAAAGTATTTTGTCAAAATAGTATTTGACAAAGTAGCCAAGAATACTCAATGGGGGAAAGAATAGTGTCTTTGATATATGGTTTTGGGGAAACCATATATTCACATGCAAAATAACAAAATTGGATTCCTGTCTTATGCCATTCACAAAAATTACCTTGAAATTGATTGAGGTCTTAAAGGTAAGACCTAAAATCACAACTCCTAGAAGAAAACAGGGGGAGAAGCTCCTTAACGTTGGTCTTGGCAATGATGTTTTTAATACAATACCAAAGCACAGCCAACACAAGGAAAAATGAAATGGGACCACATCAAACTAAAAAGCTTCCAGGTACCCAAAGACACAATCAGTGAAACAAAAAGGCAATCTATGGAGTGGCAGAAAATACTTGTAAAGCATTCATCTCATAAAGGATTAATATCCAAAATATATAAGGAACATATAAAACTCAATAGCAAAAGAATGAAAAATAATGGGCAAAGGATTTGAATAGATATTATACCAAAAAAGACACTCAAAAGGCCAACAAGTGTGAAAAGATGTTCACCATTACTAATTATCAGATACTAAGTATCACCATTACTAATTACAATTATCAAAACTGCAATGAGATAACACTTCACACCTGTTAGAATGGCTATTATCAAAAATACAAGAAATAATAAGTTTTGGCAAGGGCGTGGAGAAAAGGGAGCCCTTGTGCACTATCAGTGGGAAAGTAAATTGGCGCAGCTGCTATGGAAAAGAGTATGGAGATTCCTCAGAAACTTAACAATAAAAGTTCCGTATAATCCAGCAATATCACTACTTTGTATACATCTGAAGAACAGAAATCATTATCTTGAAGAGATATCTATACTCACATGTTCATGGCAGCGCTATTCATAATAGCCAAGACATGGAACCAACCTAAGTGTCTGCTGACTGATGAATGGACAAAGAAAATGTTGTGTGTATCTAAAATGGATTATTCAGCCCTTACAAAAGGAAACCCTGCCATTCGTCACAACATGGATACACCTTGAGGGCATTATGCTAAGTGAGATAAGTCAGAGAAAGACAAATAGTGTATGATCCTACCACATACAGAATCAAAAACTGTTAAACTCATAAAAATGATACAGTGGTGGTTTCTGGAGGCTGAGGGGTGGAGAAACTACGGTGGCATTACTCAAAGTGTACAAACTTTCAGATGTAAGATATTCTGGAAAGCTAATGTACAGCATGATGATTAAAGTTAATAATGCTATATTGTATACTTCAAAGTTGCTATTAAGTACAGCCTTAATGCTCTCACTTTAACAACAACATACTGGTAATTATGTGAAGACTGTTAACTAACCTTATTGGGGTAAACATTAAACCATATATATGTGTGTGTCAGATTTACATTGTACACCTTGAACTTATACAGTGCTATATTTCAGTTATCTTTCAATAATGCAAAATAAAAAAGCAACAAAGTTTCAATCTCAAAACAGCAAGAAAAAAAAATTAAGGCTTTATTTTAAATTGTTAATGAAAAACCAAATCAATTCTATGGTGGTAAAATAATATGTTCCAGATACCTGGTGTTGGGGTTGTCTAGCCCGATAATATGAAATAACAGGTAACTCCCAGAGTAACATATGAATAGTTGGTCAAAAGACCATCTTTCTTGAATATTAATTGCATCATTTAAGCTTGACATAAAAACTGGAAACCAGACAATTAACTCTTAAGATCTTAGACAAGAATGTACAGTGCTAGTAATTTATGTAATTGGTAGCTCATAAGCTTTGAAAAACAGAGAGGTGGAAAGAAGGGCTGAATATTTATTATGAAATTTGAGAAATCTGATTAGTACTTTTATCAAGGTATAGGAGTATTTTCTGTGAAAATGGGCCAGAAGGGTGCCCAAGTCTAATCCATTATTTTCTTAAGTAGTTGCTCTGGAATTACCCCAATTCCAAAACAAATCACTTCTTAGATTTATGTTTTTAACCTGTTCTAGAACTGGCCACTCTCATACATAACCGGTAGGAATGTAAAATGAACCTACCACTTTGAAAACAGTTTTGCCTTTTTTTTGTAAAATTAAGCACACATTTACTATACAATACAGCAATTTCATTCTTAAATATTTACTCAAAATAAATAAAAATACATATATATATAAAGTATGATAAAACTTGTACCAAAAATTTCAAGGTAGCTGTATCATAAAAGTCCAAAGTAGAGAGAAGACGGTTTCCAATTTAAATTGCACTCAACAGGAGAATGGACAAATTGTACATATAACTGAAGAGTATTTCATTTCATAT
>NC_064816.1:89023671-89143555 GCF_023721935.1 Panthera uncia | reverse complement strand
GCAATGACTTTGTAATATATCTATGTTTTCTTAGGTACCAGTTGTTTATAATCTATTTTACTGAAGTCATTGCACTGAGCTCAGGAAGCCAAACAAAAAACAACACATACTATATGTTTCCACTTATAAAGAGAGCTGAGATGATGGAAATGTTTTAGATCTTTATAATAGTGCTGATTACAGAGACACAGACATTTGTAAAACTCATTAAATATGCATGTGAAAATATTACCTAAGAAATAACTGAACAAATAGGGCACAGATTAGCAGTATTTCAAATCAGAGGAGACTAAAGAGACATAGGGGATTGGAAATTAGCGTTGATATCAGTCTTAAATTTCCTGACTTTGTAACTCTTCAATGTTTATGTGAGATAGTATCTTTACTCTTAGAAAATGCACACTGAAGTATTTAGAGTCAAAGGGGCATGGGATCTCCAAATTATTCTCAAATGATTTAAAAAATCACATCTGGGGCACCTGAGTGGCTCAGTCAGTTGAGTGTCTGACTTCAGCTCAGGTCATGATCTCATGGTTCATGGGTTCCAGCTCCACATAGGGCTCTGCGCTGACAGCTTAGAGTCTGGAGCCTGCTTCAGATGCTGTGTCTCCCTCTCTCTCTGCCCTTCCCCCCCTCTCAAAAATAAATAAACATTAACAAATAATTTTTAAAAAGCCACATCTGTATTTCTATGGAGAAAAAAAGTTAATAAATACTATAGAGAAAGTAGAAAGAAATGGTGAATCTGAGACCTATGGGATGTCTTTGTGCTATTCTTCTAAATTTGAATTATGTTAAAACAAAATCACCCCACACATCAAGAAAATAAATAATAAATATGCAATTGAAATTCAGAGTTCTATAGCATATATAAAATATGGCAGAATTAATGTGAGCCTAACCCTTTTAGGAACTATTTTACAATTTACTTATCACAGACATAGCAGAATCTCAGACAATATTCTGAGGACTGTGCTTAATCTTACAGTTGGGTTTCCCAAACTAATGTATGATTCAAGTGAACAATTAATTTGGGAGAATATATTTCAAGGTTGATGACTGTACCTCAGTATAACTAATAGTAAATGATCATTAACCACTTAAATATGAAGACCAGTTGCCTCTGGAAATAATTTGTAGCTCCTAAAGAGAAAACACGTCAACAACACAACACAAAGAAATGCACGTATGTCTAATTTTATTACTTCAGGAAAGCATGTGTCCAATTAGTTGAACTTAGTAAAAGACCATTCAAAATGAGTTATAGAAAAGGGGAATTAAAACATAGTGCTAGTATTTTTTATAACACTAATTGAATAATATAATTGAAACTGTAACTTGGCCAGCCAAAGAAACTGGCTGCTACTGTACTAATACAATGGTATTAAAAGATTTAGATTATATGGAAATATGAAAAACTTAAGAGCTATGTTAAGTGTGTATTGTTTGCACACATAGCTGTTAGTTAATGCAAAGCAATAAAAGCTACAACTAGTCATATTTGACTCTTAAACGATTTCTTAACAAAGTATGTACAGAACAAATCAATAGTAAAATAGTTAAAACAGAAACCCACACTCTCCTCATTTAATGTATGAGACAGGAATCTTGGGCCAACAGCTTATTGAGGAGAAATTCTGTGGCTCAAAAAAGTTACAGAGAGTTCTGTAATCTAATTAGAGATATACCCTCAGTTAGTATATCCTAAAATATATTTTGCTTTTAGCCTCTGACTATTACGAAGCATATAGCTTTTAACACTGAAAATTAGATGAAAAAGTTCAGGGAAAAACGAATGGAAATCTAGATAAAGTGAGATGATATCAATACGCCCAGAGTCTTGTTTGTTTTATCCTGAATAGTCCAATTTAAAAATATTAATTGATTTAATAAACAAGAAAGCTTAGTGTTCTGAAAAAGCCAATATTTATTATAAACAAATTATATGGTTTAAAAACCTTGAGACTGATTCAAATTTGCATACTGTTAACATAATCTGTTTTTCATTCTGCCCCAAATCCAGTGAAACGAGAGAAATGTAATTTTATAAAATGCTAAATTATTGATAAGAGTGGAAGCCAAATAAACAAGTAAAAAGCCCTATTAAGGGACTATTTTGACCACTTCAGGAAGATGAGAAATGGAGAGAAATCATTCAGTGGGTAATAGGAGCACAAAACACGTGCAGAAAAAAAAATGACCTTCAAGGTGAGAAAATCTGCAGGTCATATGCAAAGTCGGAGTCAACAAGAGAGTTTTGAAAGTGAGTCACTGCCAAACTGCATTTTCAGCAACTGTGTTGCCCAACATCTTGTACTGAACAGTGGGTGGAAGTGATATGTGTTCCTACATCAAGGACAGGGTGCAGCCAATGACAGCAGAGGTGTAAAAATGAGCCCAGAGAGCTACTGACTCTCAGGAGAAGCAAGAAGCTCTCACTTTCAAACTAAAAATGATCAGAATCCTCAGATAATAACACACTGTATCTACATAATTACCAGAGGCAGACTAAGACACATTGAACTACCAACCACAGACCAGTCAGCAGGAATTCTCAAATGCAAAAATTATATACTGCCAAGAATAGTCAAATAGTTGGGGAAAATTAGTACCATGAAACTCTTCACACAGAAGAACCTGAGAAAACACATTTCTCATGATCAAAATCGGTTTCTAGGCTACAATGAAGCGGCATTTCAAATGGTCTGAGGGAAGATGATTTTAAAACTCAAATTTTATACTTGGTTAAATTAGCATTCACTTGTGAGGGCAAAATGCAACTATTTCCAAAAACTTTTTGGATTAAAATCTAGAATAGATTTCTGGCATCTGCTTAGGTTACAACCTTGCAGAAGAAATTTGGCAAGGTCATTGTGTCCACCAACAATAGAAAAGACCAGAAAATCTCAGTAAAATTAATTTCCTTTAATTTCCTGTTCTGATTTATGTTTTTAGCTGTGTCTTTATTGTATTAGTTTCCTGTGGCTACTGTTAAAAACCACTACAAACATGGTGGCTTAAAACAACAGCAATATATTCTCTTAGAATTCTGACAGCTGGAAGTCGGCCATCAATTCCATGGAGCTGAAATCAAGGTGTTGAGAGGGTCCAAATCACCTCAGAGGGTCTAGGGGAGAACATGCTCCTTGCCTCTTCTAGCTTTTGGTGGCCTGCCAGCCTTCCTTGGCTTGTGGCTACATCACTTCGATCTCTGGCTCTCTGATGACACAAGAAAGGAAGCTCTTTTCTTGTGTCACCCCATCTCACTGACTTCCCTTAGAAGGATGCATATACTTGCATGAAAGCCAATCCTGGTAATGCAGGATAATGTCAGCAATAATGCATTTCAAGATACTTACTTGATCATATCTGCAAAGATTTTTTTAATACAAATAAGGTTGCCATTACTGGTTGCAGGGATGAACACCTGATATTTTGGGGGACAACTATTCAGTCTACTAAACTTATCATTTCATTTCTTGATGCTTTGGGCATTTTATTTTGAGGCTTGCTGGGAGAGAAAAGCCTTTGTGTTTGTTGTTGTTTTCTTTGTTTTTGTCAACTCTTTCTTTTCTTCATTTCTTTTTTTTTTTTTTTCAGAATTTTTGAATCGAATTTATTTGTCAAATATAGAATACTTTCTAGTTTTTTGTTGTTGTTGTTGTTGTTGTTTTTAATATATGAAATTTACTGTCAAATTGGTTTCCATACAACACCCAGTGCTCATCCCAAAAGGTGCCCTCCTCAATACCCATCACCCACCCTGCCCTCCCTCCCACCCCCCATCAACCCTCAGTTTGTTCTCAGTTTTTAACAGTCTCTTATGCTTTGGCTCTCTCCCACTCTAACCTCTTTTTTTTTTTTTTTTTCTTTCCCCTCCCCCATGGGTTTCTGTTACGTTTCTCAGGATCCACATAAGAGTGAAACCATATGGTATCTGTCTTTCTCTGTATGGCTAATTTCACTTAGCATCACACTCTCCAGTTCCATCCATGTTGCTACAAAAGGCCATATTTCATTTTTTCTCATTGCCACGTAGTATTCCATTGTGTATATAAACCGCAATTTCTTTATCCATTCATCAGTTGATGGACATTTAGGCTCTTTCCATAATTTGGCTATTGTTGAGAGTGCTGCTATAAACATTGGGGTACAAGTGCCCCTATGCATCAGTACTCCTGTATCCCTTGGATAAATTCCTAGCAGTGCTATTGCTGGGTCATAGGGTAGGTCTATTTTTAATTTTCTGAGGAATCTCCACACTGCTTTCCAGAGCGGCTGCACCAATTTGCATTCCCACCAACAGTGCAAGAGGGTTCCTGTTTCTCCACATCCTCGCCAGCATCTATAGTCTCCTGATTTCTTCATTTTGGCCACTCTGACTGGCGTGAGGTGATATCTGAGTGTGGTTTTGATTTGTATTTCCCTGATAAGGAGCGACGTTGAACATCTTTTCATGTGCCTGTTGGCCATCCGGATGTCTTCTTTAGAGAAGTGTCTATTCATGTTTTCTGCCCATTTCTTCACTGGGTTATTTGTTTTTCGGGTGTGGAGTTTGATGAGCTCTTTATAGATTTTGGATACTACCCTTTGTCCAATGTGTCATTTGCAAATATCTTTTCCCATTCCGTTGGTTGCCTTTTAGTTTTGTTGGTTGTTTCCTTTGCTGTGCAGAAGCTTTTTATCTTCATAAGGTCCCAGTAATTCACTTTTGCTCTTAATTCCCTTGCCTTTGGGGATGTGCCGAGTAAGAGATTGCTACGGCTGAGGTCAGAGAGGTCTTTTCCTGCTTTCTCCTCTAAGGTTTTGATGGTTTCCTGTCTCACATTCAGGTCCTTTATCCATTTTGAGTTTATTTTTGTGAATGGTGTGAGAAAGTGGTCTAGTTTCAACCTTCTGCATGTTGCTGTCCAGTTCTCCCAGCACCATTTGTTAAAGAGACTGTCTTTTTTCCATCGGATGTTCTTTCCTGCTTTGTCAAAGATGAGTTGGCCATATGTTTGTGGGTCTAGTTCTGGGGTTTCTATTCTATTCCATTGGTCTATGTGTCTGTTTTTATGCCAATACCATGCTGTCTTGATGATGACAGCTTTGTAGTAGAGGCTAAAGTCTGGGATTGTGATGCCTCCTGCTTTGGTCTTCTTCTTCAAAATGACTTTGGCTATTTGGGGCCTTTTGTGGTTCCATATGAATTTCAGGATTGCTTGTTTTAGTTTCGAGAAGAATGCTGGTGCAATTTTGATTGGGATTGCATTGAATGTGTAGATAGCTTTGGGTAGTATTGACATTTTGACAATATTTATTCTTCCAATCCATGAGCAGGGAATGTCTTTCCATTTCTTTATATCTTCTTCAATTACCTGCATAAGCTTTCTATAGTTTTCAGCATACAGATCTTTTACATCTTTGGTTAGATTTATTCCTAGGTATTTTATGCTTCTTGGTGCAATTGTGAATGGGATCAGTTTCTTCATTTGTCTTTCTGTTGCTTCATTGTTAGTGTATAAGAATGCAACTGATTTCTGCACATTGATTTTGTATCCTGCAACTTTGCTGAATTCATGTATCAGTTCTAGCAGACTTTTGGTGGAGTCTATCGGATTTTCCATGTATAATATCATGTCATCTGCAAAAAGCGAAAGCTTGACCTCATCTTTGCCAATTTTGATGCCTTTGATTTCCTTTTGTTGTCTGATTGCTGATGCTAGAACTTCCAGCACTATATTAAACAACAGCGGTGAGAGTGGGCATCCCTGTCACGTTCCTGATCTCAGGGAAAAAGCTCTCAGTTTTTCCCCGTTGAGGATGATGTTAGCTGTGGGCTTTTCATAAATGGCTTTTATGATCTTTAAGTATGTTCCTTCTATCCCGACTTTCTCAAGGGTTTTTATTAAGAAAGGGTGCTGGATTTTGTCAAAGGCCTTTTCTGCATCGATTGACAAGATCATATGGTTCTTCTCTTTTTTTTTTGTTAATGTGATGTATCACGTTGATCGATTTGCGAATGTTGAACCAGCCCTGCATCCCAGGAATGAATCCCACTTGATCATGGTGAATAATTCTTTTTATATGCTGTTGAATTCGATTTGCTAGTATCTTATTGAGAATTTTTGCATCCATATTCATCAGGAATATTGGCCTGTAGTTCTCTTTTTTTACTGGGTCTCTGTCTGGTTTAGGAATCAAAGTAATACTGGCTTCATAGAATGAGTCTGGAAGTTTTCCTTCCCTTTCTATTTCTTGGAATAGCTTGAGGAGGATAGGTATTATCTCTGCTTTAAACATCTGGTAGAACTCCCCTGGGAAGCCATCTGGTCCTGGACTCTTATTTGTTGGGAGATTTTTGATAACCGATTCAATTTTTTCGCTGGTGATGGGTCTGTTCAAGCTTTCTATTTCCTCCTGATTGAGTTTTGGAAGAGTGTGGGTGTTTAGGAATTTGTCCATTTCTTCCAGGTTGTGCAATTTGTTGGCATATAATTTTTCATAGTATTCCCTGATAATTGTTTGTATCTCTGAGGGATTGGTTGTAATAATTCCATTTTCATTCATGATTTTATCTATTTGGGTCATCTCCCTTTTCTTTTTGAGAAGCCTGGCTAGAGGTTTGTCAATTTTGTTTATTTTTTCAAAAAACCAACTCTTGGTTTCGTTGATCTGCTCTACAGTTTTTTTAGATTCTATATTGTTTATTTCTGCTCTGATCTTTATTATTTCTCTTCTTCTGCTGGGTTTAGGCTGTCTTTGCTGTTCTGCTTCTATTTCCTTTAGGTGTGCTGTTAGATTTTGTATTTGGGATTTTTCTTGTTTCTTGAGATAGGCCTGGATTGCAATGTATTTTCCTCTCAGGACTGCCTTCGCTGCATCCCAAAGCATCTGGATTGTTGTATTTTCATTTTCGTTTGTTTCCATATATTTTTTAATTTCTTCTCTAATTGCCTGGTTGACCCACTCATTCGTTAGTAGGGTGTTCTTTAACCTCCATGCTTTTGGAGGTTTTCCAGACTTTTTCCTGTGGTTGATTTCAAGCTTCATAGCATTGTGGTCTGAAAGTATGCATGGTATAATTTCAATTCTTGTAAACTTATGAAGGGCTGTTTTGTGACCCGGTATATGATCTATCTTGGAGAATGTTCCATGTGCACTCGAGAAGAAAGTATATTCTGTTGCTTTGGGATGCAGAGTTCTAAATAGATCTGTCAAGTCCATCTGATCCAATGTATCATTCAGGGCCCTTGTTTCTTTATTGACTGTGTGTCTAGATGATCTATCCATTTCTGTAAGTGGGGTGTTAAAGTCCCCTGCAATGACCACATTCTTATCCATAAGGTTGCTTATGTTTATGAGTAATTGTTTTATATATCTGGGGGCTCCGGTATTTGGCGCATAGACATTTATAATAGTTAGCTCTTCCTGATGGATAGACCCTGTGATTATTATATAATGCCCTTCTTCATCTCTTGTTACAGCCTTTAATTTAAAGTCTATTTTGTCTGATAGAAGTATGGCTACTCCAGCTTTCTTTTGGCTTCCAGGAGCATGATAAATAGTTCTCCATCCCCTCACTCTCAATCTAAAGGTGTCCTCTGGGCTAAAATGAGTCTCTTGTAGACAGCAAATAGATGGGTCTTGTTTTTTATCCATTCTGATACCCTATGTCTTTTAGTTGGCGCATTTAATCCATTTACATTCAGTGTTATTATAGAAAGATACGGGTTTAGAGTCATTGTGATGTCTGTATGTTTTATGCTTGTAGTGATGTCTCTGGTACTTTGTCTCACAGGATCCCCCTTAGGATCTCTTGTAGGGCTGGTTTCGTGGTGACAAATTCCTTCAGTTTTTGTTTCTTTGGGAAGACCTTTATCTCTCCTTCTATTCTAAATGACAGACTTGCTGGATAAAGGATTCTCGGCTGCATATTTTTTCTGTTTAGCACACTGTAGATATCGTGCCAAGCCTTTCTGGCCTGCCAAGTTTCAAAGGAGAGATCAGTCACGAGTCTTATAGGTCTCCCTTTATAAGTGAGGGCACGTTTATCCCTTGCTGCTTTCAGAATTCTCTCTTTATCCTTGTATTTTGCCAGTTTCACTATGATATGTCGTGCAGAAGATCGATTCAAGTTACGTCTGAAGGGAGTTCTCTGTGCCTCTTGGATTTCAATGCCTTTTTCCTTCCCCAGTTCAGGGAAGTTCTCAGCTATAATTTCTTCAAGTACCCCTTCAGCACCTTTCCCTCTCTCTTCCTCCTCTGGGATACCAATTATGCGTATATTATTTCTTTTTAGTGTATCACTTAGTTCTCTAATTTTCCCCTCATACACCTGGATTTTTTTATCTCTCTTTCTTTCAGCTTCCTCTTTCTCCATAACTTTATCTTCTAGTTCACCTATTCTCTCCTCTGCCTCTTCAAGCCGAGCCGTCGTGGTTTCCATTTTGTTTTGCATTTCGTTTAAAGCGTTTTTCAACTCCTCGTGACTGTTCCTTAGTCCCTTGATCTCTGTGGCAAGAGATTCTCTGCTGTCCTGTATACTGTTTTCAAGCCCAGCGATTAATTTTATGACTAATATTCTAAATTCACTTTCTGTTATATTATTTAAATCCTTTTTGATCAGTTCATTAGCTGTTGTTATTTCCTGGAGATTCTTCTGAGGGGAATTCTTCCGTTTGGTCATTTTGGATAGTTCCTGGAGTGGTGAGGACCTGCAGGGCACTTCCCCTGTGCTGTGGTGTATAACTGGAGTTGGTGGGCGGGGCCGCAGTCCGACCTGATGTCTGCCCCCAGCCCACCGCTGGGGCCCCAGTCAGACTGGTGTGTGCCTTCTCTTCCCCTCTCCTAGGGGCGGGATTCACTGTGGGGTGGCGTGGCCCATCTGGGCTACTTGCACACTGCCAGGCTTGTGGTGCTGGGGATCTGGCGTATTAGCTGGGGTGGGTAGGCAAGGTGCACGGGGGCTGGAGGGGCAGGCTTAGCTCGCTTCTCCTTAGGTGATCCACTTCAGGAGGGGCCCTGTGGCAGCGGGAGGGAGTCAGATCTGCTGCCGGAGGTTTGGCTCCGCAGAAGCACAGAGTTGGGTGTTTGCGCTGCACGAGCAAGTTCCCTGGCAGGAACTAGTTCCCTTTGGGATTTTGGCTGGGGGATGGGCGGGGGAGATGGCGCTGGCGAGCGCCTTTGTTCCCCACCAAACTGAGCTCTGCCGTCCGGGGGCTCAGCAGCTCTCCCTCCCTTTGTCCTCCAGCCTTCCCGCTTTCTGAGCAGAGCTGTTAACCTCTGACCTCCCAGACGCTAAGTCGCGCTTGCTGTCGGAACACAGTCCGTCAGGCCCCTCCGCTTTTGCCAGCCAGACTCGTGGGCTCTGCTTGGCCGGCGAGCCGCCCCTCTGCCCCGGCTCCCTCCCGCCAGTCCGTGGAGCGCGCACCGCCTCGCCGCCCTTCCTACCCTCTTCCGTGGGCCTCTCGTCTGCGCTTGGCTCCGGAGACTCCGTTCTGCTAATCCTCTGGCGGTTTTCTGGGTTCTTTAGGCAGGTGTAGGTGGAATCTAAGTGATCAGCAGGACGCGCGGTGAGCCCAGCGTCCTCCTACGCAGCCATCTTCCTGGTCCTCCTCTTTTCTTCATTTCTTAAGTGACCTGTCCCTGGGTTCTCCAGGCTAATCAGGTCTTGAGGTAGCGACTGGCTTTTCTGTTCCATTGTGGTCTTTGCATTGTGACAGGCACATGGACATGCACCGTTCCTAGTGATTGGTTTGGGAGCACCCCTGGCTAACAGCTTGTTAAAAGCAATAGCCATAGTTTGTGTTTTGTCACTGTTTGTGTTACAGTTTTGCAATCCCTTTGACACTTTTCTTGCGTGAGGAAGCCTACCTCAGGGCTGTATTTCAAGCAGGAAGTTTCAGACTCCATCTGAGTGGATTGCATTACTCTTTACAATTGTGGAAATATTTCTGCTTGCGTTAGCACCACCCATGACCTAGCAGGATTATGTCACCTTTGTGTTTCTGGTCTAATTCTAGTCTACAGAGATATTAATTTCATTTAGAACCTTGCTATATCACTTGTTATTGGTGTTGTCTATGTGCACACTGTGCTTGGCATTGCCATATATTTGAAGCAGAGTGTTGTGTCATAACCTAGACCTACTATGCCATCTATACAAGGGATTCTAGTTGATCTTATTGACTTGTGGTCTTTAATTATATTAAACTGTGGAAAAATGAGTATGAATTTTCACAAATTATCCTGGTTTACATTCACATGAAGGTCAGATATATATCCTTAGGCGTTCTACTGTAACTTAGCATTAGTTATGTGCATTTAAAACATTATCAGAGTTTGGGGTGCCTGGGTGGCTCAGTCAGTTGAGCGGCCAACTTTGGCTCAGGTTATGATCTCACAGTTCATGAGTTTGAGCCCCGCATCAGGCTCTGTACTGACAGTGCAGAGCCTGGAGCCTGCTTCAAGTTCTTTGTGTGTCTCTCTCTGCCTCTCCCCTACTCATGCTCTCTCTCTCTCTCTGCAAAAACAAATAAACATTAATTTTTTTTTAATTAGAAAAATAAAACATTGTCATATCATTTAAGAAAATACTGGTGAAATTCAGTTCTCCAGAAGTTTCTGAGATTCTCACATTAAAAAAAAATAATACACAGCTATTATATTTTCTCCCCTAATAGCCAAATAAAAGATTAGTAATTAACATTTGAAACTCAACTTGGATAAGAAATTTATAACCATGCCAACCTATCAATTATAGCTATCATAATACTATGCAGACCTTAACAAAGTATCCCTTAAAGAAATATATTCTACAATACAAATCCATGAGCACCAAGATATATGATTAGCTTACACAGGACACAATTCTGCCATTAAATTTTTAACATCAGTCATGAAGTCGAAGATGCAGAGAGTCAAGATATTTTTAAAGTTTACTACAAGGCATTAATGGTTGGACAACGATTAGATACTATATCACAGATACTGAAACAGAAGCATCTTGCAAAAATTCTCCTGTATACATTTCTGATGTTGGATCTTACCATCACATATGACTGATAACACATACACACATACATACACACATACTTGCACACATTAGTACTAAGCAAAAAAAGTTAATTAAATTTGACAACCAATCAAAATTATCTTACATTATTTGACTACACATTTCTATGTGCCTATGCAAGTAAATTTAGGATACATATAGTCCAAACACACACACATATACACTAAAACACAGATATAATATTTTTTAGGAGGATGAAAAAACAACTTATAAACACTGTTTTTGTGATTTAGAGAATTCTATCTATACTGTTCAACAGATTGAAGTGATAAAAAGACTCTGAGGGGTGTTGCAACATCTGTGGATCCATACGAAGTACAAATACACAATAAAGTTTCAAAATGATAAGTTCTTGGGGTGCCTGGGTGGCTCAGTCAGTCAGGCATCTGACTCTTGGTTTCAGCTCAGGTCATGATCCCATAGTTTGTGAGTTTGAGCCCCACATCAGGCTCCATGCTGACAGTGCAGAACCTCCTTGGGATTCTCTCTCCCTCTCTCTCTGCCCCTCCCAGCTCACTCTCTCTGTCTCTCTCTCAAAAATAAATAAATAAAGTTAAAAAAGTGTAAGTTTCCAAATATTTTAATACCAGTTAATTTCAAAATTAATTTAAATATGGTCCAATGTCCAATTAAAGGGGTACTATGTTATAATCAAATGTCTTTTCAAAGAGCCTCAAATTCTATTATAACTACTGGGTTAAATTATTAGGATTTTATTTTGACTGTCAAAATATATTTACTTTTTTTCTCTTGAAACATATATAAAATAGGTTGTATAATATAACTTTAATTAACCTCAGAGTGTTCAATTGTATTGTACTTGCAAAAATAAATATTTTGTGGTAAGTTTGAGATTAGTTAGTGTTTATGTTTTAGTGAATCTCCCCCATAAAAATACAATAGACCTTCTGAGAATTTGTGTCCTAAGGCAATGTAATCATCAACTTCTATATACTAGATGTGAGGATATTCAAAGTCTTTTATGTAAACAGGCTAGTATATAAGGACACATTTGGGTAATTTACACAAAGTCAATAGATCACTTTTAGAATGCCTAGTAGGTACAGGTAAGCTTTCTTAGATAGTGGAGATGTGTTAGTAACAGGAACAAAGAGTAATCTCGATCCTCATGGAGGTTACTTTCTGTGAGAAGAAGATACAAATAAATAAACAAATCATTAAAACATATAGCATAACATGATAAAAATTATATAAAAAAACAATAAAGTAGGAAACAAGAGATATGAAATAACAAAGGGATAAGTTGCAAATTTAATAGGCAGTCGAGAGAAGTCCCATTGAGGGCTGCCCGGTGGCTCAGCCTGTTGAGCATCCAACTTCATCTCAGGTCATGGTCTCACAGTTCAGGAGACTGAGCCCCACAGTGGGCTTGCTGCTGTCAGCCTAGAGCCTAGAGCCTGTTTCAGATCCTCTGCCCCCCTCTCTCTGCTCCTCCCCTCTTGCACTTTCTCAAAAACAAATTAAAAAAAAAACATTAAAAGAAAAAGAAAGGTCCTATTGAGAAAGATGGAATTTGACTGAAGATCTGAAATAAATAGGGGAATCAGCTGCCTAGATATTAGGGCAAGAACATTCCAGGCAGGGAGAACTACAAGTGCAAGAGCCCTGAGGACAGAGTAGCTAGGAGGGATGTGTCAAGAGAGCAATGAGTTAAAAGAAACCAGTAGGAGGGGGCGAAACCTTGTCAGCTTGGCTTCTAATTTAAGACAGACACAAAGGAGTTGGAGGGTTGTGATCCAAATAATAAGAATGATTTGATTATTCTTTTGAAAATAGACTAAGTGGAAGATGGGCAAGCAAGAACAGACGTAGATAGACTGGTCACAGGGCTATTGCAGTTACTTAGACAAGACCAGGGTGGTAGCCAACAAGGTGGTAAGTAGTTGCTATAGTTTTACAGGGACACACTTTCCTGATTTCATGACCAATGAGAGAAAGAGAGAAGTCAAAATTTTTTGGCCCGGCAAGCTGGAAGTGGGACTTTACTTTCTGAGAAGGGAATGACTCAAGGAAAAGCGGGTTTCTGAGAATAAAGATCAAAAGTAAGATTTTCATCTCTTTTAAGGCCATTTTAATTTTGAGGTGCCTTTTGGAAATCCAAATGCCCATACTAGTCTATTAATTAACATAACAGTCTAGAATCAAGAAAGTGGCTCATTGAGAAGCCATAAATTTGGAAATTTTCTATTCCCTACCTCAAGAAGACCAGGAAAAATCACCAGGGACTACATAAGATAAAAGAGGGAGAAGAGTTTGTGGCTTGAGCCCTGGGACATTCCAACATTTAGAGATAAGCAAGAATCCTCAAGTGAGAAGAAAACAAGCTGTCAGCGAGCATGGAGAGAAATCAGGGTACAGTAGTGTCCTGGATGGAAAGTTTGAGTAAGTAGGTGAGTAGGAAAGAAAGGCAAAGAGAGGAGCTATCAGAAAACTTTTGGATGTACAGACTTTTTCATAATAACTGGAGTCAATGCTGAAGAGGTGATCAGAAGCAGGCAGGTGGGTTGTGTGGTGTTAGGAGTTGGGGGAATTTCTCCTCTACGTGCACCTATTTTCTTAAATAGAAAAAATGTCATCAGTTGAGAATGAAGATTGGCGAGGTAGCACTGGAGGTTAGCAGAGACATGATGTAGAATAGTCATCTATCGGAGTGGGAGAGCACATAAAATATGGACTTCTAGTATGACTGCTCTTTTTGACCCAGGCACAGATTTGGAAGACCCCTATTTGGAATATGAGGTGCAGAATGTGGTGAAGAACTTAAGAAGAAAAAAAAATCTTTCCTCAAGATGAATATGTACCCTTAGTGATACAAAAAAGAACTGCCTCAAATATGTAAAGACGTTTTACCGTTTTTCAGAGAGATGCCAATATTTTGTTTTGTTTCTTTTTCCATGTTTTATTTGTTGGAAGTACTGATGACCTAAGAAATGAGAATTAAATGGGAGCTCTGGGGAAAATGTAAATCCAGCAGCCAAAACACCCATCATGCAACTGCAAATCAATGAAACATTAACTATTTGAACCTTTATTATGTGCCAGGTATCAATGTGAGATCGGCAAAGGGAGCTTCGTGAATAGGAAAAATACTCCAGAAATAGTAGATTAAGTCCCATTTATCTTTTTCAGTTGTCAATTTCCTAATCATGTTATACTTTGCAAATGAGAAGTATCAAACTGAGCAAATCGAGAGCTTCTGGCGGCAAATATTTATAAATTGGCTAAATGTAGATAAAATTCTAATATTGAATTAAAACCTGACCACTTTAAATAATTTCAAGTTGGAAATTAATTGTAATAAAATGAAGCATTTATTTAATCAATAACCCCACCTAGGCTTTTGCACTTGCCTTTTATCTGTAATCCAAGAGATGTCAGTAGAAATCCTGATGAAAGCATTCTTTGAAAGAAAGAAAAGAAATGTAGTGCCTTTCTTTCATTAGACTTGGCATGATTTCCATTTTGATGGCTGTATTGTCTCATGTTGCCTCTTTGTAGTTAGTAGCATGAGGTCACTGTTTTCGTCTGTCCTTTGAAGTTGAATTTTTCTTTTAAACTCTGGTTTTAGTAAAATATCCTCAAAATTGCTTGCAGAGGTTTGCTTACTTTGGGGACACAGTGCTTAGGGTTGTTATAAAAACTGATTAATTACTTTTTAAATAATTATCTACATCTGAGAAGCTGCCTTTTAAACAGCTGAAACATTTTTTAGAATCATAAGAAAGAACTGTTTTATTTTTTAAACCTAAAGCGACACAAGCATTTGAAAATCAATTTAACAGTATTTGTTTTTCTCTGCTTCACAGTGTCAGGAAGTAGGAAGGCAGCATAAGTGCAACATTTGTCCCAAAATTGGAGAATGGATAAATGGAATTGGAGTTGGCCTTTCCAATGTTCTCAGATAGTTAATTAAATGCTTCTTCGTTTTCTTGATCCTATGGTGGAGGGGATATATATTGTTTCTTTACAAAAAATGAAATAAACAACCACAAAAACCTTCCACCTAAAATCTAAGAGAGGGAGAAAAATGAAGATGAAAGAATTTCTTCCTTCCACAACTCTCAAAGACTTGCTGTGTTACAAATAAAGTTCAAAGGATCATTTTAAGAGTGACAGGAACATAGCAGGACATAGAGTAATACAGAGCCACAAAACTCAATAGTTATTTGGTGGACTATGCTAAAAATCATACACTGAGAAGGTATCTGTTGTTTTGAAGCCTGCCTTCAACCTCAATTACCTTTATTTAGAATTACTAAAAACACCATCTCCATAACTAAACCATAAATATGTACATTTGTTTTTTTGGCTCCTGTTCTATTTGTGTTTATGGTACAGATTCACTACATTATGTATCACATTACCTCATCGTTAAGACATACAGTAGTCCCCCCTTATCCGCGGAGGATACATTCCAAGACCCCAGAGGATCCATCTAAAACTGGATGGTACTGAACCCTATATATATACTATGTTTTTTCCTACACATACATACCTGTGATAAAGTTTAATTTATAAATTAGGTATAGAAAAGATTTATAACAGTAACTAATAATTAAATAGGTGATTAATAATAATACACTGTAATAAAAACTTGTGAATGTGGTCTCTCTCTCTCTCAAAATATCTTGTTGTACTATATTTCCCCCTTTATCTCATGATCATCTGAGATGACAAAATGGTGAGGTAATGAGGTGAAGTGAAGTGAATGATGTAGGCATTATGATGTAGTGTTGGGCTACGACTGACCTACTGATGACATGTGAGAAGGATCATCTGTGTCCAAACTGAGGTGGACCATGGGTGACTAAAACTATGGAAAGCAAAACCATGAATAAGGGGGAACTACTGTACATTTTAGGCAATAAATTGTAATTGATTTTCAAAAACAACCTTCTTCATTTTGCCTGTGAGGTACTCAAGGCATAAGTTCTTATCCCATTTTAGAAAATATGAAATTGAATCGCATGAAATTGAAAATGAATGAAAATGAATTGAATATGAAGTTACTCAGGGCACCTGGGTGGCTCGGTCAGTTAAGCGGACAACTTTTGACTCCGACTCACGTCATGATCTCACGGTTCGCAGGTTCAAGATCTGTGTCAAGCTCTGCATTGGGATTCTCTATCTTCCTCTCTCTCTGCCCCTCCCCCCACCTCTCTCCCTCTCCCTCCTACCCCCCCCAAAATAAATACATAAACTTTAAAAAACATTACTAATTCATATATATGCATATACTCTGTGCCAGGTACTTTCTAAGTCTTATGACCTAGAAGACTGAGTAGGAATTCGGTGGGGAAGGATGTTCCTGGTAGAGGAAACAATATGAGAAAAGATAGGGAGATGCTAAGGAGCAAGACATATTGGAAGTATGGCAGATACCTCAAGGTGGCTGAAATATGGAATGTGCAGCTGGAGAAATACTATGAGAGAAGACCGCTAATTAAAGAATTTAATACTAAGGAATTTAAACTTTATCCTATAAGTAAAAGGTACACATTGAAGGCTTTTAAGGATCTTCAGTTTCCTAGAAGATTGGTCTGGTAGAAAAATAAATCAGGTAGAATTATGCCTGCTGTGTGGAATGGGGGAGATAGGAGAGTATGGACACATCAGGAAGTTGCTGGCATACTTTAAGGGAGTGTGATGACAAAATTGTTTCAACGTCGATGGAATGTAGGGAAAAGAATCTCGAGACATCTAAGACGGACGTGGGTTTGCTAGCATTGCACATGCAGATGAGAAAGAGAAAAACCAAACTGGCTCTGATCTTTGTAGGTGCTCTGAGAATTTGGTAAAGTCATGGGATTAGACAGAAACACGGGAAGAGGAAGAGATTTAAAAGTAATTATAAAAAGTCTAATTTTTTTTTATGTGTTCCTGCTGATAGGTATTTGGAAATGCAGGTTTGTACTTCAGGGTGCTGTTCTGAGCAAAAGATACAGAATTTGTTCTTATTGTCATTTAGATATATTCACATATACAAAAAAAATAATCAAGCACAAAAATTGCATATTGGGCTAAAATAATAGAAATCTAGAGAACATTTATTTAATAAAGAGATAGCAGAAGAGCAAAGGAAAATAATTCAAAAGCAGGTGCAAGTTACAAAGATATGCAGGATAGATATAATTTATAAAGACTAAGGAAGGAGATAACTCTAAGAAAGAAGTAGTCTTGAAACCCTTTCAAAATTCTCTTTCAAATAAGTAACACCCCAAATTTAGGAGTATATTTCCATTCCAATTGATTTTTAATTTATTTAAATGTTTATTTATTTTTGAGAGAGAGAGAGACACACACACATACAGTGTGAGCAGGGGAGGGGCAGAGAGAGAGGGAGACACAGAATTCAAAACAGGCTCCAGGTTCTGAGCTGTCAGAAGAGAGCCCGACTCAGGGCTTGAACTCATGAGCTGTGAGATCATGACCTGAGCTGAAGTCGGACTCAACCAACTAAGCCACGTAGGTGCCCCCCACAATTGATTTTTAAGATATCAGTGCAACTTTAGTCTGGTAAAATACTTTTCACTGTTCCCACTACACACACACACACACACACACACATACACACACACACAGTATTATCAAATTTTTGAGCTAATGTCTCACCTGTTTCACTATATTTTTTAAAATAATACATCTGATGAAAATGCTGCTTTTCCAAAAACCAATAATTTTGGGGCCAAATAAACATAATGAGAAAGGATGTATGGGTAAAGTGACAAATGAAGACAAAGTCTAATTCCTCAAAGTAAAAATAGAGTTCACCTTGAAGTTAACTAACAGGTCCATATTAAGATAACATCTGTGGGGTAGTGACTCGTACAAGAGGATCTTCAGAGTTACTTGGAGTATACTTGCCACTTTGGTTTCATATGCAGAACTCTATGTTAAAGAAAAGCATATTATAATTGTTATATCTGCATCTTTGTCCCTGTAAAGGATCATAGATACATAGTCCTCCTATAGTTCTTACTGAGGGATATTTACTTATAGTCAATGCTACTTACAAATTTGGGAGTTCATATTATTTATAATACACATTAACATCTGGCAGGGCAGAGAGTCAAAATTCTGAAATGTAAATATAACCTTTATCATGAGCTGTGTGAGGATGGGAAAAGAGAGAAAATAAGTCAACCTTGGGGCCAGACTGGCAATATCAGAAACGGCAGTGACAGGGGTGTTAGGACAGCTATTCTGGTGGCTTGTTAAAGACAAATAGGCAAGTTGCTCAGCGGAGGAATAGAAGTGGCCCTATTCCAGAGGTCAGTGAAAGCCCTGACTGACATCTTCAAGAATCTATTTGGAAACCTCAAATCCTCTGACAAATAGGGGGAGGAAAAAAATCTAAGCGTAGACAATGGTATTATACTTGCATCAATTACTTGTGCTCATGGCTGTAGAGAATCCATAATACCATCACTTCTTCCATTAGTCGAGATGTCTGTGATAGAATGGAGTGACCAGAGGTCTCTCCCTAAAAGGATTGCAGTTCGGGAACTTACGCTGAGGCCCTAGTGAAAATTAATGTAGCTGCACCCACTGCAAGGCCGGTTTCCATCTCTGCCGGCAACTACTGCCAGGGGTCAAGGCCCAAGCAGATGGTGGGTGACACTGCAGACAGAGATGTATTACTCCTGTTGTTCCTATTTCTTAATTAAAGTGGAAAAATAATTTGTATTTTCACACAATGTTTTGGTTTTCTTAGCAGAATCATTATTAACATTGTATCATTTTATTCTTATAATTACACGAGTTTTTGTTTTAGGTAAACTTAAATGGAATAAAAAATAAATTCCAGCAATACAAGAAAAGACAGGATTTGATCTTTTTGTATTAGTTTAAATACAAACTGTTTAAGTTGGCATGTATAGCCTTCACCAATTAGGGATCAACCTAAGTTTCTCCCATTAACCGCACTTGAACATAAGCTTCAGCTCTATGCACATTAAGCTTTGAGTTTCTCCTTATTATCACCTCAATTCCACGACACTCCTTTCTGATTTTGTTTCCATTGCCTAAAACGTCCTTTTTGTGCTCATTTATTATTTACTATAATAATTTATCCCAAATCACAAACATATAAACACACTTTGTCCTCTGACTTTTATTCCATGCTCCTGGAAAACAGACTCAGGGACAGATGCCCTTCTCCGCAGCCTTGCCATTTTGTCCATCATCAATCACAGCAGTCTTTCTTCTGATTCTGGAGGTCACCTCCCTACGCTTCCCAACCCTGTTCTTTAGGCAGCGCCTACAAATCACTAGGAAATGGTGATTGAGATGAAAACTATTTTATCATTCTAGATACAATTTTATATCCCACACACAAGAATAAAATAACTGCTTAATTAGGTACAAAGATATGATATGGGAGGGCACACAAGGAGCCTCTTGATGCTGACAATATTCTGTTTTTTGATTGTTTGAATAGTGTGTTCACTAAAACAGGTAAGAGAGTTAACAGGTTTAGAGTACAGGTAGGTGGATATCAAAGATAAATGTCAAAGCTTGGAACGTCCTTGGATCACCCTAATTAGATATGTGGGGTCACTTAGATGTTCAGGACTGAAGCTCCAAAACAAATTCTAACTTAAGAGGACATATTTCAGAGTCCCCCGTGTAAAAACTTAAGAAAAATCATGGGTATGGATGAGGTCACCCGGAGATCATGTAATGTGGGAAGACAAGAGAAAGAAAGATGGAACCTTAAATAAAACTCCTGATATTTAAGGAGGATCTGGGGGAAAGAAACTTCTATGTGCTCAAGAGGGGACAGTTAGCCAACAGCAGAAACACAAGGGGAGACTGAGGAGAGATTGAATTTCTACACTGAAGGGCAGTGGTCAGAGTCTAAAGCCAGGTCAATTGAAATAAGAATCAAAAGTGAAAGCATATTTAGGCTTTGGGAACGTGAAGGGCACTCGCACCATTAGCTTTCAGAGGTGCGTTGGGCTCCAGAGACAGACTGCATTAGGTTGAGATATGATACAGAAAGGACAGTGAGTGCAGGCTACTCTCTCTCAAAAATTGGTCCTGAAAGAGAAACAGAATGTAGGACAGATGTTGGAAGATGATGTGTCAAACCTGAAGGAAGTTTTTTTGGTTGTTGTTTCATTTTGTTTTGTTTTTCTTTTTTTCATTATGATTATTATTATTAAGATTATTATTATTTTGGAGGAGGCTTGGCAATGTTTATATGCAAAAGGAAAATCTCTACTAGATTATAAAGTTGGGTCAGTTAGTAAAACAAAGGAGGAAGTGAAAGAGGGTTATACAAAACTAGCTTTCAACATTAAGAGGGACAAAGGAGAGGGGCGCCTGGGTGGCTTAGTCGGTTGAGCAACCGACTTCAGCTCAGGTCATTATCTCACGGTTTGTGAGTTCTAGCCTCACCTCGGGGTCTGTGCTGACAGCTTGGAGCCTGGAGCCTGGAGCCCAGAGCCTGCTTCGCATTCTGTGTCTCCCTCTCTCTCTGCTCCTCCCCTGCTCGCACTCTGTCTCTCTCAAAAATAAATAAACATTAAAAAAAATTTTTTTTTAAAAAGAGGGACAAAGGAGGTAGGTATGGATATAGATAAAAATACATTCACAAGTGATGAAATTGAAGAAGCTTGTGTGTTCCAGTCTTGATTTCCTCTGTTAAGTAGGAGGCAGTGTTTTCTGCTGCTACTGATATTGTGAGTATTCACGGAGGAGGGATCTGCATTAGTTTTCTGGGGTTTCCACAACAAGGCACCACACACTTAGTCCCTATAAACAACAGAATTTTATTCTCTTACAGTCTGGTAGCCTGAAGTCTGAGACCTTTTTCGCTAAAAGGTATAAGCAGGGGATGCTGTCTTTCTAACAGTTTAGGAAGATTCCTTCCCTGCCTCTTCCAGCTCTGGTGTTCCTTGGCTGTGGCTGCAGAATTTCAATCTTTATCTTTATCTTTCCATGGCCTTTTCTTCCGTCTCCCTGAGAGCCTCTTATAAGGACATTTACTGGATTTAGGGCTCCTTTATATCATCTAGGATGCTCTGATCTCAAGATCCTTAACTTTATAACAGCCACACAGAACTTTTTGTTTGTTTGTTTTAAATAGGTCTCATTCACAGGAGAGGGAGGTATGGGGGGGGGGGACATATCTTTTTGGGGTCACCAATTCAACCACTATAATACCCAGTGAGTTCTGTTATAAGAAGGAAGACTTGAGGGGCGCCTGGGGGGCTCAGTCGGTTAATCGTCCAACTTCAGCTCAGGTCATGATCTCACGGTTTATGAGTTCGAGCCCCATGTGGAGCTCTGTGTGCACAGCTCAGAGCCTGGAGACTGCTTTGGATTCTGTGTCTTCCTCTCTCTCTCTGATCCTCCCCCACTCACGCTCTGTCTCTCTCCCTCTCTCAAAAATAAATAAACATTCAAAAAATTAGGAAAAAAAGAAGGAAGACTTGAATACATTTTATAGTTTTCTCCTGCTTCAAACTCATAGACATGATTTTATCATATATAAAAAATATATATATAATCTCACTCAAAAACAAAAAGGGGTCAGTCTGGATTAACTGGAAACCCTGGCAAATCCCTGAAAAAATAAAAGCAAGAAGAAAAAGAGCCAGAGAGCAAACCACAGTGGCAAAATGTAAAAGCAACCTTCTCATGGTCTATTCTGGGAAGGCATGGAGTCTGTGAAAAAGAGGGGACCAAGGAGGGACACACAATATTATTTTACTTTTATTTAAAAAAAGTTTTTAGGGGCGCCTGGGTGGCTCAGTCGGTTAAGCGTCCGAGTTCGGCTCAGGTCATGATCTCACAGTCTGAGTTCCAGCCCTGCGTCAGGCTCTGTGCTGACAGCTCAGAGCCTGGAGCCTGCTTCAGACTCCGTGTCTCCCTCTCTCTCTCTGACCCTCCCCCACTCATGCTCTGCCTCTCTCCCTCTCTCAAAATAAATAAAAATTGGAAGGGCAGAGAGAGAGGGGGACATAATGTTTATTTCTGAGACAGAGAGTCTGTTGAGCCCAACAGACTGAGCCAGCTGGGTGCCCCAGGACACGCAGTATTATTAGTTATGATATCAGAGCAGGAGCCACCAGGTAGGTCATGTTTAGTGAGAGCAATTGAAAGTTCTCCTGTCAGAAATGGTAAGTGAAACACTTTAGGAAAAGAGAAGCACACATGTCTCCTGAATGACTAATATTTGGTTGTGAGTACCCAACTTAAAAAATTAACTGCAAAGGGATACTGCTCTCTGAGTCACAGAAAAAGAGGACAGGCAGAGGTTAGCTTGCATGTATCTCTCTGAACAAAGAGGAGACAGTCATACAGGATATCTCAGTTACAAAGTTAAGTGTACAAATAAGCTACAAATATTGAATAGACTCCTAAAAGAAAGACAGATGAGCTAATCAATGGAAAGCTTACATATGACCAGAATCAACAGCAATCAAAATAGAGTTTTAAAAATACACTTAATATATATTTATTATTAATATCTACAGAGAGATATGGGAAGATATCACATCCACAACAAGAATAGGTAATTGTGAAGTAAGAAATGATTACCAATTTTTGAAATGTAAAAAATACAGTTGCTTTAATTTAAGAAAAAAGTACAAAAAACAACAAAAACAAACAAACAAACAAACAAAATACTGTGACTATAGAGACAAGAAAGGAAGATGGACACATCTGATAAATACCTAAGTGCCCTGAAGCACCAAGCCCAGGAATGTTTATAAGTAACACCAGAGGTTACATAGATGGAAAGCATGAAAGAGACATAGAGAATGGATGGAACATTTGCACATCTCTATAAAAGTAATCTTAGTTGTAATAAAAGCAAGTGCTTACATACTATTTAAAATATGCCAAGCAGTGATCTAAGCAATTGACATTATACAAATGTATTTAATCCTCACAACTGGCCTTTGAAGAAGAGAAGTTAGTGACTCACCTAAGGTCACATAGCTAATAAACAGAGAAGCTGGGAAATGAACCTTTGCAACCAGGCTCCGGATAGCAGCTATTAACCATTATGCTCAGCTGCCAGAGCATGAAAATAGTAAGCACAGACAGGAGATCTAACTGAATAAGTGATAGTAGAGAAGCTCCCATAACTAAAGAAAGACACAGAGCTTCTTTGAGGACAAAGGAATTGAAAGATAAAACGAATCAAATGGCAAATGGCGCATCTCTAGTCCATATTTTATATTATTTATTCAGGGTTCCAGACTAATCAACAAAGTTGACAAGGATGGAAGATTGTTGTGTGTTTTGGTAATTCATAAGGTGTTTTTATTGTTTATTTTGGTTTAAATATTTATTTATTTTGAGAGAGAGAGAGAGAGAGAGAGAGAGAGCCTGAGCGAGGGAGGGGCAGAGACAGAGGAAAAGAAAGAATCCCAAGCAGGCTCTACACTGTCATCAGAGAGCCCAGTGCAGGGCTCAATCCTACAAACTATGAGATCATGACCCGAGCCAAAACCAAGAGTCAGACAGTTAACCACTGAGCCACCCAGGTGCCCCTGTTTTCATTCCTTTATAAGATTTTCTAATGCCACTTTCTTTATAATTAAAGTTAATTAGGGGGATATACATAAGTCTTAGAGCTGTATTTTCCAAAAATATTTCTAGCTACTCAACATGAAAACGTAAATACAAGCAGTACAACGAACCCATAGAGAGTGAGTCAGAGGAAAGAAGGATTCCAGTGACTACAGTATAAAACACGATCCCTCGCTATACAGATGTCTGTAAATTTTATTATCTTCACCTGTATTTGATTCTCCAATTATAGTGTTACCTTGACTAGGAATAGCTACTTATTCAATCTACTTGATTTTTCCTAAATTATTTTGTTTCAACACAACTACAGGCACATCTTGTTTTATTGTGCCTCACTTTACTGCACTTCAGACATAAATTGTGTTTTTTACAAATTAAAGGTTTTTGGTAATCCTGTGTTGAGCAAAGCTATCAGCACCATTTATCCAACAGTATTTGCTCATTTCATGTCTCTGTGTCACATTTTGGTAATCCTCACAGTATTTCAGACTTTTTCATCATTATTAAATTTGTTATGGTGAACTGTGATCAGTGACCTTTAATGTTACTATTGCAGTTGTCTTGAGGCACCATGAAATGAGCTCATATAAGGCTACAAATTTAATCAATAAAGATTGTGTACATTCTGACTGCTTCGCTGACTGGCCATTTTACCGTCTCTCTCTCTCTCCTCAAAGCTCCCTATTCCATGAGACACAACAATATTGAATTGAGGCCAATTATTAACCCTACAATGGCCGCTAAGTACTCAAGTGAACGAAAGAGTCACACATCTCCCACACTAAATCAAAAGCTAGAAATGATTAAGCTTACTGATGGAGGCATGCCCAAAGCCAAGATAGGCTAAAAGCTAACCTGTGGCACCCAAGAGTGAACCAAATTGTGAATGCAAAGGAAAAGTCCTTAGAGGAAATTAAAAGTGCTAACCTAGTGAACACACAATGATAAGAGTAAAACAACCTCACTGCCGATATGAAGAAAGTGTGCATGGCCTGGATCGAATATAAAACCAGCCACAGCATTCCCTTAAGGGAAAGCCTAATCCAGAGCAAAACCCTAACTCTCTTCCATTCTAAGGGAGGTGAAAAAGATGTAGAAGAAAACTTGGAAGCTAGCACAGTTTGGTTCATGAAGTTTAAGGAAAGAAGCCATCACATTAACGTACAGGTGCAGGGTGAAGCAGCCAGCTCTTATGTAGAAGCTGCAGTAAGTTATCCAGAAAAGTTAGCTAGAATAAGTAATGAAGGAGGCTACACCAAGCCACGGATTTTCAGTGTACACAAAACATCCTTCTATTGGAAGAAGATGCCATATAGGACTTTCTTAGCTACAGAGTAGTCAATGCCTGGCTTCAAAACTTCAAAGGAAGGCTAACTCTCTTGTTAGGGGCCAATAACAGCTGATGACTTTAAGTTGAAGCCAATGCTCAGTTACCATTCCCCAAATCCTAGGGTTCTTAAGAATTATGCTAAACCTACTCTGCCTATGTGCTATAATTGGAAAAACAAAACCTGGATGAATAGCACAAGTAATAATAATATAGTTTACTGAATATTTTAACCCCACTGTTGAGGTCTATTTCTCAGAAAACAATATTCCTTTCAAAATATTACTGCTCAGTGAAAATGCACCTGGTCACACAAGAACTCTCTCTGATGGAGACGGAGAATGAGATGAATGCAGCTTTCCTGCCTCTTGACATATTGTCCATTCTTCTATGGTTTGCTAGGTCATCCATTCTGCTGGGTCAAGGAGACATTTTGAATTTCAAGTCTTATTATTTAAGAAATACATTTTGTAAGGCTAGATATGCTACAACTAGTGATTCCTCTGATGGATCTGAGCCAAGTAAGTTGAAAACATTTTGGAAAGCATTCACCATTCTAGATGCCATGAAGAATATTTATAATTCATGGGAAGAGGTCAAAATGTCAACATAAACAGGAATGTGGAAGAAGTCAGTTCCAACCCACACTCATGACTTTCAGGGGATCATGACTTCAGTGGAAGAAGTAACTACGCATGTGATGGAAAGAGCCAGAGAACTAGAATTGAGAGTGGAGCCTACAGATATGACTGAATTACTGCAATGTCATGATAAAATTTTAATGGATGAACAAAGAAAGTAGTTTCTCAAGATGAAATCTACCCCTTGTGAAGATGCTGTGAAGACCGTCAAAACAACAACAAAGGATTTAAAATATGACGTAAATTTAGTTGATCAAGTAGTCACAGGGCTTGTGAGGATTGACTCCAATTTTGAAAGAAGTTCTACTGTGGGTCAAATACTATCAAACAGCATCTCCACCTCATACTACAGAGAAAGGAAAATTCAGTCTACAGGGCAAATTTTTCTGTTGTCTTATTTTAAGAAATTGCCACAGTCACTTCAGTGTTTAGTAACCACCACCATGATCCCTCAGCAGTCATCAACATGGAGGTCAGACCCTCCACCAGTAGAAAGATTATAACTCACTGAAAGCCTAGATGATAGATAGCAATTTTTAGCACTAATGTATTTTTTAAATTAAGGTATGTCTTTTTTTTTAGATATAACACTACTGCACACTTAATAGACTGTAGTGTAAACAACTTTTATATACACTGGGAAAGCAAAAAGTATTTTGACTAACTTTATTGGAATATTTGCCTTATTATGTTTGTCGGGAACTAAACCTGAAATATCTCCGAGGTATGTCTGTATGTAGCCAAAATTAATTATACTCTTAGGCAATTGTTACACATAGCCTCACTGCCGTGGACAAAGGTCCATTTTCAATTAGCCCAAGTGAGCAGGATCCTGAGTAATTATGGGGAAAAAGAAATATTCTGATGTGATACCATTTAAGGTTGGCATATTTGGACGGGGTGACTTTATAAGGCATGGGGATCTATATAATGCACCTCAAAAAGATGTAGAGCATCCAACTCTTGATTTTGGCTCAGGTCATGATTCCATGATCCAGGTCAGGATCAAACCCTGTGTTGGGCTCTGTGTTGAGTGTGGAGCCTGCTTGAGATTCTCTCTTTCTACCCCTGCCCCTCTCCTCCACTTGTGCCTTCTCTGTTTCACTCAAAATAAAAAATTATTAGTAATTTTTTTCATGTATAAAGGGAATTGCTGTTAGCATAATTTCATGTGACTATTTACACAAAACAAGCTAGGGGCATTAGACACATGATGAAATTAGAATACAGAGATTACATTTATAAAAACTACTATCAACTGAAATTATAATTTCTTTCCCAGTATTATTTCTGCTATACCATGAGATATAGTATTTTACCTAGAAACAATTAGAACTTTATATTTAATATGTTAATTTAAAAACACATTTTAAAGGAATTCATAGAAGGATTTTTGATAACTTCCTTTAGGAATTAATGTTAGTATTTAATGTCACTGTGTAATTGAGGAAAATTTCTCCTGCTGCAGGAGATGATCCAGCCTCTTAATTCAGGTTATTATGTGTGTTTGTAATTAAACTCAGCACAGTTGATGAGAAGAAAACATCCTAAAATTTGCTCTTTAATGAGCCATTTTATAGAGCACTAACATGCTAGGAGCTATAGCAACTTGTCTAACTCAATCACCTGGCCCACAATAGCATCTGAAATTTCATATACCTATGCTACCTAAAAAATAAAAAAAAATAACCAATTCTGATATCTAACAAATTAAAAGTAAATTAAAATGAAACATATGCAGTTTAGAGAATAATAATTTTAAAAACACCTATGAAATCACCACTGGCTTTAAGCAAGTGAATACTGTGGGCACCATAAAGGCCTCTGTTCTAAAGAACTAACTACACTACCAGCCTAAAGCGTGTGTAAATCACTCACTTGACTTTCATTATAACTGTATCACCTATGTATGCAAGCCTAGACAGTATGTTGTTGCCTCACATGTTTTGGAGATTTATGTGAATGGAATCATACCCTATGTATTCTCCTATGAGTTGGCTTTCTTTGTTTGCTCATTATTATGTTTTTGAGGTTCCTCCATCTGACTATAGTGGTGACAGAATGTTTATTTTCAGTGTTTTATAGTGTTGCACTGTATAACTATTCCTCAGAACACTTTGTCAACCATTTCTGATAGCTTATTTGTTTCCAATTTCTTGCTTAAAAACAATTTTTATAAGAATATATGCATCAGAATATATCCTTATAAATAGTCTGGCGGCAAATGTAACCAGAGTTATTCTAGTCTATATGCGTGGGAATGGGTTTGCCTGGTCACAAACATACCTGTGCCGAATTACTGGTAATGAAGATCACCAAAGGGTTTTTATCATTTATATTAGTCCTGTCAATAATACTGAATAAGTTTTTAATTTGTGAAATTTGGTGGCTTTGATTTGGAATTGGGTTGTGTTGTAATTTCAAGTTCCCAGACTACTATTAAAAGTTAAGGTTTTTAAAAAAATAAAGCTTTGAAACATTTGAATATCCTCTCCTCTGCAAAATGCCTATTTATTTCTTTTACTCATTTTTTATGAATCATCTGTTCTTACTGCTTATCCTCTGAATAGTAATAATCTGCTATTTATAAATACTATAGATCTTTTATATATTATTACTTCTATTCTCCCTCTCTGTACGGTGTCTTTTAATAAATATAAGTGTTTTTTTTTCTGTCATGAAAGTTATCAATCTTCTTTTAGGCTATGTAATTTTTATTATTTGATTAAAATTCTTGCTTCCACCACAATTATAAAGATATTTCCTTAGAGCTATGCAAGTAAGTCTTTAATTCATCTAATACTTATTTTGGTAGAGGGTGAAGTAGGAATCAATTTGATTTAGGTATTTTAACACATGACCAAGTTTTCCAATATTATTTATTGAATAGTCTCTCCTTTCTCCACTGACTTGCAATATCCACTCTTCTATAAATCAAATTTGCATTCATGAATGCAACAGTTCCTGGGTTTGCTACTTTGTTCCTTTGTTTACTTGTCTATCTCTTCATCAACTCCTCTATGTCTTAATCACTATACTTTTTGATAAGACTTGGTGCTTAAAAGGAAATTTCAGGGACGCCTGGGTGGCTCAGTCGGTTAAATGGCCAACGTCAGCTCGGCTCATGATCTCGTGGTGCTTGAGTTGGAGCCCCATGTTGAGCTCTGTGCTGACAGCTCAGAGCCTGGAGCCTGCTTCAGATTCTTCTGCCAAAAGAATTGATCATTATTTTTTAATCTAATTATTAGGTATTTTACATTTATCAAGTTATTGTCATTTTTATCCGTTAATACAGTTATATTCTCCAACTGATTTTTACTGCCGTAAAATCAGCAGTAAATGTTTCCTTTTGAATACTGTTATCTAGTAACATGACTGATTTCTAAATTAACTCTAATAATCAGTAAGTTCAATTATGTTATCTAGATTTAATGGCTGTGCTGTTTCTTCCATTCCAATTTTTATACCTTTTACCCCCCTTATCTCAAGGCATTAGCTAGAGCTTTCAATGCAATGTTAAATAGAAATTGTGATAATGGGAACCTGTGACTTGTTCCTTGTTTCTAATTTGAAGAGTTTTCAACATATACCATTAATATGATGTTCATTGTGGTTTAGTGAGAATCATTTGCTGTGCTAAGAAAATTCCCTTCGGTTTTTAGTTTTCTAAGGATGTTTATCCTCAGTGGATATTAAATGTAAAAATTTCCCCAAATACCTTCTGTAGGAATAATGAGGTGATTTACATTAATTCACTTTCTAGTAATAAATGGTCTTCACATTCTTGGGATAGATCCAGCTTAGATTATGCTATATGTTTTTGTTTTATAAATTGCTAGATTTAGATGCAAATAATGTATTTAGGTTTTTGTATCTGTTCACGAATCATTTTTGGCCGGTAATTTTCCCCTTTTCATTTTTTATACTTTTCTGTTTTTGTTGTAGGCCTTTCCTTTTTTATATGGTGTGGAGAAGTTTGCATAAACTGAAATTATAAAAAAACAAAACAAAACCTTGTGTTTCAAGCTACCTGGACCTGGTATTACCACAATGAGATTTTTTAAAATTGTGTCTATTGGGGCACCTGGGTGGCTCAGTCGGTTAAGCACCCAACTTCGGTTCAGGTCATGAACTCATGTTTGGTTCCTGCGTTCAAGCTCAGCATGGAGCTCTGTGCTGACAGCTCAGAGCCTGGAGCCTGCCTCAGATTCTGTGTTTCCCTCTCTTTCTCTGCTCTTCCCCCACTCACACTCTGTCTCTGTCTCTCTCAAAAATAAACATTAAAAAAAATGTGTCCATTATTTTGACAATAATAGAACCATTCAGATTTACCAGTTCTTCTGGGGTCAGTTTGGATGAGCTGAGGTTTTATAAAATTCATTCATTTCACCTAATTTTTATATGTGTAAAGTTTTCATAATATTCTTGTATTAGGTGCATAATACAAATAGTATCTCTAGTTTTATCTATTTTGTCTTTCAACGTGGTATATGTTGGGAGCCTTTTTATTAATCATCCAGGGAACATATATGTCATCAATGTATTCAAATAGCTCTCTTGGCTAGGTTGGTCCTCCCTCTTGCACTTTTTATTAAATTTTACTTCTATGTTTCCTTTTTTCTACTTTATTTGATTGTCTCCTTAAATTATCTATCTTTTTTTTTTTTTTTTTAATTTATTTTTGGGACAGAGAGAGACAGAGCATGAACGGGGGAGGGGCAGAGAGAGAGGGAGACACAGAATCGGAAACAGGCTCCAGGCTCCGAGCCATCAGCCCAGAGCCTGACGCGGGGCTCGAACTCACGGACTGCGAGATCGTGACCTGGCTGAAGTCGGACGCTTAACCGACTGCGCCACCCAGGCGCCCCAAATTATCTATCTTTTAAGTTGGATATCTGGCTTATTAATTTTTAGGTTTATTTCTGTTCTAAATTAAGCTCTTAAGCTATACATTCCCCTTTACTACATTAGGACGTGCCAGAAGTTTTGAAATGCAGTAATTTCATATTTGTTTACTTACAAATAAATATTTAGTATTTCCTTTTTTAATTTTGATGATTTAATTTGTGAGAATTTAGATATATATTTTCTAATCTCCAAGTATGTGAAGTTTTTTAGCTGAGACTTATTATTGATTTCTAATTTAATTCCACTGTGATTGAAGACTGGCCATTTTAATCCCTTTTACTACTTAAACAGTTATAGTCATTACATTTTATTCTTTTAGTGATGACCTTAGCTATTGTAACACACACTCTAAACTAAAGCAGCACTAAAATTAGTGTTTTTACTCTTCAGCTGAGCAAAACAAAGACTTTATATATTTCAACTTGAATCATACCCTCCTACCTTACATGTTACCTTTTGCCTTGTGTTTCAGTTCTTTGTTTCATTCCGTTTGGAAGGTATTATTAAGTATTTTAGATAGTGATTTTTCATAGAATTTATGCACATATATTTCAACACCTTTTTTATAACTTGTTATTATATTTCAGACTTTACTTCTGTTATCATTTTTCTTACACCTGAAATTCATTCGCTGGAATTTAAATTCAATTTAGGAAGAATCTAAAGGCTGTAAATTCTCTCAGTGTTTTTTTTTTTTTTCCCTGAAAACTGCCTTTATTTGTCCTTTATTCTTGAAAGATAGTTTCACTGACTCTACAATTCTAATTTGACATTTATGTTTTCCACATATTAATAATAATTTTTCATTGCCTTTTGCCCTTTATTCTTGTTTATGAGAAGCCAGGCATTAGTTAAATTACTGTTCCTTTCTCAGTAAACTGGATGTTTTGTTTTGGTTTGGTTTTCACTGCTTCCTTTTATGATCCATCTCTGGTCATTTTGATGATTTTGGTTTTTTTTAAGGAAGAGAATCCCATGAGGGGCAGAGAAAGAGAGAGAGAAAGAGAGAAGCAGAGCTCACCCAGGGTTCATGTTTTACCTGAAGCAGGGCTTGAGCTTACCCCATGCGGGGCTCAAACTCACAAACTGAGATCATGACCTGAGCCAAAGTCAGATGCTTAACAACTGAGCCACCCAGGTGCCCTGACCATTTTGATGATTTTACATGTGATTTTCATTTTATTTATTTTTTTTAATTTTTTTTTAAACGTTTATTTATTTTTGAGACAGAGAGAGACAGAGCATGAACGGGGGAGGGTCAGAGAGAGAGGGAGACACAGAATCTGAAACGGGCTCTAGGCTCTGAGCCGTCAGCACAGAGCCCGACGCGGGGCTCGAACTCACGGACCGCGAGAACATGACCTGAGCCGAAGTCAGACGCTTAACCAACTGAGCCACCCAGGCGCCCCCGTTTTATTTTTTGCTTGGGCTTACTTTGTTCTTAAGTCGGATAAGTCTGTTTTTCAATAATGTTGAGAAATTCTTATTTATCATTTCTTCAAATAGTAGATTTTTCCTCCATTACCTATAGTAATTCTTTCTAGAAGTCCAATTCGAGACACCTTAGACTGTCGCAATCTCCCCTTGATGTCTCATATTCCTTTTTCATAATTTCCAGACAAAGGTCTCTATGATGAATTCTGAGTATTTTCTTCAAATACTTCTTTTCTAAATCTCTGTAAGGTCATGGCTAATTATTATTCACTGAGGTTATTATTATTATTATTATTACTATTATTTTATTTTATGTCTAGAAGCTTATCTATTTTCCAAATATTCATGAATCTCTTTTCATTTGCCTGTAGTTTCATGCTATTCCTTCATTATAAAAATCCTAGTCATAATTAAGTTTATAATTTGGTGTGTGATATTTTCAGTTTTACATCTGTGCGAGTATGATCCTAATGTTTGTTTTACTCTTTCTCATTCATGGAGACCTTTAGCTAGTGTACTTTGTGACTTTTGTCCATGAGTTGTTCATTCTCCTCAGAACTTTATCTTGGGGATGATGTGAGGCCAGAGTTTACGCTGCCATTCCTTCAGAAAAGAGTGTCATTTTCTTGTGTAAGTTGTCTGACATGATCTTAAAATAAGAAAATTTGAGATTCTTCAAATAATAAAAATTGTGAATTAGAATCCAAGAAGTACTTAAATTTATTTTTTTTTTTAGTCTGTACTCCTAGCACCATGGTATGGTTTCTTTGGAATGTCTTTGGTCCATACTTTGCAACACTTAATTTTGCCCTCTTCTCTCACCCTGCCCTTCCTCTACTACCACCACACAGAGGATAGAAACAATAAATCCCAGGTTTATTGTCTAAGCAATGTACTTTAGGCATTCCTCAGTCTTTATCTTTTGTGCCCAGGTCCCACAAAGTTGTTTCTTAAAAGGTCAGGTTTCCAGAATTCCATACAATTCTTCGGGGAAAGACTATCTTGGATCCTAACTTTCCACTCAGGAGTTCTAATTTTCCTCACAAGCTGGCCTTTGTGGATTTCCCTTTTTTGTACAATTTTAGCAATGGATGTCTACCCAGCATTATCATTAGGAGGGTTCTATGGTGTATCTAGTGAAACAAACCATCTGAAAGGAGGTATGTATGCTATTTTTCAGATATATTAATATCATAAAACCTATGTATAATGTAATATTAAAGTAGATAATGTTTGCAAAGTAAGTTTTAAAACATTTCATCTATCAGGGCACCTGGGTGGCTCAGTCAGTTAAGTGTCCAACTTCAGCTCAGGTCATGACCTCACAGTTCATGAGTTTAAGCACCATGTCAGGCTCTGTGCTGACAGCTCAGAGACTGGAGTCTGCTTCAGATTCTGGTCTCCCTCTCTCTCTCTGCCCCTCCCCCACTCATGCTCTGTTTCTCTCTCAAAAATAAATAAACATTAAAAACTTAAAAGAAAATAAAACATTTTATCTATGTAAGATCATTATAAGTGAGATGTGGTAGATGTTGAGTCCTCTATGCACAGCTATATAGAAAATTCAGAGAGATCACATGTACCACTCCAGGTTTCACACCTCTTGACTATCACAAACCTACAGTGTTGAAAACAGCATTATAAATGTGCAAATTTGTGCTACATTTACCTTACTTACATAGTTAAAACAATTTGATGGGATAATATTGTCAGTTCTGGCATTCCTCCTTTCTAGGAGAAGTTGTAATCTCTACCCCTTTGAATTTATTACACAATAGATATGTTAAAACTAGTTAACATATCAACTCTTTCCAATTTATGGAATATGTATTTGAATTATAAAATTGCCCTGACACTTTATACTAAATAAAATTGCTCTTGAAGCGTTGTTCCATAGTTTGCCTTTCCAATGCTTATTTACCATGTGTTTTGTTTTTTTTCTAATTTAGGTATAACTGACATACAACATTACATCAATTTCATGTGTACAACTATCATGTGAATTTCCAACTCCAAAATAAGTTTGTATTCTATATTCAATAGCAAGGGAAAGCTGAAGTTAGAAAAAAGCAAAATAACTACTTCTTTTCCTATTAAGCTTAACATAATGGCTAAGATTGCACTTCCAACTTCCCTTGAAAATGTCTCAAACATATTTCTTCCTTTATGTTTCCTTAAATACAGGATAATAAAGTTATTAAATACTCAGCTTTTTAAAAATCCATACAACATCCTTTCCCAACATGTAGAGTTGCCAAATAAAACAGAATGCCTAATTACATTTAAATTTTAGATGAAAGATGACCATTTTTACAGTATCCGTATGAGCCATGCATATTTTTGACAGTCTATACGAAAAAGTACTTATCGTTTCTATGAAATTCAAATGTAACTGAGTATGTCATTTTTGTTGTGGTGGTTGTTTGCTAAAAACAGCTACCATACTATTATGGCAGCATCGTACATGTACACACTATAAATAGACTTTTTCTAAAGTACTAATAAATTACGTCCCCATATGCTTTCTCAAGTGTTTAGTGGGCCCCAAATGATTAATTTTCTTATTTGTAACAGCTTGACCTCATTTGTGTTTTAGTCATACATTTAAGTTTATTCACAGAGGCCAAGTTCTACAATATCAAGAGTAATGAAGGGGCTTCTTTTAATTAATTAATAAATAATTTTACAAAAGACCAGGTGTTTACATTAGAAGATTAATGTCAAGTGGGGGAAAACTATCAGATTACATTTTGTGATCCTGCAAAGTCAGCAAGTAGGATTCTCAAGCACTCATCTTGGCCTCTGTTAAAAAGAAAACAAAAACTTCTCTCGTATAGATCATCTCATATATCAACAAGACACTCTATATAGAAACCTCGAAAAACTCCACCAAAAAATGGCTAGAACTGATGCAAGAATTAAGTAAAGTCATAGGATACAAAATCTATTTACAGAAATCTGTTCCATTTCTATACACCAATAATGAAGCAGCAGAAAGAGAAATCAAGAAATCAATTTCATATACAATTTCACCAAAACCCATAAGATACCTAGGAATAAACCTAACCAAAGGAGTAAAAGACCTGGACTCTGAAAACTATTAAACATTGACAAAAGAAATTGAAGGGGACAAAAAGAAATGAAAAACATTCTATGTTCATGGATAAGAAGAATAAATATTGTTAAAATGTCAATACTACCCAAAACAATCTACACATTTAATGCAATCCCTATACAAATAGCAACAGTATTTTTCACAGAGCTAGAATAAACAATTTTAAAATTTTTATGGAACCAGAAAAGACCCAAAATAACAAAGCAACCTTGAAAAACAAAAGCAAACTGGGAGGCATCACAATTCTAAACTTCAACTTATATTACAAAGCAATAGTCATCAAGACAGCATGGTACTGGCACAAATATAGACACATAGGTCAATGGAACAGAAAAGAAAATGAAGAAATGAACCCACAACCATATGGTCAAGTATTCTTCAACAAATTAGTAAAGAATATTCAATGGGAAAAAGACAGTATCTTCAACAAATAGTATTGGAAAACCTGGACAGCAATATGCAGAAGAATGGAATTGGACCACTTTCTTACATCATACACAAAAATAAATTCAAAATGGATGAAATATCTAAATGTGAGAAAGGAAACCATTAAAATCCTCTAGAAGAACACAGGCAGTAACCTCTTTGACATTGGCCATAGAAACTTCTTACTAGATATGTCTCTTGAGGCAAGGAAAAAAAACAAAAGCAAGGATAAACTGTTGGGATTTCATTAAGATAAGACATTAAGACAATCAACAAAACTAAAAGGCAGCCTATGGAATGAAAGAAGATATTTGCAAGTGACATATCTCTAAAGAGCTTGTATCCAAATTCTAAAAGAACTCAACACCCAAATAACAAATAATCCAGTTAAAAAATGGGCAGAAGACATGAATAGACAATTTTCCAAAGAACACATCCAGATGGCCAAAAGACACATGAAAAGATGCTCAACATCAGTCATCATCAGGGAAATACAAATCAAAATTCACATCTGTCAGAATGGCTAAAATCAACAACACAAGAAACAACAGGTATTGTCAAGGATGTGGAGAAAGGGGAACCCTCTTGTGCTGTTGGTGGGAACACAAACTAGTGCAGCCACTCTGGAAAACAGTATGGAGGTTCCTCAAAAAGCTAAAAATAGAACTATCCTACAATCCAGAAATTTGCACTACTAGGTATTTACATAAAAAACATAAAAATACTAATTTGAACGGACACATGCACCCTGATGTTTATAGTAAGATTATAATAGCCAAGTTATTGAAAGAGGCAAAATGTCCATCAACTGATGAATGTATAAAGAAGAAGTGAGATATATATACTCATTAAGTAAAGTCGTAGGATACAAAACCAATGTATAGAAATCTGCTGTGTTTCTATACACTAATAATGAAGTAGCAGAAAATAAGTATAAAATATATATTATATTAATGGAATATTAGTCAGCCATAAAAAATTGCAAAGTGCCATTTGCAATGATATGGATGATGCTAGAGAATATTATACTAACTGAAATAAGTCAGAGAAAGGCAAATATCATGATTTCACTCATATGTGTAATTTAAAAAACAAAACAAACAAGCAAAAGGACAAAAAAAGAGAGAAACAGAGGCAAACCAAGAAGCAGACTCTTAACTGTGGAGAACACACTGATGGTTACCATAGGGGATGAGTACGGGAATGGGTTAATTAGGTGATGGAGATTATACTGGATGTTAATGGGAATTTAAATAAAAAATTTTAAAAAGATATAAATGTTTAAAACTTAGGAGTCTAAGAATATAGGTAAAGACCTGTGCTTACCTTATGGAAACTACAATGTGTATAATGTGCCCTTTAAGTAACATCTTCATTCAGTAAGATATAAGAGTTTTTACATGTATGTGTGAAAGCATATGGGAATAGCCATGTGCTTAACTGGTTGATACTACAAAATATATAATTCTTCTTTCAAGTAACATTTTCATTCTTTAAGATATAAGGGTTTGCACATTTTATATAGGAACATGTGAGAATAACCTTATGCTTATGCTTAACTGATTAAAACAACAGTGTATATAATATATATATATATGTATATATATATACATATCACCTCAAATATATGTAATATAGACAACGTGTACCACATGTATACACTGTGTATATCACACATCATATACCACATATATATACCATATAATCATGCTATATACCGTATATATTATATATACATTATATGTTTTATCTCATATATAGCATCGTAATAGTCAAGTTGCTAATATATGAAAAGTTTGATTTTTTCAGAAGATTATTATTATAGTCTTAAAACCAAAATATAGTTGGTAGGTTTCACCTACAATCTTCATCATAACTAAACAAGTAGGTTCAATAAAGATCCAGGAAAACATAAACTTTACATATCATCCAAGAAATGCAATATATTATATCAGGAATACCATCTACAAACATGGGTAACTTGAATTTCATATTATGTGTCTCTTCTGAACGTTCAGATTATGCCTAAATGTCAACATCACATGACAAGAACTGTTGAACCTTCTAGCATTTTATGAGTGTGTGTGTATATGTGTGTGTGCATGTTACACTTTTCAAATTATTTCATTCATATGAAAAGACTTTGTCTTTTGGCTTCCAATTTTGTTCAGTATGTTCACTTGAGGACAAAATCAGTATTATGAAGCTGTTAAAAAGTAGCATGACATTTCACAGGCTGCCTAGAAAGCTTTTAAATGTTAGCCAACCGTATTACGTCCCTGAGAGAAAGATTCAAAACTACCGGAGGTTTTTTTTTTTCTTTTGTATATACATTTAGTGAGGTGTAGTGTGGTTTTCTTAAGAGCATGTAGAGGTTTCTTTTTTTCTTTTGTATATACATTTAGTGAGGTGTAGTGTGGTTTTCTTAAGAGCATGTAGAGCTTTGTGCAGACAGAAGTGGGTTTGAATTCCAGCTCTCTCTTTTTCAGTATTTGTTACTACTGACCTTTCCCTTTGTGTGATAACACACCGCTGGTGGTTCTCCATTCACTCAGGGTGCTCCATACAAAAACTATGGCTAACGCTTCCTTCCTTATCTAAATTTAAAATGTTGGAGTTCCTCAAAGCTGGGTGCTAAGGCCTCTTTTTTTTTTTGGCCCTCTTTTGATTCAGTAGTTTCTCCCAGGTGATCTTTCGACTTAAATTATATTTAAATGCTGATGACTTCCAGGAATCCTGACCTCTTTTTCTAAAAGTCATTGTACATATAGGGCACCTGGGTGACTCGGTTGAGCGTCCAACTCTTAATTTTGGTTCAGGTCATCATCTCATGGTTTCATTCATTCAAGCCCCATATCAGGCTCTGCACTGACAGCACAAAGCCTGCTTGGTATTCTCCCTCTTCCCTACATTTTCTACCCCTCTGTTGCTCACGCTCTGCCTCTCTCAAAATAAATAAACTTAAAGTAAAAAAAAAAGTCATCATACACATCCACACAGACCTTGAGCTGCACAGCTTGCTGCCTTTGATCTGTGATGTACAACCTGCACAACTGCACATGGAAGCCCTTTCTGAGACCTGGAACCGCCTAGGTAACTGAATTTGGCAGATGCCAAATGACTTGAAATGACTCCTAGGCAACTGATTGGTACTTAGATTTTTCGATCTTCATCTTAGGATGACAATCATGGCTTGGTTAGAGTTTACCAAATACAGCTCTCTACTCACACATGCTCCCTAGTTACCTTGGTGAATTAGAGCCATATTTTGCACATACTTAATATTCAAGGACAAACCTACTAGTCTCAGCACACTGGTCACTCAGAGGGCAAGTTTCCATTAGTTATCAGTTTAAGGTAGCTTTTCTCACTGAGACTTATAGAGTAGACCAAAAGTGCCTGGAGTATTGCAAGTGTATAACAAGTATGTGTTGAAAGAAATATTCAGCAAATGAAAATCTGACCAGGCCAGGGTTCTTGACCCAGCCATGTAGAGATATCAAGACCCGAGAGACAGGCTGACATGGTACCCTCACTGACATCTCAGGTCGTCTCAGGTCGTCTAGCTCTTCCTAGTTGCAAAACTATGATTCTGGCCAATATCAGAATAGCAAAAGGCTTTATTAGTGAGAGAACATATATGCAAAACCCCAAAAGGTCAAGGAGCAGGACAGGCCCACCTGTTTGACTAGAACAGCATCTGGGTCAAAACCTCAGTGCTTTAGGTAAACTTACCGTAAAGCTTAGCAGTTCACTGACAAAATGTAGAACGGTATTACAATAGCCATTCCTCTAGTACTGCCCCCCACCTAGTTAACACATCCATGACTTTCCAATTTGGATGTTTCTGTTTGGACTCTTTTGGAAGAATTAAAATCTCAGCACACAAACAAAATAATGAAATATTCTTTGCCAGTAAGGATGGTCATTCATTGTGTTCTCAGTACAAAATTCTGGCAATAGATTTCTGTAATTTCTAATACAACACAATACGAAGAATCATCCTACAATAATTTGACCATTGCTAACAACTATGAAATTAACTGTCCCGAGAATTTCTTTCCAATTTAAAGAGGGTTAAATTGCTCATTTGCATGTTGATTAGCATTCACTTTAAAATCTGGCAAATGTAATTCCTCTGCATCCAACATTTAATGACAAACTTAGCATATCTAACCATTAAATTTAAAGGGATCACTACTTTGTTTACTAGATATTTTTAGATAATAAACTCATTATTCCATACTGTTTCCAAATATTAAAAATGCTGATTTATTTGCTTTCCTTGACATAAAAAAAAAATGTTCCCAGTGTAGCAGATACAGCATTTCATAATAAAGCTCAACTGTCTTCACAAATGTGTAGGTTTAAAATAAAGAATCGTGTAAGCTGACATTTAACTTTGGAATTTGTTGCCATAAGGCAAAACCAATCACTGGCCTGTGTTCAGTGGCATTTAATAATTAAAGTTTTTCTCCTATAGCACTGCTATAATACATAGTTATTTAATGAGCAAATAAAGAACATTATTTAACCCTTTATCAAACTCATAAGCTCTGTTTCAATACATAATTTAGAACAATACATAATTAATAAATTTTACAAACATAACAAATAATTAAATGTAATTTTTATGTTATATATGTTTTAGAAACAGCATGCATTTTTTAAACAATTTTTTTAATATTTATTTATTTTGGAGACAGAAACTGCATGAACTGAAGAGGGGCAGAGAGAGAGGGAGACAGATAATCTGAAGCAGGCTCCATGGTGTCAGCACAAAGCCTGACCTGGGGCTTGAACCCACAAAAGAGATCATGACCTGGGCCAAAGGTGGAACCTCAACTGAGTCACCCAGGTGCCCCATTCATTTTGAGATCTAGGTTTTTTGGGTTTTTTTTTTTTTTTTTTTTTTTTTTTTTTGCTTTTACTTAAACAGAGATCAAATTCAAATATGGTATAATTTTAAGTTGTCCTTATTTTTATATTATTTTATTTTATTTTATTTAGTTTTGGTGCAAGGGATAAGCTAAAGGCTTCTTGCATATAGAGTCAAAACTATCCACAGATTTACCACCAGCAAGTTCTATATTGCTCATACATTGGAAATAGGGAAACACAATTAATTGTTTTAGTGACATAAAAGCAGGGATGATAAATGAGAAGGCAGATAATTATCTGTAACCATTTGAAGCAGTGGGGGAGCAAATGTTCTGTAACTATATAGATTTAATTAAATCCACTTGAAGTTTTAGCGATAACTTATTTCCACCAATATTCATAAATGTAGTCATTATCTGACAGGTCAGTGTCTGTACATACTCAACACTGTCCTAGGTGCTAAAGTGGCAATAATAAATAATCCAGTCTTATCAATTTTGGATCTTGCTAGTGGGATGAACAGGAAGTTAACAGTTAAGTATCTTATGTGCTCTGAGGGAAGAAAGTACTGGAGACCATGTCAGTTTAAAACAGAAGTGTCCAAAATGCTTTGAAGGATCAGAACAAGCTTTGTAGAATACCTGATAAATGGAGTTTTACAACATGAGTAGGAGACAGCCTGGCAAAGAGAAGTTGGTGGGAAGTATGGAAGATAACAGGGCATCGCTCTTTTAGGAGGAAAGTTAAAAAGAAAAAGAAGAAGGTGGGCTCTTCTACAGCCTTTCACTGAACATTATCCTCCTTCTCTACAGTTTTTGTAGTGATTCAAAAGGACTACAGGAAAAAGACATTTCCACTGGAGGAACATCTATGATTGGTGATGGAATCACAGACACGGACACAGACCCTCACATTTTGTCACACTGGTGACCGCTGCAGTGGCTCTGTCCACCCAGTGTGAGATAATTCACCCTACTGAGCTGCAGAGAAAACACAATCATATCTGGGAGAGAGTACTCAGCAGTAAAGGGTGACATTTCTTTTAATTAGATGCAATGGTAATAGAGTATGTACTATGAGTCAGGTTCTGTAGTGATTTAGTTCTCCTCAGATCTAGGTGTTTTTATCCTTTATAAATGAGAGAACTATAGCTGCAAGAATAGTGAAACAGACTGGCTGATAAGGACTGGAGGGCAAGTAGTGTATTGGGGAGGGCTGGAAAAAAGTGGCAGGGAGTAGGGCCAGGCGTACAGATAAGGGAAGAAGGCCAGTAAAGGGTATGCTATGAAACTACCCTAGGGAGCAAATGAAAAGCCCGGGAAAGGGAGGAAACCCACGTCTCAGAATTGTCCTGTCTATGGAGAAAGGGACTGGGATCTTTATACTCATGAGAGTCATTTGTTTGGGACTCTTGGGGGTGGGTGGTGTTATTCCAGCATCTTATCTCCTACACATAAGAACAGAATAGCCTTCTGTGGTTTCAAGTAGAAAAATAAAAACAAACCTCTCAGGCACAGACGTGTAGGCGCTGACATTTGGGAGCAAACCAGAGAACACTGAAAGGTCTGAGCAATGGGGACAGGGCACCACCACTATCTGTGACAGATACTCTACAGTTTAGAACAATCATTACAGACAAAATAATAAATAAACCATGACTAGGAACGATTTAAAGTTATGTGAGTCTCTCATGCCTTTAAAACAATATGCCAACCATATTTTGAAATACTAAAGACCCATCTTCTTAAAACCAGTGGCAAAAGCAATTACACATTACAATAAAATAGGAAAATTTTAAGTGTTGAGCAAGAAATTATGCTCTGGCCCCAAGGTTCACACTGTGGTCTAATATTAATAACTTGGAGCAGAGAGTTGAAGAAGATGAATATGAAATCAGAAAAAAATCTAAGGTAAGAAAAAAGTAAAAGCAGTTGAGATGTACAAAATATAAAATGAAGACTATATGTAGAAAATATAAGAACTATGTCAATTATAAATCAAGCAAGAGGCCAGTAAGGAAAAGATTCACTTCTAAATTATAAATAGCAGAGGTTATTTAGAGACAAGATGCATGGTTAATAATTTTTTACTTAAAAAAAGTAGCCATAAGACTTAATGCTAGTGGCACAAAACACATACTTTTTACAGAAAAAGAGAAGGAAAGGCCTTTCACCTGACCCTGGGCTTTGTATAAACAATCATAGGCAAAGTTCACCTAATCATGAGGCAATTTATAGACATATTCCTTCTAAAAATACTTCAGAAGTAACTCACAAAAGTTGGAAGGAAATAAAGTGTGTGTGTGTATGTGTGTGTGTATGTGTATATATATATATATATATATATATATATATACACATATCTCTCTCTATATCTAGACATACACACACATATGTGTGTGTGTATATATATATACACACACACACACACACACACACACACACACACATACTAGAAATATAGGAAATATAGGCTAGGTTGTGTCAGTACTAACTAGCAAAATGACTTTGGAAAATTATTAAACATCTATAGACCTCAGTTTTCTGTTTACAAAACACCAGTTTGAGTGTGATGATTTGTATGGTAACATTTAAGAGGGAAGCCTTCCAAACATATTAGTAATTAGAACCAGACATTTTATTTAATATATTTATAGAGTGAGTAATTTATGGTAAAGGGGTAAAGAAGTATATATTTTAATTTAGAATTTAGATATGACTTACCAATGTGAGAATGTGTTTGCCCAAAATTAAACACTCATTGAATAAGAAAGAACATATGTAATGAAAATGGTCTCAATTAAACTTTGAGTATTTTCAACACAATTTTCAAAACCACTGGAATGAAAGTCAATCTGCTACATTCTATGAATATCAAGAAACTCCACATTGTTAAAAAATTAGTAAAAGTGTAAGAAAAACTTGTATTCTCCATGTCAGTGTATCTCTAGGTATAAATAAACTGGTCAGCACACAGGAGCTATTCTGGTCTATCACGATTACCAACCCCAGAATCAGTCATTTAAAATTAGTTTAGGGGCACCTGGGTGGCTCAATCAGTTAAGTGTCCAGTCCAGGATATGATCATGCAGTTTGTGAGTTTGAGCCCCGTATCAGGGTTTCTGCTGTCAGCAGAGAGCTCTCTTTGGATCTTCTATGCCCTGCTCTATCAGCTTTTCTCTCTCTCTCTCTCTTTCTCTCAAAAATAAATAGACATTTAGGCACGCCTGGGTGGCCCAGTCAGTTAAATGTCCAACTGTTGGTTTTGGCTCAGGTCATGATCTCACAGTTCATGAGTTCAAGCCCCACGTTGGGCTCCGCACTGACTGTGGGGCCTGTTTGGCATTCTCTCTCTCCCCCTCTCTCTCTCTCTGTCCGCCCCTGCTCTCTCTCTCTCTCTCTAAAATAAATAAGTAAAACTTTAAAAATAAATAAATAAACATTTAAAACAAAAAATAAATAAAAACAGTTTACATATCAGAATGCTTTTAAAGAGCCTAATTTGAAATTCAACTGATGCACACCTTGCCATGTTCATGAGCATAATCAGGCAGCCAGTTCTATATATTTGGGGTATTTTAAAAAGAATAGGATTGAGAACGGAACTTAGAAAAGTTAGAGTGTTATGATCCTCTGAGGAAATAGGAAGGAGTGAAAAGTCAAGATTTGATAAAAAGCTGAAGCAAAAGGAAGAATGAGGATATAAGCTGGTCATGCTCCTGACCCTGGGAGTCGCAGGCCCTCTCTCAAGGCAGAGTGTCACTTCAAGAAGGAGTAGGGCTCAGGGAGTAATGCTGTGTTTCCATTTTGTTTCATGATACACATTTATGCTTGAGTTTTGCCTCTGCTGATCCACATACCTATTCCATAGACTTTGAGTATCTTTAAACTCACTCAATCCTGCCCTGCACAAACCAGCCCGTTACCATGCTTAGAGCTTCAGCTCATTTCTTGTACCCACCTTTACTAGTATCTTGGCCTTTGAGGCTCTCAAATTGAGATTCTACATTTAGACCCAAACAGATCCAAATGGCAACAGCTACTTTCAAATACATAACAAATCCTCATTGTACAGAAGTGATTTGATGTATCGTGTGGCACCAGAAGAGAGAACCATAAACAGATATTACATGTAGACATTAACAGAAGGTAAACTTGAGGCTCAGCAAAAAAGATATTTTCTAAAGATAAAGCTTCTTAAAAAGAGAGGATAACCCTACACCAGGCTAGAAACTCTGGTCTGCCACCTTCGACCTAGTCTCAAAATGCCAAGACGTCTTTGCTTCCCTAACAATTTTGCCTCCACGGGGTCCAGTTTCTAACCTTTGATCAACATCATGAACTCCTCTTTGTATTTGTGCTTCTGGCTTCCTGGGAGCCACTGGAGAAAGGCAAGGCATTATAATGATTAGCCCAATACAAATCTAAATTAGCAAACTGCATTCCAGCTCTATTTGCCTCTTGGCAACATTTTTATTCAGTTCAGAGATTCTCTAGTTCAGTGGCTTTTGGAATTTTTTTTTTAATTACACTCCACAGAAAGAAATCAATTTTATGTCAAGACCCAGGATACTCATACATATCTATTTAACTGCAACAAAATTTCATGGAACAAAGCTTACCCTTACAAAATGTAGTGTGCTCTAATATTTTCTGTTTTATTCTATTTTGTTTTGAAATATACTAGTTGCAACCCACTGAAGTGATTATATGAGCCACCAATGGATCGTATACCCGTGTTTGGAAAAGTAGTAATTTCATGATTTAGGCATGTATGCTTCAGTACATGACTCCTAAAGTCAAGAGAAGTCATAAATGTCATCTTTTTCTTCTACATTTCACAATATGCATTTTTACAAGCATTGTTTTACCAATGCTCTTGTTCCCCTAGTTCTGCCCCACCCCCTCCTCTCCAAATCCTCTTTGCTAGGCTTCGATGGAATCCCAGCCGGCCTACTGAAAACTTCTTCTTCTATTATTCCCACTCTCCTGGCCCCTAACTGCCCTTGTATCTTGTATCTCTTCCCCCCACTTCATTCTTCCCCTCTATAGACAGATATTTTTGGATCAGTTCTCTCCTATTTTGGCAAACAATGAAAACAACAACAACTTCCTTTGAGTCAGCCTTCTGTGAAGAGTAGCTATTTTCTTAACTCATCATTTGTCAATTAATTACTCTTTTGAAACTTGATAAGGGGTTTTAAACCCTTTATTCTCACTATAAGTTTTTTGTGTTTATTATTTCTCTGCCTGGATTGGAAATGCCTTGAGAATAGCAATTGCATGTTGTAGCTCTTTGGTGTGTAATTTCCCTGACTCATTTAGTGCATTGCAGGCAGCAATCAGCAGGCACTGAATGACTGGAATAGTTGGAAGATGTCATGACAGGAAGTTCACATGGTCCAGCTTCTCTGGAACGTATGTAACTCTGAACCTAAGGTTCTGCAGGTCGTACAAAGGCATGGAAGCCACTGATTACCTCACTCCAGTTTTTCTGGACCGTTTTCATCCCTGCACCTCCTGCCTAGAGCTAGGATACTATACAGATAGATTTGTTTACAAAGTCAAGGCCATAAAAATAACGTTTTGTTTGTTTGGAAATGTGTGGAGTACTTTAGCATGAATCGTCTTAACCCATCATCATCACCTGAGCCTTCTCAGCAAAGGGGGCAGATCTATGAGCCCCACTTCACATCTGAGAAAACCAAAGGGATTCATTAAACTAGAAAGATAGAGCTGAAGTTACAAAGCTACCATGTGATCAAGCCAGGGTTCCAATCTAAGCCTTCTGACTGAAAGCTTGGCCTCTTCACTATGTCAAGTTTCGCCCTCAATCAAGAAACAATTACATGCAGATTTTCTTCTAATCAACTAAGTACGTACATATGTGTTTTGAAAACTACAAGCTCCACATAAACATTGAGCTATAAATGCTATTGCGATTCTTGTTCCCATAACACTTCTATTTTTAGAGTCCTCCTAGGTTTTTTTCACAATTACTCTTTCCCTATAGGATAAGCAAAGCAGGTGTTATGATCACAGTATTCAGATGAAGAATTGATGCTAAGAGAAACTATGTGGCTTCCCCAATTTCCCACTACTCAGTGGTGGTGGAGTCATAGTTGTGGGTGCACGTCTGGCGTTCCACACGCTGTTCCACGTTACCTTTATAGCCTTGACAATGTTAAAACCCTCCCTAATGTTTACCATATAAAGTCTGAAAAACTGACTTGAACTTTAATAATTAATTATAAAAGAATATTCTAACCCTAAAAACAAGACTGCAGGATTCTAAAAGTGCTGATGAGAACATTTCAGTGGAACTGCAGAAAAATACATTATGATATGTAATTTACTAATACAAACCTCATTCGTTTCCTTATATAATAGAATCAGGTCAGAAATCCGAGAAAATTATTTTATAACCCTAAAATTATGTATATATATAATATATACTTTATATATTATATATATATACATATATATATATATATATAATTCTCATACACAGGAATATAATTTTAAATCTCACTGCAGTTAAGAGCCCTTAAAGCCTTGTAGTTTGCCAGGAAATGAACATCATGAAGCATATATTTCTAATAACACTATGAACAGGTGAACATCCTATGTACTTCAGATAGACTGGAAAACTCCACTTTTAATTATCGTGAGAGAGAATCAATTCTTTCTGTATGTATGAATGGAAGTTTGCTGTATGTTAGTGAAATGAATATTGATCTTGTTCTACTTTCTTTCAGTCTCCAAGGAAGTTTTTCTAACTCTCATAATACTTGGCTTAGTATTTTAGAATTATGTGCATAGTTGTCTTGCCCTCCTCTTCTCACCTCATTTCCCTCATTTCTCTAGGCATCTCCATGTTTTCCCAAGACTTCATCGGTTTCAAAAATGAGACCAGAAGAGTTGGTCATTATGTATATATAAGCTTCCTGAAGACTAGAGACATATCTTACTCCAATTTTCCTCTTGAACCACACCGGGCAGATTTCTGCAAATGATAGGCTAAATAAACATTGGTTGACTTTAATGAAATGTGAAAGCTGAACACTAATAATTTACTCATGGTTATTACCAAATGCAACTAGACTCACTACACATTATAACCTGATTTGTATTTGAGAAGCTACAAAAGCTTAGGAATCAGGTTTAAAAGTAGATATGTGGTTATGGAATGAATAAGTCATGGGAATAAAGGGCACAACATAAGGAATAGAGTCCATGATACTGTAATAGCATTATATGGTAACAGATGGTAGCTACACTTGTGACCACAGCAGAATGTATAAACTTATCAAATCAATGTATTGTTTACCTGAAACTAAAGTAATGCTGTGTGCCAACTACACTCAAATTAAAATATTTTTTAAAAATAGATATGTGACTCCCAATTAAAGATTCAGAAATAAAGTGGTTTTGAAGAGGGGTTTGATTCAAAATATTTAACAACTTTTATTTTTAATAAATATTTAAGTAGTACCTATTACTGAACACTTACTCTGAGTGCAAAGCATCGTAGCAAGCATTGAAAGAAAACCATTTCAGTTCAGTTCAGTTCAACCAATCATTTAATTCTTCAAAAAAACAATTTTGGCCCAAGTTAAAACCCATCAGTTTTTCCTGCATAAGAAGAATACATTTGATATCCATAACTGCTTTTTTAAAAACTGCCATAAGGAATAGGTGGCTGTCACTGTTAGTATTGGCCAATTAAGTCATTTTTTTGATTATATGTCTTGATACAGAATGTTTTTGTAAAGGGAAGCTCTGATACGGCTCAAATTATGTATATCAGCATATTCAAAATTGAATCAAATGTATTTCAGTTTCCTTAATGATGCCTAGAACATATGGACTTCCATGAAGTCTGAGAATCATTCAAAATTTCAGTACAAATTAATCCCATATTTATCACCATTACTGTGTGGGAAAATCTTTTTGTTTACTTTCCGTTAGCTTTTGAATTTATGAGGACTTGGCTATGATGTATGGAATGAAAGCTCAATGTACTTGTCTTTCTGCCAACCTTCATTCAAATTTTATACCTTAACAGACTTCACACTCATATATTTCTCTGGACAGACAAGTACCAATTTACAGTAGAGTGAAGCAAATTTTGACTATCTTTCTAATTTTGAGGCTTATCATTTGATCATCTCTGATGAACTAGAAAACTGAAACCCCTAATAGAAAATAGGAAGATAAGGATTCTATTACACATACAAATATTTTAAAAGCTTTGTTATAAAAGTGGTATTTGTTGTGTCAAACACAGCATTGAGCAACTTTATAATGGTATTTAATTTTATGGAAATCCTATGAGGTAGGTATCATTTACTGCTCAGAGAGGTTATATATATTATTAGATCTAGGGTTAGAACCTAGTTTGATTATAAGAGTCCTTAATTACTCTGGGCAGTGGTCATAGTAAATTCAATACACTTCCTCCTGTTAGACTAATTAAAATAAAACAAAAGGCACTTGCTCAAATTAAAAAAAAAAAGAAAGAATAAGAAAAAAGACTATCACAAAATAATAATTCCAAGCAAAAGGAATAATTTTAAGTTTATATACTTCAACCATTAATGAGTTTATATAGGCAGACTTCTGGATATATTACCAGTGGTTCCAGACCAAGGCAATAAAGTGACTATTGCAATAAAGTGAGTCAAATTGATTTGTTTTGTTTGTTTCCCAGTGCACATAAAAGTTATACTGACACTATTCCATAGTCTATTATATGTGCACTAGCATTATGTCTAAAAAAACAATGGACATACCTTAATTAAAAAATGCTTTAGTACTAAAAGGTGCTAACCATCATCTGAGCTTTCAAAGAGTCTTAATCTTTTTGTTCGTGGTGAGTCTTGTCTCCATGATGATGGCTGATGACTGATCAGGATGGTGGTTGCTGAGCACTGGAGTGGCTGTGGCAATTTCTTAAAACAGGACAATAATATTTGACCCATCAACTGACTCTGCCTTTCATGAACTATTTCTCTGTAGTATTCCAAGCTGTTTGATAGTATTTGACCCATAGTAGAACTTCTTTCAAGATTGGATCCATCCTCACAAGCACTGCCACTGCTTGATCAAATAAATTTATGTAAGATTCTAAATCATTTGTTGTCATTTCAACAATCTTCATAGCATCTTCACCAGGAGTAGATTCCATCTCAAGAAACTACTTTATTTGCTCACCCATAAGAAGTAACTCCTCATCCATTAGAGCTTCATCAGGACATTGCAGTAATTCAGTCACATCTGCAGGCCCCACACCCAATTCTAATTCTCGGGGGATTTCTATCACATGTGCAGTTACTTCTTCCACTGAAGTCATGATCTCCTCAAAGTCATGCCTGAGGGTTGGAACCAACTTCTTCCACACTTCCGTTTATGTTGATACCTTGACTTCTCGTGAATCACAAATGTTCTTTATGGCATCTAGAATGATGAATCCTTTCCAGAAGGTTTTCAATTTACTTTCCCCAGATCCATCAGAGGATCTACAGGCTATAGCAGTTCTAGTTCATGAAATGAATTTTTTTTAAATAATAAGACTCGAAACTCAAAATGGCTCCTTGATCCCTGGGTGGATGGTGTGTTAGCAGAATGGATGTTACGTCAAGAGGCAGGAAAACAACATTGATCTTATTCTCCATCTCCATCAGAGCTCTTGTATGACCAGCTGCATTGTCAATGAGCAGTAATATTTTGAATGGAATCTTGTTTTCTGAGCAGTAGGTCTCAACAGTGGGCTTAAAATATTCAGTAAACCATTTTTTAAATAAAAATGCTATCATCCAGCTTTTGTTCTATTTATAGAGCACAGTCAGGATATATTTAGCATAATTCTTAAGGACCCTAGGATTTTTGAAATGGTAACTGAGCACTTGCTTCAACTTAAAGTCATCAGCTGTCTTAGCCCCTAAAAAGAGAGTCAGCTTGTACTTTGAAGCTTTGAAGCCAAGCACTGAACACTCTCTGGCTAAGAAAGACCTAGATGGAATCTTGTTTCAAGAGAAGGCTGTTTTGTTTACACTGAAAATCTGTTATTTGGTGTAAACACGTTCCTTGCTGGTCTTACTTAAATCTCCTGGAGAACTTGTTGCAGCTGCCGTATCAGCACATGCTGCTTCACCTTGCACCTTTATGGTAACGTGATGGCTTCTTTACTTAAACCTCATGAACCAAACTGCTTACTTCCAGCTTTTCTTCTGCAACTTCCTCACTGTCCTCAGCCTTCATAGAATCGAAGAGAATTAGGGTCTTGTTTTGGGTTAAGCTTTGCCTAACATTTGGGAATGTTGTGGCTGGTTTGGTCTTCTATTCAGACCACTAAATCCTTTTCCATGTCAGCAGTAAGGCTGTTTTGCTTTCCTATCACTCGGGTGTTCATTGAAATAGCACTTTTAATTTCCTGAAAGATTTTTCCTTTGTATTTACAACTTGACTCACTGGTGCAAGAAGCCTAGCTTTCAGCCTGTCCTAGCTTTGGACATGCCTTCCTCACTGAGCTTAATCATTTCTAGCTTTTGATTTAAAGTGAGAGACCTGTGACTCTTCCTTTCACTTGAACACTTAGAGGCCACTGTGGGGTTACTAATTGCTGTACTTTGATATTGTTGTGTCTCAGAGAATAAGGGAGGCCTGAGGAGAGGGAGAGAGATGGGAAAATGGCCGGACACTGGAGCAGTCAGAACATACACACATTCATGATCAAGTTTGCTGTCTTATATAGGTGTGGTTCATGGTGCGCCCCGCCCCCCCCGCCTGCCCCGCCAATTATAATAGTAACATCAAAGATCACTGATCACAAATCACCATAAGAAATAAAGTAATAATGAAAAAGTTTAAAATATTGCAAAAATTACCAAAATGTGACACAAATACACAAAGTGTGCAAATGCTGTTGGAAAAAATGGCACCAGGAGACTTGTTCAACACAGGGTAGCCACAAACCGTCATTTGTAAAATGAAGGAAATAAAGTGAAGCACAATAAAAGATATTATGCCTGCATTTAATAATTCCATTTTGAGAACAAACTCATTATATTATCTAGGTATGTGTTTCATACTTTATTTTGGGATATAAGTCAGAAAGTTATATCACTTGTTTTAAAAATGCTAAGGTTATTTACTGAGATGAACTTATGGCTATGTCAAAGATGCAGCTGTCTTTTCTCAAACAGATACGAACTCACTTCTAACAGATCTCTGTGTAAAACTAATAGAGTCACACTCCAATATAAAACATTCATGTTTTTATTCTCTGCACTGGAGTAGATATAAGACTACTTCTTCTGAAAAAATCTTGGCTCTGTTTTTCAAGTGTTCCTCCAACCTACACCTGAACAGAAACCCATCTCAACATTGATACAGACTTACTTAAGCTTTGTCTCTTTAATAATCAGAATAAAGCATAGAGGTATGTCTTTAATCCTTACATGAAATAGTTACATTCATACTTACCAAGAAATCCTCAAGGATTTCACTATGTATTCACTTTTCTGCCCAGAATTACTTTGTTAATCATACTGGCATGTAACTTTGTACCCTGGCATAGTTTTATTGGTCATCTCATAGAATTACCTTTAAGGAAGCCATCAATAATAGTTAACCTAAGCATTCAAGATTGGTGAAAACTCTTTTAGAAAAAAAGATGCTAAATTTGTGAGCATAGAATTTTTCATAATATCCCTTTATTATCCTTCTAATATCCATGGAATCAGCAGTAATTACTGCTCTTTTGTTTTTAATATTAGTAATTTGTGTCTTTCTGTCTCTTTTTTTTAGTTAAACTAAAGTTTAATCAATTTATTGGTCTTTTCCTAGAACTAGCTTTAGATTTTATTGACTTGCTCTATTGCTTTCCTGTTTTTAATTTCATTGATTTCTGCTCTGATTTTTATTTCTTTTCTTCTGCTTGCTTTGGATTCAATCTGTAATTTTTCTCTATAGTTCCTAAGGTGGAAGCTTAGATTATTAATGTTAAGTCTTTCTTTGCTTTTTAAAAAATTTTTTTAAAATGTTTATTTATTTTTGAGACAGAGAGAGACAAAGCATGAATGGGGGAGGTTCAGAGAGAGAGGGAGACACAGAATCTGAAGCAGGCTCCAGGCTCTGAGCTGTCAGCACAGAGACTGACGCGGGGCTTGAACTCACAGACCATAAGATCATGACCTGAGCCGAAGTCAGATGCTCAAATGACTGAGCCACCCAGGCGCCCCAGTCTTTCTTTGCTTCTAATATAACATGCAACAATATAAAATTGTTTCATAAGCTCCACTTTGGTTGTATCCCACAAATTTTTACAAACTGTGTTGTATTTTCATTTAGTTCAAAATATTTTAAAATTTCTCTCTGAGACTTTCTTTGTTTCCTATCATTTAGAAGTGTGTTGTTTAATCTCCCATTATTCGGAGGTTTCCAACTATCTTTCCATTATTGATTTCTAGTTTAATTCCCTTTGGTCTAAGAGCAAATTTATATATATATATTTTTAATTTGGTAAGATATGTTTATGACCAGAAGATGGTCTTTCTAGGTGAAATCTTCACGTGAGCTTGAAAAGAATTATACTGATAATGTTGGGTGAATGAATTGATCAAGTTGATTGATGGTACTTTTCACTTCAACTATCTTCCTAGTTGCTTTTCTACCTGCTGAACATACCAGTTACTGATATTATTTTGAACAAATAGTTATCTGCTAAATCAATTGAGAGCAAGAAAAATATAAGACTTTATTTAACCTTCATTATTCCTTCTCTAATCATCTTCTTTTCTTTATGTGAAAGGAGTTTCTGATGTATATATTTTCTTTCTTTCTGTAGAATTTCTCCTAACAGTTCTTTTCAGGTAGGTCTACTGGTGACACAGTGCCTCAATTTTTGTTTGTCTGAGGAAGTTTTTATGTATTTATTTTCTGTTTTTGATTTTCTGCAGTTCGAATATGATACACCTAGGTGTAGATTTATGCATTTTGTCTCCGATGTTCTGATTAGTGTCTCTGAGCTTCCTAGATCTGTAGTTTATTGTCCCTAATTAATTTTGAGAAACTCTCAGTCATAATTACTTCAAATATTTCTTCTGCTCGCTCTCTCTCCCTCTCTCCTTTCCTTCCTCTCTTCCTCTCTCTTTCTATTCATTCTGGTAATACCATTACATGTATTTTAGGCTTTTATAATGTTCCCACTATTTTTGGATAATCTATCTTTTTCATTACATTTTTTTCTCTTTGCCTTTCAGTGTTGGCAGTTTCTACTGGCATTTTTTTCAAGTTCACTGATTCTTTCCTTAGTTCTGTCCAATCAATTCATGAGTCCTTCAAAGGCATTCTTCATTTCTGCTGCAGTTTTTAGAATTCTTATTTCTCATATTTTCTTTTATTCTTTATTAGTTTCCATCCCTCTGTTTACATTACCTATCTCTTCTTGTATAATGTCTACTTTTTCCACTAGAGCCCTTAATCATATTAATCACAGTTGTTTTAAATTCTCAGTCTGATAATGCTGACATCTCTGCCATATTTGAGTGTTATTTGAAGTCTTGTTCTGTCTCTTCAAACCGTGTTTTCTGTTATTTACTATGTTTTGCAAGTATTTTCTTGAAAGCCAGACATGATGCATTGGGTAAATGAAACTGAAGCAAATATGCCTTTAGTGTAAGGTTTATGTATATCCAGCTAGGGATTTGGGTCTTTCCTCTTGTTGAAACTATAATTTCATCAGGGCCTAACATTTCATCTGGTGTCCATGTATTTATCTCCTCTGTTGTTTTCAGGCTTCTCTAGAGGCTTCTTGAATAAGATTAGAGATATGCTGTTCTTTCTGTTGCATTCCTCTACTATTCTATGGATGTGGTGGTAAGGTGTTGGCCGGAGGAGGCGAAGTGTTCTGGAGTCCTGTGAATAGGTCTCAGCCTTTACTGACCTGTTGGGCTATGACTCTCTCAAGTGCTCCTCAGGGCTGATCTCTCTCTCCCTCATCACCCTTAGTTGAGACAGGAAGACTAGAAGGGGAGATGGGCATTTCTCTTCCCTGAGGTTGGCAAAACAGTTTTTTTTTTTTTTAGCTTTTTTTTGAGGGTATGTCTTGTTAAGAAGCCCAGAATGCTCTGACACATTTTTAAATGATGACTTTTCCTCTTCTGCCGCTTGAAGCAGAAGGGGATTTTTTTTCTTTCATCTTTAATTTAAGAACACGATAGGTCTCCCAGAGGTAAAATTTATAAAAGCATAGTGGCCTGCTTGAGACAGCCCTCTACCCACCCGAGTTTTACCTCAAACTTATCCACACTGAGGCTCCAGCAATTCTTCAGTATACTGCTAATGATTCCCTCAAAATCCTCACACTTCAGCTTTGCAAAGTTGTAATTTCTTATATCCCCTTGTCCAATTTTGGGGAAAGCAATTTGCCCCATAACCTCAGTTCACTGATGGTTCTAAATAGAGCTGTCGATCTTTCAGTTTGTTTAGTTTTCATCTGTTTCTGTGGATGGCTGTGACAACTTCCAAATTCTGTACATAATGGACCAGAAACTGGAAGTGCTCACTTATTTTTATATCTATAGAATACAAAGTACCTAGCACAAATGAGTTTTGAACAAATGACTGAAAGAGTGAATTACTGGATGATTTCCATATCTAATCGACAGAATTACATGGGAATAGGAAAGAAATAATTAATTAAAACTGATTTACACATCAAGCATGGCTTTCTGTGGTCTGGCCTTATCATGAACATTTCTGGGCAGTGACTTCCAGCCTTACAGTTCTGTAATATCTTGTTTTTTTTATTATAATGGGTATAATTTTATCACTTAAATAACCAGATTAATTTATGTTTCAAGGGAGGAGCTCACCTAGTGCCAGACACTTAACAGATAATACTTAATAGATAAGGAGAATAATACTGCCATTTGTAGATCTTCAACAATGCAATAATAGAAGCTATCATTAGACATTGTAGGATTAATTTTATGCATAATTCATTCAGCATGGAGCTACCATGATATGCTGAAATATTATGTCAAGAAGCCGTAACATAATTTTAAAAGAAACTAAAAAAAAAAAAAAAAAAAAAAAAAAAAAAAAAAAAAAAAAAAAAAAAAAAAAAAAGGCTAGGAAAAGTAAACCTATAGATCTGTAAATGCAAAAAGCATATACATGGTAAAGAACCAAGACTCTGCTGTATGATTTTTCATGATATCTGACATCTGATATACATCAAAGTGAAGTTGCTGAATTGTATTCAGAAAGTAAAAGCCTGACATAGGTGTTATGGCTCCAGGGACCTAATGCTAGCAGCACATTATTATTTTTTCTTCACTGCCAAGTCTAAGCCTGAGATTAAATCAAGAGACAGAAAGTTGCATTTAACTACAAATTTACACAATCATAATTTCAGAGATAAAAAATTTATTATTAAAAAATATTTATTATTAGAGGCCCTCCAGGTTAGCCTCCCATTTGGCGAAAGAATCCCTCAAACAGTATTCTTGAGAAATGAGCCCCAGCTTCCCTTGGAAACCACACTTTGTGAAACATGCCTCCATCTGCTCTGTTGAGCACTTACTATATGCTAGGCAATGGGCCAAGATTTTCATGCATTGTCACAATAACTCTGTGAAGAATATAGTGTTGGTTCTATTTTACTAAGAAAAAAAAAAAAAAATATATATATATATAGGCCTAAAGTGGTGGGAAAGACAAGAGGGAGGAGAGAGAAGGGAAGGGACAAGTAACAGACAAGGTAGACCAAACCACTGAGGTGAGGACTAGCTGACATTAATCCAGCAAACTTTGGTAGAGAAGTAAAACTGGAAAAGTAGAGGTTGGGACTCAAAATAAGAAAACCAGTTAGCCCTTATAAAAGAGGAGATGGGCCAGCAGATCCCCTATTCTACTCTGGCAGAAAACTGAGGCTTGCTCTCTGGAAAAACTGAACCAGGTAGGATTTAGTCTTAAGAACATCTGATACAGTTTAGGGCTAAGCTATAAAACCATTTAAAATAAGGAGATTAAGTGAAAATTTGCATACAAGTGAGATTTCAAATTTCTTTTCTGTTCATGGCTTCTGAAAGCTTCACAGATACTGACCCCTGGAGGTCATTCACTGAAAAAATAATAATAATTACTACTTATCACACCATACTGAAGGTTGCCATCTGGTAAACTCAACCCATACACATAAACCTTCCAATCAAACTTTTGGTCCCTTAGTTATAAATAAGACTGTCAGGTAAACAGCCAAGTACTACAAAATATATGAGAAATGCCTCAAGCACATAAACTGTAGATCAAACCAAATGTGCATTTGCTTGCTCTCTCTCACTCTCTGTCTCTCTCTATTCCCCCCCCCCCCCCACACACACACACAATATGAAAAAATGTTCAGTAGAAAATCTGGAAGATAATATTGTGAAAATCTCACAGAATTTTGACCTAAATACTAAGACATGCACATTAAGACATAAATATTAAGACATAATATTAACAGCAACAAAATAATAAGGAATTTGGAAGATTCATTCTGGAATTATAATATCCAAATAAGAGAATTTTGAAAGGGAAGAGAGCAGATGAGGAAATTATCAAATATAATATTAAAAAAAAATCCCAAAACAAATGGCGAGATTTTCCTAATTGAAATATTCTATGGAATGGCCTGCACAGTGATTGAAATTTGATTCATAGAAAAGCAAGTCATTATAGGATGTTAGCATATTAGGAATCTTTGGAACAGTGTGCATGTTGTGATTTCCCAGACTTTACGTGGAACATTCCCTCTTCCTGGAACATTCTCCTCAGATAGATGGCTGTAATCAATGGCTCCCTGTATCTTCTAAGTTTTATCATTGTCTTTTCATTAAGGTCTTCACTGAAGTCCCTAATTAAAATTCTGTTTGCCCAGAGCACCCCCTCTACACTCTACTCTTATTTTCCTCCATAGCACATAGGACTACCCAGTGCTCTGCATATTCTATTATTTTCTATCTTCTTTTTTAGAAGAAGATCTTATTTTCTATTTTCTGTCTTCTTTTTCTATTTTCCCACACTCACTGTGATGTCAGCTCCACAAGTATGGAGATGATTGGTTTATTACTGTATCCCCAGTAACTGGAATGGTATCTGGCCCATAGCTGGCTGTAAATAAATGTTTCTTGTGAGAAGAAATGATGAAGAGAAATGTCTAAATGTTTTCAGAAAGAAAGGATTGGGATTAAAGATTACATATGACTTTTCAAGAGCAACATTAAAGTTGAAACCCGGTTGAAAAATAAATCAAGTATAAAAGTAGAATAAGCACATTTACATTTACTGATACACGTGGGTCTCACAGTTTTACCTTGTGTGTCTTAGGAAGCTTCTGGGGACTAGGTTCCAGCAAAAGGAGGAAATAAGATATAGGAAGTCATAAGATCAAGAAAATGAGGAATAAAATCTTGGAGAGAAGCAAAAGCAGTCACAGGATGATGATAAAAAGAAGTCTCAGAACAATAGCTGTGCAGCAGGAGTGGAGAGCAACCTGCGGAGCCTGGGGTAGAAAGAGAGAGGTCCCTACCACCTATTTCTCTAAAATGGGAAGGAGGGAAATAAAAAACAAAACAGAACTGACCTATTGCCTCATGTGTCTGACATTTTGTATTAACACGTTGTTATCAGAGGCACTGGTGGTTCAGTCAGCTAAGCGGAACTCTTGATTTTGCCTCAGGTCATGATCTCACAGTTCACTTCAAGCTCCACATCAGGCTCTGCGCTATCAGCGTGGAGTCAGCTTGGGACTCTCTGTCTCCTCTCCTGCCCCTGCCCCTCTCTCACATGCTCTCTCTCTCTCAAAAATAAATAAATAAATGTTAAAAAAAAAGACCTTGCGGGGCGCCTGGGTGGCTCAGTCGGTTAAGCGTCCGACTTCAGCTCAGGTCACGATCTCGCGGTCTGTGAGTTCGAGCCCCGCGTCAGGCTCTGGGCTGATGGCTTAGAGCCTGGAGCCTGCTTCCAATTCTGTGTCTCCCTCTCTCTCTGCCCCTCCCCTGTTCATGCTCTGTCTCTCTCTGTCCCAAAAATAAATAAACGTCAAAAAAAAAAAAAAAAAAAAAAGACCTTGCTATTATATATGGTACATAGTTCAGAGATAAATTTGTAATAGGCAGTGATAGAAAACGAGGCAAATATAAGAGTAAAGCAATTTCTAACTCCAGGAAAAAAAGAGTTGTACAAAAAAGAAAACATAATCATAAGGTAATAATATTATATATGAAGCTCAGACAATTTACAAGTCACAGTGACATAAATTCTGGGTATCGACTTACCACAATAAAATAGAAATCTTTATGGACTGACAAGATGTAAGTGAAAACATATGAAAGCAGAATAATATGTAAAACAAAATCACATTTTATGTTTACATTTTCTATAAAAGTTAACAATTTGATGTAAATGTTTAGACACTTATCTAAAAAGATAGGGACCAAATTGTTACTACATACTTTTACTCATTGTTCTATACTTCTGATTTTTAATTTTTGATACAAGCAAGTATTCAAGCATCTCTTTTAATAATTAAATTTTGTGTAAAATATAGATCCAAAATGCAATTTTAATTTTTACATAGTATTCCAGTTTATATGGGTCATAATTTAGTCATTCTCTGTTTTTTTTTTTTTTTTTCATTGTAGGTTTAGCATGTTTTCAGTATTTTTCTATTTTAAACATCCTATACATCAATCTTTGGAATTCATTTGATTATTTTTCTAGAATACATGCCAGATGGAATTGTTGATGGGAAAATTCCCATTTTAAGTCTTTTGCTAAATAATCCAAAACTGAACATCAAAAGATTGAAACAATTTATATCCTCATAAGGACTGTTTACCAGTGTTTGTTTTCTCACATCTTGTCAACACTGAGTAGGATCATTCTTTTGTCATATTTGACAACCTTATAAAAAAAACTCTCCAAGTTTGTATTTAGTTGATTATTAGTGATGTAGACCATGTGTTCATGTGTTGCGAGCCAATGGCAATCGTTTGAATGCACCCCTTCTCACTTTCTCTCCTTGTCACTGCTATATAATGATTTCTGATCATCTCTCTTGGGCTTTTAGCCTCATATCTGATCACAGAGCCAAGCTCTTGCCTGGTGTACCATCTCTTAAACTGCTTTTAGATATATTTTTCTAAATCACAAATCTGATCATATCATTTGCTTGCTTAGAAGCCCTTGAAGACTAGCAATTTTCTACAAAATAAATTGTAAAATTCTTCAAGGGGCACACCAAATCAGCATGGATATGAGCTCAAGTATTTTCTAAATTATAAAAATGGGTTTTTATGACAGCCTTTCTTCAATAATTATAAAGAATGTGGGATTAGGGGCCCCATCTTCTTTACTATAACAATCACTCTATCTAGTTAAGAAGCGTTTAAGGAGTGACATCACCAAGATGTCAAGGTAGGCTGTCCCTGAATGAAATCAGGGTTTCATTCCCTTTTAAAAGAAGAACAGTTAATAACTGATTAAAAACAAGGTACTACTATGAGACTCCTAGAAAATGGCAATGAGGATGAAGCACCCCACCGCACCTCAGAGCCCAAGACAGACCACATTAGAAGGGAAAGAGAAGCAGCTAGACATTGATGTTATTGCCCTGCCCCCAGGCCAGTGAAGCACCACATAGAGAGATCTCCCCTGAGTCTCTGGTTCCTTCAGGAGAGACAGGGGAACCTAGGCAGGGACAACTGACCCCCACAGCACTGTTGGTCACTTGCGGAAGCCTCTACTCTGATCTCGCCCCACAAGTACTGCAGGGGAGTCTTTGGGCTCAACCACCAGGATGTGACAGAGAAGTGGGGAGGGGCATGGAAGAACCCGCGCATGAATCTTGGCAGGCACAGTTGATATGCCCAAGTATTAACCCAAACCAGCGGCTTTGCTAATTTGAAGAACCAAGGCAGTGGTGTACTCTGGCCAGGGAACTCTGTGGGGTGTAGCTCTGCCTTATTTAGATCCTTAAAATGCGGAATTTGCTGGTCCTAGAGCTGAGTTTGCCCAACCCAGGCAGGGAGGTGAGTCATAGGTGTCCACCATTTGTGGAGAGTGTTTTGAGGCTACATCTGACCACCGCGGCTGGCCACAACTCCTGGAAGCTGTGCGTCCTAGTGACACTTGAGCAGAGCAGTGGGATGACAGAATGGATTGCCCCCACATCAAAGCTAGTACCCAGCAGAGAGGGTATCCGTGCTACACACAGGCAGAGGGATTAATTCATAGCCAAGCCTAAGGGTAGTCCCAGTTCGTCCCATTGGAGAACTTGTTTGAGAGATTGAGAGTTACCTGGAGCATCCCCTTCCCTGCCCACTCAGACGAGGGAGCCGAGACCCAATTCTACCTGCCAGAATAAAACAGGAATAATGCTCCTTGACATGGCTGTTGGCAATGGTTTCTTTGATAAGACACCTAAAACACAAGCAACAAAATCAAAAATAAACAATTGGGACTAAGTGAAACTCAAATACTTCTGCAGAGCAAAAGAAACCATCAACAAAGTGAAAAGACAGCCTACAGAATGGGGGGAAAATCTGCAAGCCATGTATCTGATAAGGGGTTAATAGCAAATATATAGATAAAATTCATACAACTCAATTGCAAAAAACCAAATAACTCAATTTTAAAATGGGCAAAAGAACTGAAGGGACCATTTTCCAAAAAAGATAGACAAAAGGCCAACAGGTGCAAAATAAAGATGTTTAATATCACTAGACATTAGGGAAATGCAGATTAAAATCACAATGAAATACCATCTTATGCCTGTTAAAATGTCCATCATTAAAAAGACAATAGTTAACAAAGGCTGGTGTTGATGTGGAGAAAAGAGAACCTTTTGTGCACAGTTGGAATTGTAAATTGTTATGGCCACTATGGAAAACAATATGGAGGATCCTCAAAAATTAAAAATAGAACTACCATATGACTAGGCGATTCCAGTTCTGGTAATAATTTATTTTTAAAAAACCCAAAAAACTCAAAAGACGCCTGCACCCCCATATTCATACAAGCATTATTTATAATAGCCAGGACATGAACACATCTTAAAAATCCATCAACATTATACAATGGAATATTATTCAGCCATAAAAATGAGAAAATCCTACCATTTGTTATGTGGATGAATCTTGATTGTATTATACGAAGTGAAATAAGTCAGAGAAAGACAAATCTTTAAAAGTAATCTTAGTAAAAGGGATCAGAGTTGTGGCTGCCAAATGTGGAGGGTGGGAGGAGCGGGGATTGGAGGAAGATGGTCAGTAGGAATACAATTCCAGTTATAAGATAAATAAGGACTAGAAATGTGATGTACATGATAACTATAGTTAACACTGCTATATGATATATAGAAAAGTTTTTAAGAGTAAATCCTAGGAGTTCTCATCATAAAGCAAAATATTTTTTCCTCTGGAACCACCCACAATATATGTAAATCAAACTATGCTGTATACTTTAAATTTACACATTAATATATGGCAACTATTTCTCACTAAAACCGGAAAAAAATAAGTGATTTATCAACGGTGGATGAATATACCGATGTAGGACAGAGTGGTATTCACTTACTCATTCTTTTTAAAACATATTTATGGAATCATTACTATGTGCCAAACACAGCTCTACACTTTAGAGAGACAAAGGATGGATACATGGCCAATAGAACCAACAACACCCTCCTCTTCTCTTTGTGGAGCCAATGGCAGGGAGAAGGGGAGAGGACAAAAAAATAAAAAGGAAAAAATTGTGTTTACAGAGTAATAAGCAATGGTGTGCTGATACACAAACACTCTGGAAAAATCAAAAAAACCTAAGAAGCATTGTTTGTAGTACTTGTGTATTTCCCACCACAAACCATGGCTGATTTCAAGCTACTGATGGTTGAAGAGCCAGCTCTCAGAATTCTTATACATTGAACAATTGGCTCTGGAGAGCCAGCACAAATAGAGTCTGACCACCACTGAGGGCAAACAGAGTACTAAGGTTGGGAGAACTGACAACGGTCCACTTGAGGTAGAGTTGCAAAGCAGAGATCCTCCCCCCAACCCCCGCCCAGAGAAAGTGACATTGAACTACCACACAAATGAAGAGAAGAACCAGGAAGGTTCACATGGAAGAACATTACAGAGAGACATATTGCAAATGTCTTAAAGCAGGAAAGCACTTGGCACATCTGAGATACAGAAAGAGCTAGAATATAGATTTTTAATTTATTTTTTAATCAGGAGACAACCTTAAGATCAAAAAGGCTTTAACTAAAAAAGGTTGGCAGCAGTATTTTAGGAAAGCTGAATTGTGAGCCAGAAGCTAAGATCTTCTTTGAGTCTTTTGTACTTTTTTTGCTAATGGAGGTTCCAATTACTGCTGGGTAATTCCAGGGGGTGGGGTCAGTGAGGTATGTATATATACATTTATATTTACATATACATTTACATATACATATGAACGTACACATACACACACACACACACACACGCATAGCAGAAAGCTGGATTATAGAATGCAGAATATAAACGAAGATAAGTAGTATTTTATTTCACTAGCATGTATGTTTCTGAGAATTTCCATTCCAGATACTTGAGTCTACATTTCACCACCTTTGCTGATCCTACAAATTAACTAGACCTTGAAGTTTTTTTTTTGCCACATTAAGAGGACTAGTAACTTAAACATATAATGGTGAAATATATTATCAGGACAATTGGGGCAGTATTTGGAGAAAATTAAATCCACTTGGGGCACCTGGATGGCTTAATTGGCTAAATGTTCTACTTCGGCTCAGGTCATGATCGCATGGTTTGTGAATTCGAGCCCCACATGGGCTCCACGCCGGAAGTGTGGAGCTTGCTTGGGATTCTCAGATTCTCTCTCTTTCTCCCTTTCTCTCTGCCCCCCACCTATTTGCATTTTGTATTCTCTCTCTCTCTCCCTCTCCCTCTCTCAAAATAAATAAGTAAACTGAAAAAAAAATCAAATTGTAGGAGCAAAGCAAGGGGTAATTGGACTGAATTTGTTTAGCAGTTGTGGGAGTCTTCCTCTTGGAGACAAGACGGCAAAGGTGATTCTGTTCTGCTATTTTATCCTGAGCAGGTAGATTTGGGGAGAATCCAAAATAATATTTTAAGAATGAATCAGTTGGAGTTGAAATTCAGGCTTGACAAGTTCTCCTGAGTGAAAATAAATCCAGTCGTGAGGCAAATGAAAATTAGGAGGATTAAATGTCACATGTGGAGGATCTAAAAGTGGATTTGTTTTTTATTATTGAAGATATTTTCATGGATTATTTGTATGGGGATCAGGCTCCTTTGTTTTTTCTAAATTGAGATGAGCCAGTATGTCTCTGAGGCAGGAGAGATTTTTATTGCATGTAAGGATGTGCAGTTTTCATTTCAGTATTATACACTTGTGGCTAACTGTCTTGAGAAAAGAATTATGACTTGTAGAGAGTCTCACAAGAAATTAGCTGTTATTAACATGTTAGCTATATTAATAGTTACACTGCTGTCTTTATCCAAGTGACTATAATTTGTATATACATTCAAACTGCTTTAGTGGTAATGCTCAACATTTACATGGAAACATAAGTTCAAGGCAATAGCTAAAACAATGGAGTTATTTCCAAAAATGTGAGTTATATATAGAGCTAGGTTGTTAAAGCTAGAAATTTATTTTTCCGCTTATTGAATATCTATAAAAAATTCAGCTTTTTTTTACTGACAAGCAATCTTTCTCTACCAATAATACCTAAGAAAAATACCTTTAAAAAAACTTTTTTTAATGTGTATTTATTTTTTGAGAGAGAGAAAGAGAGACAGAACACAAGTGGGGGAGGGGCACAGAGAGAGAGAAACACGGAATCTGAAGCAGACTGCAGGCTCTGAGCTGTCAGCACAAAGCCTGACGCAGGGCTTGAACTCAAGGACTGCAAGATCATGACCTAAGCCAAAGTCAGATGCTTAACCAAATGAGCCATCCAGGCACCTCACCTAAGAAGAATACCTTAATTTTTTATCAAATTATAGAAAAATTATATTAAATGCCCAATGGAATTAAATTAAAGCTATGACTCTCAGCCTATTTTACTTTATTTTTAAAGTCATATATTTTGACTTACTTCTCTAGAATTATAATATATCTCTGAATAATATAATCTTTATAATAAAATAACACAGGACACTGCTATTCAGGTACAAGACAATATAAAAGCTTAGAAATCACTTATTCAACTGAAGGAGCCTAGGGAATAATAAAAATTCAGATTACCTTGCTTCTCATTCTAAGTCATTCTACCAATGAGTAACAGAATTAATTTCATGTGAATTTAGAGTCACTTCAAAGTATACCAAAAAGACCATACTGTTGGAAGTTCAACAGAAGAGGACAGATATTTTGTCTGAATCCACATGGAAAATAAAATTATAGAAGCTATTCATATTACTCAGGCCAAAAAATATTCTCAGCCAAATCCTCACCACTATCATTATAATCATCATCACAATCAAGAAGAGCCCTTACTGAAGCAAGAACCAAACAGACATATTTAGCTTTGGAATTTGAAAAAAAAAAAAGACTTTTGCATGTTTTACTTTAGTAAATACTTCCTTTTTCTGTATATAAAATTCAGTTTCATTTAAAAGGGAAATTGTAAACCCAGCTTCATTTAAAATTCAAGCTATTGTCAAAATTTTAGGCTAAAATAAATCTTTAGGTAAAAAAAATTTCAACATTACACAAGAAAGGAGTCTTACAAGGTCTACAGCACATTTAATTATTCCACTGTTTTCCAAAGTGGACTCTTGTACAAAATTCTGCACAATGTTAACAGATTTTGATCAAAGAGAATTTGGAAAATGCTGTCAGGTCACCTTACCATGAGATCTCAGCTCTTTGAATATCCAGATAAAAATTGTCAATATCTGCATTAAATACGCAGGAATATATGTTGAAATACAGCCACGAACGAGATGGGAGGCATCCCAGGCAGAGGGAAGATTAGGAGCCAAGATGAGCAGGTGGGAAAGCATAAGGCATCTTTGAGAAACTGTAGGGAAATTCTGGAGTTGCAGAAGATAAATCTGGAAATGGAAGCCAGAGCCAGACTGTGGACGTTTTGAATTGACAGGCTAAGTAGTTCAGACTCTTGAAAAAGTCAGTCATCACCCCCTGAACGTGGTGATTTAAGAAGATTAAATGGCCATAAATGGGTAGCCTGGTTTGGAGCAGGGAAACTACTGGAGATGGGGAGTCCAGTTCGAAGGCCCTAGCAAAGATTCAAAAGTGAGATTAAATACGAATGGCGAAAAGAGATTGCAGAACGAAGACCGAGAACAAGATCTACTGGAAAAGAATGAGAGGAATGAGACACAAGAGCTCCCCAGGATAGTGACGGTGACTTTAGTGGCCATAGAGAATCTGTTGCAGTTTCTCTGTGGGTGGGTCATGCTCTGGACCCGCCGCATGTCTTGATGTAGGTTTTCTATCATATAAGACCTACCATTCGTCACTACACAGTTAATTTCTAGTCATTCTTTAAGAATTCTAGCTTAATTGTCATCTCTTCTTTCGTAAATCAGTTTTGTACACTTAGTATCTTAAGTATACAATTGCTAGTACACTTATGGTGTGTGGATGTGTCTGTCTCCCCAGTTGGGATGTCAGCTCCCAACTGAAGTTAGGGACCAAATGGGTCCATTTTTCACAACTAGCACAACAGTACATAACAGAAGCTCAACCCTTGTTTGGTGAAGGAGCATACCCAGGAACATTAGAGCACTGATAAGCCTAAAGACACACAGAAATAGGGACACAGATAAAATAGAAGGCTGGAGGAAAGTTTGTTTTATCAACATGTTGGAAAGCCAATGGAAATAAGATTGAAGGAACTAATAAAAAGGGAAATTGATGAGACAGAATTCCAGAGTACAAGAGAGGCTGTAGCAGGTAGAGCAGGTGTGGAGAAATCACCCTCTTAGGAGTCCAGTGTTTTCTACAGTTTTGAAAACATGTCTCATGCCCTTCTATTTCCTCACCTTAGCTTCTTGTGTTTCCACTGTCAAGAATGCCATCCCATCTTCAGCCTCAAGTTCAACATCTACTTCTGCATGTTTAAAGCACAGATCAAATGTAGCTATCCCATGAGAACCTTCTCTGGTTACTTATTTTTCTAAATCATATATATGTAATATATATATATATATATGTATATAAATCATATATATTACATGTGTGTGTGTGTATATATATATATATATATATATATATATATATGTATATCATCTCAAGACCACCTACATAAAATCCACTGGGAGTGATGCTTATGGAAATTTCTCTTTATAGACATATTCCATGTAATTAATAATGAATGGATGATAGAATTAGAATCATCATTTTACAACTTGAAATGAAGTAATAGATTTAAGCAAATGATCATCGATGGTTACAAAAATCATTAGTGGAAAAAAGTGAGGTACTTAATGATGGATGGATCAAACAGCTATTATCTAAACCCATTTCTCAAACTTAAAGTCATAAAAATAGAGGCAATTAGACACCATATGCCTCTTTACACAAGGGTACAATGTGCCTTTTATTTTTGCCAAGAAAAAAGTATGAACTTGAATTTGTCTAGATCTCTATATGTAACAATCAGTTTAAAAGAAATACAGAAGACAGAGGAAATGAGAAAAGACAGTATTGGATTACATTTAGCAAAATCCTGAATATGTCTAATTTTTTCAGCAGATAAATTGCAAGAAGTAAACATAAGGAGGGAATGAAAAACCTATAGTTGAAATATATATTCAAAGAAACTTAAACACGTGTCAACCAAAAGTATGGATATGTATGTGTGTATGTTTAGAGAGAGCAAGCACATGCATGCACTAGTGGAGGAGGGGCAGAGGGAGAGGAAGACAGAATCCTAAGCAGGCTCCATGCCCAGCATGGGGCTCGATCACAATCACTGGACCCTGAGATCATGACCTGAGCTGAAATCAAGAGTCAGTTGCTTAGTGGACTAAGCCACCCAGGTGCCCCAATAATGGATATTTTGGACCCTGTTTGAAATTCTCCATTTTAATCATTTTAAAATGCAAGTTCCTGGGCCCCACTCAGAACTATTGAATTAGAATACCTGAAGGAGAGTCTGGGTATCTGCATTATCAAGTTCCAAAGTGATCATTATGCACACTAAGTTTTGGGAATCACAGTCCTAAAACAGTTTATTCCATGTCCTTGCTCTTGACTGAAAAATACAATAAATTATGGATACATGCCACACCTTTAAAAATAGAAACTGAACCTTGGATCTCTCAAGGACAAATATTTTATATGCACTCAGTAAATACTAGGGATGTTAGTCAAAATATTTGTTGTTGTTTAGTCTGAATAAATATTTTAGGTCTAGATTATAGAACAGTTCCCCACACATTCCAAGATATCAGATCCATTTGGCATCAGGAGTGTGCACCTTCTCACAGTTGTTAGCCACAGTCAATCCTCTGACCAAGTGGAATATCTTTCTTAGTGGTATTTAACACTCCTAATTCTTTTTTTTTTAACGTTTTATTTTATTTTTGAGACAGAGAGAGACAGAGTATGAACAGGGGAGGGGCAGAGAGAGAGGGAGACACAGAATCTGAAATGGGCCCCAAGCTCTGAGCTGTCAGCACAGAGCTCGACGCGGGGCTCGAACTCACGGACCGTGAGATCATGACCTGAGCTGAAGTCGGACGCTTAACCGACTGAGCCACCCAGGTGCCCCTAACACTCCTAATTCTTAAATGGCCAAAATCTTCATACCTCATGCAACAAGGATAAAAGCTAACAGGATAAGAATAATAGCCTCCTCTTGCATAGAGAGATGGAAAGAGAGGATTATAGTAGCATGCAGAGAATATCCAAACTGATCATGTATATATATATGGCCCTTTAGGGAAAAAATGAAATGTTTCTATATGAATTACCTCTCAACTTAGCCTCTCAGAGTTTTCGTTTATTTGTTTGCAATGGTCCATTTATTAAGTAACCACTTTGACTTTCCTAAGAGGGTATTCTTTGGAAAATGTAACCTTTTAATGAGAATTGTTTTCCTAAAGTCCTAGTTTTCGCTAAACTTCAGAAATCTTTTTTTTTTATTTTTTTAATGTTTTTTTATTTATTTTTGAGACAGAGAGAGGCAGAGCATGAGCAGGGGAGGGGCAGAGAGAGAGGGAGACACAGAATCAGAAGCAGGCTCCAGGCTCTGAGCTGTCAGCCCACAGCCTGACGCGGGGCTCGAACTCACAGACTGTGAGATCATGACCTGAGCCAAAGCCAGACGCTCAACCGACTGAGCCACCCAGGTGCCCCAAACCTCAGAAATTTTGAAAGAACCCTATAACAGATTCTGTCCAGTGCTCTGCTTTTGCCACTATCTAGTTAGGTGATTTTGAATAGGTCACTCTTTTTACTGGGTTCTGGCTTCCCCGTACGTGTAATTCTAAAATAAGTATCAGTCTGCTTTTAGATCTTCTTTAAATTCACCTACAGTTTTATGTGACTTCTAGGAAAAAAAATATTTCACCTAACATTTAAACAGAAAACAACCTTTCAAGAAAAAAAAAATGGTTTCACCTCAGCATCTTAGATGACAATAAATAAGGCTAAATGCATACATTCTGTTGTGAAGGTACAAATCTAGGAATAAGAAAGATTTTTCCCACTCGGGCTTACCTGCTTATGAGCGTGATCGTAAGAATTAATATGATTGTCAAACTCCTGGTGCTTGTGATACTGCTTGTCACATAATTCACAGTAAAAGTTTGCTTTTACATCTTCCAGGGCCTTTGCTGTGGACTTCTCCTTTTCTGGAAAGTCCTTTAAAGGAGGAAAAAATGTTGGTTATATTTCTCTCTCATAGCATAACCAGATCTCACATTAACCAACTTGTTATTTAAATTTACTGTGACTGAAAGAATATGGTGAGGCTCATTATTTTTATTTATTTACTTTTTTTATTTTGGAAATTCATGGCACACTGGAAATAACTTTCAACTCAGCCTCATTCCTAACTTATCAACAGATACAGAATGAATTCCCCCAAAGAAGCCCACAGTTGCAGCTTGGTCATTCTCTTTCTTGCCATCCATTTCCAGGTTGGTCTACTGACTCACCTAACTGAAAGAATCACCACAATTTCCTCTGCCAATCCAATGGCTGATCTCAAACACAAGCCTCCACTATGTCCTTGAAGCACCCATTACTACAAGGCCTCTCTACTATAATATTTTATTGGGACATTGATGACATTGTTTTATATCATTCATTTACTGCTTCATGTGTTTTAGCCTCACTGAAACTGTCAGTGTTGGGACTTGCTATTCTATGCATACAATGCCTATTCCCACCTTGTCAAGTTGATGAGCTCCTACCCCTTTCCCAAGGCCCAGCCCTTTGTCCCCTCTGGAATGCTTTCCCATGGCTTTATCGGAAGGACAAAGTGCCCATTTCGTTGCTTGTTACCAAACACATCCATGAACATTCATAAACATGTCTTCTTCTGATATTATCCCTTACGTTTCTGTTTCACACAATTCCATCCTCAGCCACTGATCTATCTACTCCATACAGTCTCCGTGGATGACCTCCATTCACACTATAGCTAGGGTCATATTTATCTGCAGTCTCTAACTCCAGGCTAAGCTTCTTCGAGAAACATCAGTTCATGCTAGACACGGCCAATGGGTTTACCACATAGTTTTCAAAACCATTACTCTTATAATTTTGACTGTGCTTTATCACAGACAGAGTTTTGGCCACATCACTCCCCTGCTTCAAATCCTCTTGAACATAGAGAATATAGTCGGTGGTATTGTAACACCACTGCGTGGTGACAGGTGGTAGCTACACTGGCGGTGAGCATATAGAGATGTTGAAACATTATGTTGTACACCTGAAACTAACATAACGTTGGGGGTCAATTATACTTCAATTAAAAAAGAATAATAATCCTCTTGAATTCTCTTATTTCCTATAGAATAATAGCGATGAATACTTACTGAGCATAAGCTATGTGCCACGTAGTAAGCTGAGTATGTGGTGAATTATCTCACTTATTCCTCACACCAACCCTATAAAAATAAGTTCTCTTTTAATCTACACTTTACAGAGGTATCAATCAGCACTTAGAATCACACACTCATGGCCACTGAGTAAGTGGAGGGGGGATTTGAATTCAAATAATGTATGCCTAGCTCCCTTGTTAATAAACAAGATGCTTTGCTATCTCCCTTGAGGCCAGTCCTCTTAATGTACCATACAAGCTCCTCCCTACCTCATCAGCGTCATATTGCATGAACCCATGCTCCCATATTACCCCCCTTAATTCTATAATCAGACGAAGTCACATGATATTAGATTATCTTTTTTCATGTCTATGCCCATACATCCTCTGAGGGCAGGAACTGTTTTATTCAACTTTGTGTCCACAATGCCAAACAACTGTCTAGTCCAGAGTTACCTATTTAGTATACATTACATAAATTAATGGATAATAGTAGCCTACATATTCACACCTTCTGCCATTCTGCAAGTCCTCTATTATCCCAGTGCCTAAAGAAAAGAGTGACTGGCACATAGAGGGTACCAAATAAATATGTATAAAGAATGAAGAGACAGGGGGTGCTGAGTGGCTCAGTCAGTGAAGCGTCTGCCTTCAGCTCAGGTCCTGATCTCAAGGCTTGTGAGTTTGAACCCCACATTGGGCTCTCTGCTGCCAGTGCAGAGCTTGATTCAGATTCTCTGTCCCCGTCTCTCTGCCCTTGCTCCACTCGCACACACACACTCTCTCTCCCTTAAAAATACATTAATAAACTTTATAAAGAGGATGAAGAGACAAAATAAAGGATGGACTTTAGTCCTGTTTCTCTAACGTGACTAACACTCTATAGAAAGAAATCAGGCCATTAACCTGAATCACAGGACCATTGCCGACCAGATAAGAAAGCAAGCACAGGGAATGTAGGCAGATCATCACAGGTTGGGCAAGGTGACGGAGCAATGAATTTAGACATGGGAGCATAATGATTCAAGCCCAAATATAAGAGGCTAACACAACATGGCACAAAAAGCAAGCAGGATGGGAGTACCATTAGCAAACAACAAAACTAAACCAAATATCTGGACTGTCTATGTAAGAGAATTAAAGTAGCAATTTGGTTACATTCTAGGCTAATGGGGGATATAAAAACTACTGACAGGATGTATCCAGTAATGAGAACACGGACTTCAATATCAGGACAAAAACCCAGTTGCTCAAAAAATTGAAATAATGGCTTGTTAACGTAGTCACTTGAGAACTGAGGCAGAGGTGTAACACTGAGGTAGAGCTCATTCTTTTGAACTAGTAGCCTTACAGTTAGAGGCAACCATTATTTCTCATCCCATCTTTCTCCAGGGATCATTTTACATGTCCTTTACATGCCCTGTCTAAGTTCAAAGACTGGGACTAGAGACTACTTAGGTTTACCCACAGTTTTTCTTACATGATCACGACACTAGAATAACAACCTTAGAAAAGTGACCATGTGCCTTGGATATGGAAAACCTCTGCTTCAGTGATCAGAAGTGCCTCGGCTTCATTAACTGGAAGTGGGTGGTAACTGAGAATTCAGGGGAGCTAAAAATACCTCTCATGTTATTCCCGATTATGTGGAGGATTTTTTTTTAATGTTTATTTATTTTTGAGAGACAGAGCAAGACCGAGCATGAGCAGGGGAGAGGCAGAGAGAGAGAGAGAGAGAGAGAGAGAGAAAGGGAGACACAGGATCTGCAGCAGGCTCCAGGCTCTCAGCACAGAGCCCCACGCAGGGCTCAAACCATGAACCCTGAGATCATGTGACCTGAGCCAAAGGCAGACCCTTAACCCACTGAGCCACCCAGGCACCCCTATATGGAGGATTTTTATAACAACAGCTCAATGACTAGGGGTGAGGCTTCTGCAATTACTCTTGGTATCTTCATCTACGCAGCATTTATTACTAAAAAATCCTTTAATTATGACATTAAGTGAATTTCATTGCAAAATTTATAATTATAAGAGAGTTACCAACATTTAAGCCATCTCCTGTGAATGTCCACATTTCACCTTTATCAGACTAAACTGCATACCCCATTTCTTAATTCATTTTTCTTGCCGGGAAATGGTGCTGCTATCCCCATCTTCCTTCCTTCTAAGGAATTAATGATATTCCCCAGGGCATATTCTAGTTCCCTTATTAAGAGAGGAGGAATACATATGAGGGAAATAACTGCCATTAGCATAGCACACAGAGGTCACAATCTAGGGTGTCTATCAAACCCAGAAGTAAGAGCATAAACTTAACAGCAGGTAATTGGGGGTCAGAAGTGGGGAAGCTGAGACCTGAGAATGAAAGTCTCAGGCAGAAGAGAATATAAGCCAAGAGTTGGATAGGGCGAGAGGAATCACAGAGGAAAAGAAACAAAAATAATAATAATAAGGTTTGTTAAGCATCTTTGGCAAAATTGGAAACTGTGGTTGGCACTAGAACTACTTTTGGTAAAAGAACCATAACCCAGTGGTCCATGTGTGAGGTGGGCCTGTTCTCTAGTGTGAAGTTGAACTGTCCATGGAGAAGGAGCTGAGTTGGTCTAGCTGTATGTACCAGAAGACTGGAGGGCAAGGGCTCAGACTAGCAGACTAGTAAGGAAGGTATCGTGTAGTGTAAATCTACCAGCTGAAAGAGGCCACTGATGTTCAGTAACTTCATGAGCTCTAGAAAATCAGGCAATGGTAAAGCAGGGAACATTATCCACCATGTCATGCTTCTTCACCCATCCAGTCATTCATTCTTCCCTCTAACCACACACTCATCCGACTAACCACTAAGTAGTTATACATTCAAGAATTGTTAAAAAATAGAATTACCCTCTGATCCGTTAATCACACTAGCTGGTATTTACCCCCAAAATACAGAAGTACTGTGTCAAAAGGATACAGGCATTATTGCATATTTACACTGAATGCCATGTTTATTGCAGCATTATTTACAATTGCCAAATTATATAAGCAGCCCAAGTGTCCATGGACAGATGAATGGATAAAGAAGGTTCATACATACATATATACACATATGCACACATACATTCACACACACACACACACACACACACACACACACATACATAATGGAATATTATTCAGTCATAAAAAAGAATGACACGTTGCCATTTGCAACGATGTGGATGGAACTAAAGAGTATAATGCTAAGTGAAATAAGTCAGTCAGAGAAAGACAAATACCATAAGATTTCACTCATGTGGTATTTAAGAAACAAAACAAATGAACAAAGGAAAAGGAGACAAACCAAGAAACAGACTCTTGACTATAGAGAATAAACAAAAGGTTACCAGACGGGAGGTTGGTGGAGAGATGGGTGAAATAGGTGAAAGGGATTAAAGAGTACTCATCACGATGAGCACTGAGTAATGTAGAGAATTGTCAGATCACTAGACTGTACACCTGAAACTAACACAACACTGTATGTTAACTATACTGGAAATAAAATTAAAAACATATAATTCTATCATTGCCTTGCTAGTTATTCAAAGTTCTCTTTCACACTTTGCCTAAAAGGAGGCTTTAGAAGCTTATTTAACAGAAAAAAAAGTAACATTTATGAAGCAAAAGAAAGCCTCGTGTTAACCATTCTCAATGATTCATTAAAAGGTTGAAAAAGAATTATAAATTGAATATGACAGTTATCTTAACAAGAGTCATTTTTAAAACATTAGGTATTGCCAGTGGGCATTTTATGTTTCAGTTCAATAAGAATTCTGTAGTAATTAATTACTTTTAATAATTAATATTTTGGGTGCAGGGAGGGAACATGGACTTTTTCACACCAAAAATTTACATTCATGCAAATAACAGGGACATATCTAATGTGGCAAGAATTCTGACTAAAGTAATGCTTTTAATTGGAAATATGGCTATTTTGCTACCAAATTATTTTATTATCGTAATGATGATTACACAGTAACACCCACTGAGCATTCATTGTAAACTGGAAATCTGCTAAGCACTTCACACTTGTTAACTCCCTTAATCTTCCAAATAACCTGATGAAGTATTATCTATTATTATTCCATATAAAGGTATGGAAGACAAGGCACACACAGGTTTAGAAACTTGCTAATCACTGAAAAGCAGAGACTAAATTAAGAATCAGATCTGCCTGACTTCAGAACTATTAATCACCATGCTAAAGGCTGTCCCAATTACTTAGGTTTTATCCAGTTGCCACAAAATTTCAAGCTGCCTCTGCTAACATTTTGTGGATTTGGGATGATACCAAGGCCCTAGCTCCCAGAGAGTGTAGGAGGAGTAATTATAATTTTAAAAATCTATTAAGTTCTTGAAGCTGAGAGATAGGCACTAGGAAAATACAAGGTGGTAGTCTTGTTTCTGCTGGTTGTGAATATGTGCCCTGGTTATTAAAAAGGAAACGAAAAAATCAATTGCTGCTCTTCATATCTCCTTGATGGTAATACCAGCTCAGAGCTTTGAGGATTGAATTCATATTCTTTGTATGAAAGCTCACATTTGACCTTTCACTATTATGTGTAAGAGATTGCTTTAAGAATTCTAATATTCTCTAACCTGTTCTATTATATTGTCCCCAAATAAGATCCTGCTTCAAAGACAGTGCATTCCCCTCCTCTGATCAAGTGGCTGTCATGGATTCGGAAAACTCTTTTGGTCCCCATTGTCTTCCTGAATCTTTGCAACAGACTGGATAATGGAAAACTCACTGTAGGGGGTTTTATTCATTGATTTATTTTATTTTTGTGATGGGGAAAAAATATTCCTTGGAGACTGACTAGCTTGAATCTCAGCCTCTCTCTTATAGAAGTTTCAGTTATTTCAGTATAAATTAAGGAGAGTAATGAGTAGCTTGCAGAACTGCTGTAAGTATAAAATGAGTTTATTTTTATGGAAGCACTTAGCATAATGCATGGCAAAAGTAGAACTTGATGTCTAGATATTTTGTGTGTATATGTAAACATGGATGCATCATTGTATGCATGTGACACTAGGAAATTATTTTTAAAAATACCATTCTCTCATGAGTCTACAAAGCAACTTTAATTTTCTGATGGAAATTTGAGCAAGTGAGAGGAGCCCATCTCAACCTCACTCGACCATCTCATCTGAGAGCATGATCAGTTCATGCTAGTCAATGCAAATTTGGTTGATGCAATTAGGAGATTCAGAGGTTTTTATCTCATGATAATTGTTTAAATTTTGGACTATTTTGGAATACCACACACAGTCAAGAGATCATCATATGCACTCATACTTGAACATTAATATTACTAATATTGATTTTCCTAAAGATGTCACTAGTTTCTTTATAAAAAGAATGCTCTTTGCATTATAATAGCATCTACCATGGAACTTTTTATTTAGAAAAACTCAATAAATACTTGTTGAATAAATAAAACTCATGAATTAAAAGGCAGAGAATGCCATTCCCACTACATAATAGATAGCATGGCCTGCCCTGGCAATTTAAGTCATATCATGGAGAATGAAACTGATGAAATGATGGCAGATCGGTATGATCCTAAACATATGAGGTTTTAGGTGTTTAGAACAAGATATATATATATATATATATATATATATATATATATATATATACACACACACATTTTTTTTTTAATGGAGAGTCTAAGGTCTAAGGAACTCAATGAAGGATTATCCTAAAGTAAGGAAGGGTAGTTCTGCACACAGATTCACAACCAGAACTACAGATTCTTGACTTTCAGTACTCATCTGACCTTGCCATAATCAACTTTTCGCTTTACAATTCATTAAGAATCTGGTAATGGGTTACCCGACTTGGACTAGAAAATGACCAGAGTGGGGCGCCTGGGTGGCGCAGTCGGTTAAGCGTCCGACTTCAGCCAGGTCACGATCTCATGGTCCGTGAGTTCGAGCCCCGCATGAGGCTCTGGGCTGATGGCTCGGAGCCTGGAGCCTGTTTCCGATTCTGTGTCTCCCTCTCTCTCTGCCCCTCCCCCGTTCATGCTCTGTCTCTCTCTGTCCCAAAAATAAATAAAAAACATTGAAAAAAAAATTAAAAAAAGAAAATGACCAGAGTTATACCTTTCCATCAGTGCCCACGTAGGTGTGATGTCAGCCACTTCCTAGATTTGAACGATTTTCCCTTCTTATTAATAATTCATTTCAGGTACCCAGATTAGAAGACAAATACAACCACATTAAATATATGAACTCTTGCCTCTGTGTAGCATGTTGTGGAGACAGTTTGGCATCATTTCTAATTTGGAAAGAAATGACAAATTTCTGACTTACTGGCAAAATGGCAGAGTGAAGATTGCATTTCTGATCATGAAGTAACAATTAAATACTTAGAGTTTGCTTGTATAACTGCTTATTTTGGAAAAGCTTCCTAACTGGCTGCACTTGAACAGAGACTATTTTTGAAAAATACATGCATTTCTATTAGAACCACTGTTCATCAGCATTCTACACCACCAACTACATCTTCTTCAGCATATATTAATATACTTTTCTTCCACCAGAAAAACAATTTAGAAAGAGAGTAAGGCAGTCTCAGACGCACCCTAAGATAATCATAACAGTAGCTGTTGCTTCATTGCTTACCTACGCTTGTCCACCATGAAGGCAAAAAGGGGGCCGGTATAATTTCCAGATTGCTTATCGATTGAATACAGGTGCTACAATGTACATGTTTTAAAGGTCATGAAATGGTTTGCAGAGGTTTTTAACAATCAACGAAATAGTAAAATACACAAAAACTGATGAGCCTTGCTGGACACAATATATTAGCTCATCAAGATGCAAGGACTACCAAATAGTATACTTGGGTTGGGGAGAAAAAGAGGGTGCATGAACAGATATGCAAACTAACCCAGGGTCAGGGAAGTGGTTGAATCCATTAAATAGCAGTGCTTGGCCTGCTAACACCCATTAATGAATGCATGAATGAATAAATATATTGAGTGAAGGAATAAATACATTCGATTTCTCTTTCACTTTTTGTCTGGGTGCGTATTGTGCTATAAGGAAGAGCATTGGAATGCTGAAATGTGTATGGTGGTGTCAAAACCCATATAATTGTACAAATCAAGAGTGAACCCTAAGATAAACTACAAACTTTGGCTAATAACAACATATCAATATCAGTTTATCAGTTGTATCACAGTAACCTACCACACAAATGCAAAATAGCAATAATAAGGGAGATTAGTTGTAAGAGTTGAATAGATAACATGGGGATTTTCTGTGCTTTCTGCCCAATGCTTCTGTAAACCTAAAACTGTTCTTGAAAAAGGTGTCTCTTGAAAAAAAAATGTACGGCAAAACTACATTTTGATAGTCCTACTTTCATTGCACTCAAAGAAAAACAATGTACAGTGTAAAATTAATCTGATCCGTGCTATATTATGCATATAGCTGAGCTTGAGGCTTGCCATGTGACAAATGCAAACTTCTTTGTATGGAATGATCTTGACACTCTCAGTTCCTTTCTGTCATTTTCCCTGAGACAAAGAGCAGCCCTCGTCAACCTTCAAGAAAGGCAACCTCCTGGCAGACCGTATTTACAATCATTAGATCCAATGGAAGATCAAGGGCAAAATTTCTACACTTGAAAGAAAGATCCTAGAATGTGTCTATTGTGTGGGTGTATAAAACATGATAAGAAAAGGAATTTTCTTCCTCCAGACTGACAATACTGTCCCATTTATAAAAGTAGTAATTACCACCCCATCAATTCAGCCCACAGATAAGTATAACTGTAATGAATATAGACATATTGCATTCATCTAAATTGAATACATTTAAATGAATACATCCATTGTGCATTAGACAGAAAGTGCCTTCATTTAGCCATTACTCCTGCTGTAACTACTTATTGTAAAAACGCAATTAATAGTGTCTGACATTTCATTTTCTAATATAAGAGAAATCAATGAAAAATGTCAGGTAACTAAGTTTTCTAGAAAGTTGCAAGTGACACCTGCTCAATTACAAGACTTTTTTTTTTTAATTCAATATTTCAAGCGGTTATTTAGGGGAGAAATGGTCATTAAGAGATGCTGATCTAGACACTGTTTCACTGTGGCTTGGGAACTGGCTTGCAAGTATGCTCCCTTAAATAGATTGAGGTGATTGTCAGGTAAGTTCTCATTCCCAGGTCTTCTCAGGTTCTTCCAGTACTAATCTGTTCAGTTCTAAAAAACTGGGTTTACTTTCCACATGTGCTAAAAACAGGCCCAGGAACTCCTGAAGTGATGTATGAAAAGAGGATAGTGCCAATGGCTTCGCTTTTAAGGACATGCAAGCCAGATAAATGCCAAAACTGCAAGGGCATTGTCTGTTTTCCTGAATGTCTGCTATCATGCCTGATAAAACGTCTACTACATTTGGTTTATTCGTTCTATAACCAGGGATGTTTAAAAAGTGACTGTGCTCACAAAGGCACTTCATTATTTCAAACTGGCTGCTTCAGGCTTCTCTCTATTGCAATTCTAATAGGTAATTTACTTTCAAACTTAGAGAAAACTAGCTATTGTGAGAGAAGTATGCTATACTGAAGCTCTGTGACTCAGATCTTGAAGTATTAAGTGCAACCTGGGAAAATGTGTCAAAGTAAGGAAAACCTATTAAAATGCTAGCTTGAGAAAAAGGCATTCACATGGGCTAAAAGAAATGCTATAAACTAGATTATGTTCATTTCAGGATCATGAAATGATGCACAAAAGCTTGGCTCCGTTGTCATATAATTTGGAAGAACTATTTGTCACTTATATTTTATCTATTTATTATTAGTCTCACAGAACTTTGCAAAATATAGTTTAGTGACTTCAGAAATCCCTAAAAAGGAAATCTGCATACCAGTTTTATGGTTACACACTTGCTTTTTGAAAACAAACTTAAAACACTTGTCGTTTGAAGTCATAAAGCCTGATTACCAGCTGGAAACTGGGTCATAATGGTAGCACCGATGGTACATCCCACCCACATTGTGGCCAAAAGACTATAGTTGCTACAAATTTTCAAAGTTGCTTGAGCACTTGGAGGATCCGTACTTATTTAACACCAGTACCAATTTAATAAGCCATATAGCTGTGCTCCAATCTATTATGTGTGTGCACGCACACACATAGCTGTATGCACTGCGGATAGAGCAAGTCTAAAATCAGAGGTAGCTACAGTAAAATAGAAGTTGTGGGTCCATTGTAAAAGAAGGGGAACAGAAAAGTTAGAGTCATTATAGAAACATGTAATTGGAAGGGACTTCAGAAATTCTCCACATAAAGAAATTTAATCCAGAAGCTTTATGGTTTGCCCGGGCTGATGTAGGATAAGTAGCAGATTCAGGATGAGAATTCAAGTTCTTGACTTGTATCTCTGAGACCGATGGTAGAGCAATTAATTCTATTTCTTCACTTGGAAAATGAGATAGACCTAAGGAACTAGATTTTTGTGTCTCTGAAACACAAGAAGTACAAATGAATATTCAGTGTTTTAAGCTGATATAGATGTAGATATAGATACAGAATATTCCCTTTCTTTTTTTTTTTTTTTTTATTTATTTTTGGACAGAGAGAGACAGAGCATGAACGGGGGAGGGGCAGAGAGAGAGGGAGACACAGAATCGGAAACAGGCTCCAGGCTCCGAGCCATCAGCCCAGAGCCTCACGCGGGGCTCGAACTCACGGACCGCGAGATCGTGACCTGGCTGAAGTCGGACGCTTAACCGACTGCGCCACCCAGGCGCCCCAGAATATTCCCTTTCTTAAACCACACAATCAAAATCTACTTAACAACATACTTAGAAAATTATGTTCTTGCTCTTGCAATACCAGAAATAGAAAATTTTCAGTTTTAAACAATCCCATACAGAAGGAGAATCACCCTCAAATATACCATCCCCCCTTCCCTTTATTCCACAGAGCTATAAAAAAAAAAAGCATTTAGAGCTTTATGAATCCATAGATCATTACAGATAGTTATCTGGGACTGAGCACTGAATTTAGCCAGTACTAAAGACTGGCTCTAGAAAGGAGGAAGTTACCATCTTTTCTGATATTGGAGGGATATCTGAGGTGAAAAGAAAGAAAAAGCAAAAAAACAAAAGAATTCATACCTCACCTTTCTTTTTTTAACTTTTCTATCCTGCCCTTGAAGGAGTTTGGTACAGGGTAGGGATTTAGTTGTGCTATGAAGGTTTGAATTAGTTACTGTGCTATTCCACTGTGCAAGACAATGTAACACACAATTCCTATTTTCAAAGACTCTCAGACCACCTGCGGGGATAGAATTATTTCACAAATTGCAAGCCACAACACAAAGGGATATATAATCATTTGGCTGGGATTTAAAGTGCTATGTGGGGGCGCCTGGGTGGCGCAGTCGGTTAAGCGTCCGACTTCAGCCAGGTCACGATCTCGCGGTCTGTGAGTTCGAGCCCCGCGTCAGGCTCTGGGCTGATGGCTCGGAGCCTGGAGCCTGTTTCCGATTCTGTGTCTCCCTCTCTCTCTGACCCTCCCCCGTTCATGCTCTGTCTCTCTCTGTCCCAAAAATAAATAAAAAACGTTGAAAAAAAAAATTAAAAAAAAAAAAAAAAAAAAAAAAAAATAAAGTGCTATGTGTATTTAGAGAAGGGAAATAGCCATGCTGTTTGTAATGTGCCAACATACCTAAGCAGAATAAGCCTATTATGATAGAATTTTATAATGAGTTTAAATTAATAGTCTTGGATTTGACTTTTACATATAAAACTGAATAATATTTGATGGGCTCTTTAATTCTGGAGTTTATGAAAGTACATAAGTATTGCTGAGCATGAATGAGCCCACATCTTGTGATGTGACTAATGCAGATTTTACTCTATGTGCTAATAAACAAGAAGCCACACAAACTTTAGGGAGGCTGTGATTCCTGTCCTCCACTTCCTCTTCTATTCCAGCTGGTATTATTTCCGCTCAGTAGCTAAGACAGGAATGATGTTCCTGCTTATACTGTTCCTCTGTACACCGTTTGTGATTGTTTTCCCAGGACATCTCTTTTGGACTCTGCGTCTTGTGTCAGAGTCTTTACACAAAGTCTAAGTTCACTTTGAATGTCCAAAGCACAATGAAGTGATCTAAAAAAATTGATTCCTATAGAATGTTTTCCCTCTATCCATTATGTCAGAGAAAATCCTGACTGGCTGCTGTCTGCCTAAATACTCTGGAACCTGTATCCTTATTAATGGCTGCATTTATCAGCAAATCTCTAGTTTGTATTAGCTGCAGTGGTGGCAGGGGACATTTATACCCCTTTTAGTAGAAACAAGTCTCTTCTATAACATAAAAAGAAAAGAGAGCCTTCAATGATACGAAACAACTTCCAATAAATAAATATATTAGGCATTCCCTAGGAGCAACAGCATAGGCTTAGGCAAGAGAATCCCTCTTCATTTACTGCATGACCAAATATCACAATGGCTTTATGGCTTTACTTTGGATTTCCCTGTAGGGTAGAATGCCAAGAGACAGAAAACAAAAAACAAACAAACAAAAAAGTGGTAGTAAAACCTGCATGAGGAACATGGACAAAGACATAGAGTAAGAAAAAGAGACACATGGGATAAATAGAAGAACCTATATTCTCTCATAGAGGAGTAGGATACAAGGCTAACGAGGAGGAAAGAACCAGGTTTGTGGCACTGAAAAGTAAAATTTTAACATAATATATTGGAAGGCATAAGTCATAAATATTTTCCTTAGTCCTAGGTAATTTTTTTAGCCAATAACTATTTGTGGGGATCGAGAGGGATATAGCTCTTCTAGGATTGTCTATGATTTGAAATTTAAAGTATAGGAAGGTTGGGGCACCTGGGTGGCTCAGTCGGTTAAGCGGCCGACTTCGGCTCAGGTCATGATCTCGCGGTCCGTGAGTTCGAGCCCCGTGTCGGGCTCTGTGCTGACGGCTCAGAGCCTGGAGCCTGTTTCAGATTCTGTGTCTCCCTCTTTCTCTGACCCTCCCCTGTTCATGCTCTCTCTCTGTCTCAAAAATAAATAAATGTTAAAAAAAAAATTAAAAAAAATAAAGTATAGGAAGGTCAACAATACTTACATTTCATATGAACCATCTTGACCTTTACATTCTTAGACTGACCAAGTTCAGATCAGTGTTCCTCAAGGGGAAACATTTTGCCATGGGATATTCTTCAGGAGTCCACACGTTTTGTAGTAAATTTGTCTCAGTTGGAAAGTCATAGACCAGGACAGGAATTCAAAGATTGGAAATAAATATTTATTAAGTTCTTACTGTGTTGGTATTGCTGTGTTAGGTGCTGCAGGAACCGTATAAAACTCAAAAGGTATTATTATCCCTACACTAAGAGAATGTACAGTTAGCCAATGGAGGCAATATATGAGGGAAATAAGGAAGTACTTTGCATAATAAACAGTAAGAGCATTTAGGAGATAGGGATTGGGGTAGGAGTCTGAAGCCTAACTCAAGGCCCTTCATTGCATTACCTAACTTCCATAAAACAAGAATAAAAATGTCATTGTCAGAGAATGAATGTAACAATGAAACAAGTTCAAACATAAAAAGCCCCTAACGCAGTTTCAGGCACTACACGTAACTATAGTGTAGATGGATAGATGGAGACAGAGATAGATGTATGTGTCTATTTAGAATAAATATAATCTTAAATGTGGAGGAAGTGGGCAAAATGGAAAGATGGAGTGGGAATGGAGTCTAGGAAGGCCTGTTTTGAAACTAGTTATTAAAAATGGAGGAGGCATATTGCCTCCTGATCAGGATTGCCTTGTGATCAGGAGTATAGTTCTGTATCAGGCAGCCTGAGTACAAATCAAAGCTCTATTCTTCACGTGTATAGGACACTCATCAATTCCAACTACGTGTGTGCCTTCAACTGTGAAACAGGAGTGAGAGATAACAGTAACCCACAGGGCCACTGAACTAATTACAGAAACAAATCAAATGAAATACTTGGCACAGTACCAGCCTCATATTGCTATTTGTTACTTTGTGTATATTTCCAAGGCTTGGGAGTTTGTTTTTCACTGTGCTTTTACAGAGTTTAACAGCAAAAAGAAAAACATGGCATTGGATTTGAGTGTGATATATTGGGCCAGTTAAGGACAAACAATGGGCAAGTTATATAGTACAAGTGTTTGAGCTGGTAAAGGAGACTGGAAGAGAGTCTTTGAGGACTGCACCAAAAAATACTGGCTCCAGTAGGGATGGGGAGCTGCATGGCCCATAACCAACACCCAAACAATGTAAGTATGTAAGTATAGGCCCATAAAGTCCAATAAAAAGAATTTCTTCCCACAGGGAAGAGATGTTATCTGTACCCGACTGAGTGAGGTACTGTGCAGATGACAAGTTTTTCTTCCTATGGGACCTGTCTTTCTGTTGCAAACTAAAGGGAAAAAATTCAATGCAAAAACAAGCGGAAGCTTCAGTCAGCCACTTAATCATGCTCCTATGAGAACACTAGTGCCCTTTATTGCTGACTCTTTTATTTCCAAACTCCCCGTGGTGCCATATTCCAGATAAGTTACTTGTTAAAAATAATGTTCTTTGCATTAAACATACATTTTCCTTTCTGTAAATAGACGCTGCTTTCTACTACAGATGGTGAGCTGAGCTGGCTTCCTGACCTGGCCTTTTGCTATACTGTCTTTTGGATTTCTGCCTTTGGCACAAGTACAGATGGACTAATTTTTTTTTATGCACTTTTGTTGCTATTGAAAAAAAGCTTTAGTTATTTTCTGTTACAGTTCTATTACTCTATAAAAATTATAATTTGAAAGTTTGTAATTTATAACATATAGGAATCTACCTCTCAGAGAAACAGTAAGTAATGTTCACTCATTCTGCAATGGCATGTTTTGACTTCTACTCCATTTATGTGAAAATATTCCTTAGGTCTCACGACAAATAATCTCAAGGTCACTTTATTTTTTATTTAGTATCAAACATGTGCTACCTTATACTATTTTTCACTAATTGCAACATGACCTAATTTATTCTATATTTTCATTGAAAGAAAAAATATTCTTACAAATGATATTAATATTGTACAGAAAAAAGCACTCACTCAACTCAATGTAACCACAAACTTGGAAGGTGATTAGAATTCATTTTGAGCCTTACATATTTTATTATTAATAATAAAAATGCAAGAATGCAAGAATCAATTTCATAGGCTCTAACTAAACAGGGTGTCCAGACTCATGCCAATTATTTTATCTCTTCAGCAAAACTTTCAAAATGTCTTATGTGTGTATATGTTTGTGTGGTAGTATTTCCATAAAATATTTCCTTTTCACCTATCTGCCTTAAATCAACTCATTATTTGATCAAGCTATATTATAATCAAACATGAATTTGTGAAGTTTTAATTATCTGTTGATTTTGTCACTTCTTCTGTTGGCCATTTAGTTAACATTTTCATGAAAACTTGGATACTCTAAGGTCAGTGTTTTGTTTATCAGTCTTTAATGACCAGCTCTGTAGGTTGAAACACACCAATAAGATGTCATTATTTTACAAGATGTTTAGCAACATCTAAGCATTCAATTTGCTAATCAATTGAAGAACAATTTATTCAGGCAGAAATGAGGTCATGTTTCCTCAATATTTGAGATGAAAAAGTAGATTTCCCACTTTCTTGTGTCTCCATTTAACTAACTTAAATTTAACTTCACCAACCTATGCATAAGCTGTCTTTTACAGTGTGTTGGGGAAAAGAGCAAGAACCTAAGTGTGTTCTTACGAGCTAAATAAGAATTCCAATGAGTAATCAAGTGGCAAGTATATTAAATTAAAAGCTAAGATTCCTGTTTCCTCATAAGTAAGTTTTCAAAAACATTTCTCCCCTTTTTATTTTAACACAGACGTTATAAAAAGGAGATACCTTGTGCAAACTTTTAACATATGCAACATGTGATTATAATCAGACAACCCATGGAAGAAAAAAAGGAAAAGAAATGAAAGAGATATTACACAGATAATGTCTTTTGGTAGAAGATAAATTTGCAAAAAGAAGCCATCAACAAATGGAGAGATGATGGTGTGCCTAAAACTTGTACCTATTTTGCATCTGATTTTTTAAAAAAAAATTTAAATGTTTATTTTTGAGAGAGAGAAAGGGCAGCACGTGAGCAGGGGAGGGGCAGAGAGAACGGGGGACAGAGGATTCTATCCTGGCTCTGTGCCGACAGCAGAAAGCCCAGTGTGGGGCTTGAACTCCAGAACTGTGAGAGCATGACCTGAGCCAAAGTTGACGCTTAACCAACTGAGCCACCCAGGGGCCCCTTGCATCCTCTTCCTGTCAGACTTTTGTGAGAATGTATATTGGCTCTAAAGGAATTCTTAAGCTTGCTATAGTCAGGCACTAAGGACTTTCTGTTCTGTTTTGTTTGGACTAGGAACTGAAGAATTTGAAGCAGAATTCTTTTTTTAATTTTTTTAATGTTTATTTCTGAGAGAGAGAGTGCACACGCACAAGTGGGGGAGGGGCAGAGAGAGAGGGAAACAGAACCTGAAGCAGACTCCAGGCTCTGTGCTGATAGCACAGAGCCTGATGCGGGGCTCGAGCTCACGAACTGTGAAATCATGACCTGAGCTGAAGTCGGACACTCAACCGACTGAGCCACCCAGGCGCCCCTGAAGCGGAATTCTTAAACAACTCATACACCTTACCAAAAAGCTAATTAAATATTAATGTTTTATTTTTTGTCCTAACAATTTCCCTTTCTTAATATATAAATGGGATCATGCCATATGTACTCATTAGCTCTAACTTTTCACTCAGTGTCCTTGTTTTGGACACTGTTGTGTGTCCAATCCATGTTGTGTGTGTCACTGGCTCATGTTTATCAGAGGATGGCATTCTTTATATGGCTTATATCACTGATGTATATCCATTCCCCATTAAAGGGCATTTGGCTTCTTTCTGGTGGTACTCTGAACTGGGGAAGAGTAGAAGGGTTGTAGAGGTAGAAGGAAGGAACTACAAAAGGGCACTAGAAAACATTTGGTCATATATATTATATAATAATCAAATATATGTGAGGATATCTTGATTGTAGTGATGAAGATTTTGTAGGCATATATAATATGTCATAACTGATTGAACTGTGCATTTTCAATATGTGCAGTGTGAAAATAGCAATGATTAGTCTTTCTAATTTATTTTCCATACTCCTAATAAGAATTCCTTATGCTCCCATTGTTAAAAAAGGATATGGGTAGATATTATCCCAAACATAACAACATTAACATTTTCTTCCAGTATATAATTATTTCTTCTTTATCCCATTCTAAAAATAAAAATTATTTTCATAATTTTACATGAATGACAAAAATAATTTCATTGCCAGATAAAGTTTCCTTCACACATTTACCTTTCCAAGGGTAAGGTACAACTTAATACGGAAAATATGTTTGATGGAGGAACTTCTAAAACTCCTGTTCAGATTTCTCCCCCTGCCACTTGGCTACAGTATTTTTATTCTGCTCCCAACATAATATTCTCAGGCAATGGTTTTTTTTTCCTTTTCCATGTGTCCTGCTTGGCCTGGTGATGTATGTTACCTTTATTTTATGGAAGTGATCAAGAATCCTTAAGTTCCTGATGTGAATACTACTGAATGTCATTCAAATTCTTTTTTTAAATATAGATTTCATGATTCATTACAGAGATTACAATATTACTGAAGTGATAACGAGTGGTTCAGTTGAGGAGATAGTTAATTCCCATACCTTATAGGCATAGCCTTCAGCTGATGAGTTATTCAGCATTTAGTTAAAGGTAAATTTAATAATCCGGTGGGCTATCTTTTTTTATACTCTATTAGCGTTTATGAGGCATTAACAACATTCAGGTGATAATTTTGTGTTATAAAAGATCATTTCTCAGGGCTCCTGGGTGGCCCAGGAGGTTAAGCATCCAGCTCCTGACTTCGGCTCAGGTCAGGATCTCATGGTTTGTGGGTTCTAGCCTCACATCAAGCTCTGCAATGGTGGTACGGAGCCTACTGGAGATTCTCTCTCTCTCTCTCTCTCTCTCTCTCTCTCTCTTTCTCTCTCTCTTTCTCACACTTATGTTCTCTGTCTGTCTCTCTCTCTAAATAAATAAATTTAAAGAATTTTTTAAAAAGATAATTTCTTGTACCTTTTGGCCACTTGACAGTAAACGTTGAACATCATGGGCAAGAAACAATGAATTATATATTAAAATTAATTGCTCACTTGCATATTTTGTAGATTCATAATGAATACTGAAAATTAAAATGTTGATAAACACTGATATTATTATTCCCAAACTTTTTAGAAATATACATGATAATTTGATATGAAAATGAACATTTTACCTGTTTTATGTAATTTTTAATTAATGGTACTCTTGAGAACTTCTATTTAGGTTGGTTTCAAAAAAAAATATGTCTTTAGCAAAAATTTATCTTACCTGAACTGGACACATATTTTTTTAAAAGTTATTCATATAAGGAAAATGCAATAAACAGTGTGTGAGCCCAGTTTTGAAGCAGGAAACTAGGGAGACCTCAGTTCTGTACCCAGCTTTGCCTCCAGCTAAGATGTGTGCGGCATCCTTCATTCTCAGTTTTCCTGTCTTTAAAAGAGGGGTTTGGTTAGTTGACAAGTTTCTTTTGAACTCTAAGATTGTGCCATTAATTTTTGTGTTTTTGGAACAGAATTTTTTTTTTTTTAAGTAGGCTTCATGTCCAACATGGAGCCCAGTTTGGAGCCCAGAGTAGAGCTTGAACTCAACACCCTGAGATCAAGACCTGAGCTGAGATCAAGAGACAGACACTTAACCAAAACTGAGCCACTGAAGTGCTTTTGGAACAGACTTCTTAAATATCAAAATGTATGTTTGAGGAGAAAAATATGCAGTTAATAGACTATCCTGACAATAAAATGAGGAAAGAGTTTTGGGGGGGAGGAGGTTGAATTATTCAGACTTGCTGGTTTCTGCAACAATTTACTCAATGACAGAACCCATGGATACTTCTCCAGCCCTTTGTCACTGTAGACAAAGCCCAAGGAACAAGAAGACATTAAACCAAATGACACGTGTCATACATTAAGAGTTAATAATATCAAAACCTTCCAAATATCTTGAATCTAATTATTTCTGCCAAAAAAAGGCATCTGATTATATAATTACAGTTTAAATGTGTTGACGCCCACTTATTTAACCTGTTTTTTACTTTGTTTTTGTTTTCAATTTGTTTGGAGTTCCCTTAGTTTCCACTCAGTCAAGATAAATGACTAAAATAAACTAACATAACGTGTTTATTGATGTACTTGCACATTTGCAATCCACTAGTGAGAAAGAATATGATGGGACTGAAATTGGTAGGGTGGAAAATATCATTTCGATTAAATGAGCTTTTGCATCAGAAAGCCAAAGAAAAAGATTTGGAACTTGAAAGGATCAATCCCAACCAGTAAGAGCTCAAGCTGATTCCCTGCCAGTGGTGGTGAATGCAGTGATTAGAGGAGGGAGGCCTTTGCATTCCCAACGTGGAGTTCCGCAAGCCACATTCCAAGTCTAGAGTGAAGAATTAAGCCACTTTCCTAAATAAATAAATAAATAAATAAATAAATAAAAATTAAAAATAATTTTTAAAAAGCCCCTGAAATTTGTGCTTTTTCAAATAAAATGCTGAGTAACTTTGGAATTACATTCCAAGATCATCATCAAGGTTGACAGAACCTATCATATTTTGACAGAAAGATTTAGAGTAGAAAGGCGGGAGCTAGAGAATTTGGTTTGTCCAATCAAGGTCCTTGGAATGATTGTTTCCTTGGAGATTATATTGCAAAGGGTTCTTATTATTTCTAAAATGAGCAGAAGAAAAGTGATTTTCTCTGTTTCCAAAAGATGTATTTATAGAAGCAACACAACTACTAAGCCATATCACTCAAGACTCATGTAGGTGAACAAATATATTGTTTTCTTTTTCTAAACAAATTTTTTAATCAAGAAAAGATTACTATTTGGGGAAGAGTTATTTATTTTAAAATCAGATGGCTTGGCACAGGGCTTACCAAGAGCTACTGCTCAGATAAGGACAAAGTTGTTTGCCCTTTTCTGTACAAAAAAAAGAGTTGGGGTGGGAATTTAACCTTTAAAAGGAATACAAACAGAAGAAAAGAATGAATTCTGAAAGTGTTTATAATCAGGTGTTTGGTTTTAGACATTTGGCTACATGATAAGAATATTTTCTTTTCCTTTCTGTTTTCGCTTATTTTGCCTCTTTGAAGATAATTCTTATAATATAGTCTTACCTAAATCTTACTATATTAAACAAGCAGACTTTTTCTATAAAATAATAAAAATGTTGTTATTTATAGTGAGATATCTTATTTACCCAAAGATTAACTTTAAGGTACTGCAAAGTAAACTTGCTTTTAAAAAGTGCGTTCTTTTTTTTAAAACAGGAATTAGTACTTTATACTGTGTATACTGTCATTGCTAAGATATTTCCATTTGTGGAAGGAATGATGTGTTTTATAAATACTTTTACCTTGTTTACATATGTGTTAATGGTGTTTTTATAATTTAAAAAAATTTACAATGTTTATTTTTGACAAAGAGAGAGACACGGCATGAGTGGGGGAGGGGAAGAGAGAGGGAGACAGAGAATCCGAAGCAGGCTCCAGGCTCTGAGCTGTCAGCACAGAGCCTGATGCTGGGCTTGAACCCATGAGCTGTGAGATCATGACCTGAGCCGAAGTCAAATACTTAACTGACTGAGCCACCCTGGCACCCCAGTGATTTATAACTTTTATACAATATTTTATCACAATTTAAATTGACAATATATACATATTCTTACTGACTGTTAAATTGTCACATTTCCTTTTCTATAGTTAACTTTTCAAATGGTCAGTTGAACATACCAATGTATGTATATAGGCACATACATTTTAATCTAATGATAGAGTTGTTTCACATACCTTCAATATATTTTTTAAATTTCCACTTCAGTTTTTTATTATTTTTTTAAGTTTATTTAAATATTTTGAGGGGAGGAGGGGCAAGAGAGAGGGAGAGAGAATCCCAAATAGGATCTGTGCTAACAGCACAGAGCCTGATGTGGGGCCCAATCCCACCAACCATGAGATCATGAACTGAGCTGAAATCAAGAGTCAGGCGCCCAACCGTCTGAGCCACCCAAGTGCCCCACCTTCAATATTTTTAATGCAGTAACTTTTTAAAAAATATTAATTAATTAATTTATTTTGAGAAAGGGAGGGGCAGAGGCAGAGAGAGGGAGAGAGAGAATCCCAATCCACACTGTCAGCACAGAGTCCAACACAGGGCTCGATCTTACAAACCATGAGATCATGACCAGGGTTGAAATCAAAAGTCAGACACTTAACCAAATGAGCCACCCAGGCACCTCTTGAGGCAGTAAATTTTCTTTTTTTTTTTTTTTCAACGTTTTTTATTTATTTTTGGGACAGAGAGAGACAGAGCATGAACGGGGGAGGGCAGAGAGAGAGGGAGACACAGAATCGGAAACAGGCTCCAGGCTCCCAGCCATCAGCCCAGAGCCTGACGCGGGGCTCGAACTCACGGACCACGAGATGGTGACCTGGCTGAAGTCGGACGCTTAACCGACTGCGCCACCCAGGCGCCCCGAGGCAGTAAATTTTCTATAGCACAAACCCTAATCCAAATAAAAAATCAAAACTTTCTCCCTGATTTCCTGGAATAGTCCTAATATATAAAAATCTTGTTTGGTTATTCCTTAGGACAACCAATTTTAAATGTGTAAAATATGTTAATTATAATACTGATATTAAATAAGCATCTAAGTTAATACATATGTTGTGGATTCTTCAAATATGATTCTCTAGGGCGACATGAGTCTTAGACTCCAAACATGGTAACAAGTGGATAGAGTAGCCTGCATAAAGAGCGACAACAGAGTCATACAAGCTAGAGAACTCGATGAAATCCATGTCTGCAGTGAAGGAAGAGTTGGGAGTATTTTTGAAATACCACAGAAAAACAAGCACTAAAGAAGAATTATTTATAAATACTGAAGGTCCTGAAGTAACATGAGCACAAAATTCAAAGAGAACAGAACAAGAGAAAGAACTGATATTTAAAGTTGACACACCCTATGTTAAATACCTTATAAAGACCACATTACATCAGTAACCATTTATTCTTCTCTCTGGGAAGGCTGGGGGGAGGAAGAGATAAAAGAAAGACATTTATTCTTTTTCCAAACTGTTACATCATCCATGAAATGAATCCATAAATTGGATTCTGTAAGCCACTCTACTAGGTCTGCAATTTCCACAACTGTTTATTAGAGGAAAGTTCAATATATAAATCAGACAAAAGTGTACTGCTTTAAATGAAGCGTGTGTGTGTGTGTGTGTGTGTGTGTGTGTGTGCCTGTATGTGTCTGTGTGTGTCTGCGTATGGAGGATTGGAGTCCCGCAACCCGTGGGCTTGTCCAGAGCACTCTTGAGTGTCTCTGAACAACGTGGAGGCTTGCACTCAGCTAGGCCAACTCGAAGTGACTTTCGCCTCACAAACTCAGTGATTCCATGAAGCTGTTCTGATCTTATTCCAAACTCCTTTCCATACATCTAATCTTAAAGCAGACCAGCCTTTTCAGGATGGAGAGCCAAGCAGTAGTTTCCCTGTTTACTGGAGTTTGTATGATTTCACAGTGACAGCAGCTCATAAAAAGGCTAACGGTATAAGAGGTTGGAATTAAGGGCCCACAAAAAAATGTGTTTTTGACTGTCACTCCTCCTGGCTTCCAAGTGACTCGGGCCTCCCAATAAGATCCCGCATTCGGAAGCTGCATTTTCAAATACCAGAAGGATTTAGACATGATTGTGCAGATGGCTGTATAAATAAAATGACTGTCACTGACTTATTTTTCTTCAATAAAACGAGTGCTATGATTCTGGCTAATCTTGTCATAGCCATTTTACCATTAAGGCAGGCATTATTTGAAAATTAAAAGCATTCCACTTTTCATTCACATCTGAAATTTGTTCTATCTGAACGTGCAGATGTACTTAGAAATGCAGGATGTGGAGCCAAAGAAGAAAAAAAAAAATGATTAAGCAGGGGGAAAGCCCGCTACATCATTCCTTCCTTAGAGAAAAAAAAAAAACCTATTTTTAAACAGGAAATTATTTTTATAGATTTTTTACTACCAGTATTAGCCTGACTTTTCTCTTGCATGGATGAGCAGACCAAGCTAGACTATTCCTCTGGGACTTTCAAGAGAACTTTATGTGCTCTAATATATCTTACATATGGTTGCCCAATAAATAATATCATTCGGATCACTTGCCTAATGAACAAAATGCATATGCTTAATTCCTCCATGATCTAGCTCCAGTACACCTTGCAGTCTTATTTCTCATGGTGCTGCCACACACATCTGGCATCCCCATCCAGGTAAGTGACTCACTATTTACTCTCAGTATCTATTATTTTCCTTACTCTGTACCTTTGCTTTAACTCTTCTTCCTGGAATGCCATTCTTATGCTTCCTCATGTTTATATTCCAGCCAACATTCAAGACTGAAATCATTTGCTATATCTATTCCATGAAGCCTACTGTGGTCACACTTTCCAAATGTAATCCTTTGCCACGACCACCCCCCTTCCGCCCCCGCTGTTGCCCTTAAATACTTTTCATATGATCTGTGTCAATTCTACATTGCATATATACCTTTTCTTTGGTGTCTATTTCTGGAAAACATAGATCATACCCATATTTTGCTAGGATTTAACACTTTTCCTAGTACAGAGTAGACATTCGAAGTATATGTTTTTGAACTAACATGTGGGCAGAGAAACTCTGCGTGTAGCCAAAATCCAATCCTGAGCACAATCAGATAACAGTAGATCAAATCAAAGAATACAGATGAGCAATGTAAATATTCAGTCAACTCTGGTCATTTCTGCTGCAGATTAATTTTCCTATATTCATGGTGCAACTCTCTCTGCTTTCCACCCTTGTGGAAACAGAGGCAGAGAAAGACTCAGGGGTCTGTCTTTTAGTTTTCAGGAGAAAGAGCCAAACTTGCTTATTTACAAAGTTATCAAGAAAAAGTTTTTATTTTTGAGAGACATAGAAAGACAGAGCACAAGTGGGGGAGGGGCAGAGAGAGAAGGAGACACAGAATCCGAAACAGGCTCTAGGCTCCGAGCTGTCAGCACAGACCCCAACACGGGGCTCGAACCCACAAACCGTGAGATCATGACTTGAGCGCTTAACCAACTGAGCCACACAGGCACCCCTCTGATAGCTAATTATAAAGCATATCCATCCAAGAGCGTCAGCCAACAGCAAGAAGTTATTTCTTGAGTTTTTATGTAGCACATGTTTATCATTGACAGTAATTACAAATATACTAGGCCCCTCTTACCATGTCTTCACATCCATTGCACTAAATTTTTCTACTGCCATATATAATTATCATGCACATTATAGTATGTTTTATTCGCTGAATTTTGATTACTGATAAGGTCAAGCTCAAATTAGCTTAGCCTTACTTTGGAGAATGTGTTTTAACAATACACCTAAGTGTCTCTTTACATGTTATCACAATTTTTAATTCATGAATGCTACCCACAATAGTATGCTTCCCAAAAATAGAATGAATAAAAGCAAGTGATTTAGTATCTGTAATTAGGTAGCATACCACTGTAATAGCATCTTTAAGAAAGGGCAATTTCCTATTTGATCTTGTTTGAATTAAATGTCATCTGCTCAAAGTTAATTTGTTGGAGTTTTTATCTGATTTTATCCTCAATTCAGAAAGCTTACAGGTTGAAATATTAAGAATGTACTCTATTGATTTGGTGGCTAATGGAGAATAAACTGGCACTTAACATGTCTCTTAGGGAGTTGCTCTTAGCAAGAACATTTATTAAAGTGTACCTTATTAAAACATAACTTGCAAAGAGTAAGGGAACAAATCATAAATTCAGCAAGTTTTTACAAAGTGGACACATCCTTTCAGCCAGCACTCAAATCAAGAACTGGATCATCATCAGTGCTGCAGAATATCCATCAAGCCCTCTCACAGCCCCCGTTCTGCAAAGATAACCAATCTAACTCTATGACAGTCCAGTTTTGCCTGTGATAGATCCTGTTCCCTTTGAGCTGCCATAACAAATATTATACACCGAATGGGTTAAACCGTATTTATTTCTCACAGTTCTGGAGGGTGGGAGGTCCAATATCAAAGCACCAACAAATCAGTGTCTGGTTGAGAGCCCACTCCCTGGTTCATGGAAGGCAATTTCACTTCAGAAGATACGTTGAAAATATTCAAGGCAGTATTATGAGAGTTCTTGCTATGTCCTCAAAAGGGGAAAAGAGCAAGGGGTCTCTCTGGGGTCTCTTCCTTAAGGGCACTAACCCCATTCATGAGGCCTTTGCCCTTATGACCTAATAAACTCCCAAAGGCCCTACCTCCAAATACCCTCACACTAGGGATTTTAACATATGAATTTGGGGTGGATGCAAATATTCAATCCATAATAGATAGATGATAGATAGATAGATGGATGATAGGTAGATGATCGATCGATCGATCGATCAATAAACAGACAGACTGATTCATCAACATATGTGCTTTTGTGCCTGGTTTCTTGTGTGCAAAATTATGGTTATAAGATCCATTTATATATTGCCTGTGATGATATCTTGTTTGTTTTCATTGCTCTATGTTATCCCAATAGAGGACTATACTACCATTTATTCATCCATTCCATTTTTGAAGCACATTTGAGTTGATTTCAGTTTGAGACTATATAGAATAGAACTGTAATGAATATTTTACCATACCTTATGAAGTGCAATTACTGGGTCTTATGATATATATATATATAGATATAGATATAGATATAGATATAGATATAGATATAGATAGATATTTAAAGTAACTATTTTTATAATTCCATAATATTCAGTAGTTTATAACAGCTTAACTTAAATTACTCAAGTATTAAAATTTGGCTAAATATCAGTGATATCTGTATAAGAATTACAGGGAAGAGAGATTTGGGTAAATATCAGTGATACCACTATAAGAATTACAAGGAAGAGAGAGCACTATTGATTGGAGAGGACTGGGATATAAAGTAAAATTCTGTAACCTTGAATCACAATTTACAGACACATGTTTCATCCAGTAAGGGATTAACTTTTTGAGTGAAATAAGTAAGACCATTAAGTTTAGGTCCTTTGTTAAATAATGTGGGACAGAGAGAATTCATGGATTAATTGATGCCCCAGGAGGACTTATACAACAGTGTCAAACTGTAATCAGTGCCTTGAATTGTTGTTTCTAGAAACCCCAGGTCTCCATGGCATCACCGCTGGCATCACTCATTAGCTTCTGTTTAATGCATTCTCATCAAATACTGTGATAGAATTAGCGCTACTCTTCAAAATTTATTCATTTGAGGATATATGAGTATGAAATATACACTATCGCTATGTCAAAATGTTTGCTTAAATTTTTATTCCAGAGTCCAATTCCAAAACTAAGGTCATGTTTTATGACTTCAAAATCAGGTGGAGTGGCAGGGGTGAGAGTGGGGACAAGCCTGCTTTAAAATTTAAATTATGAGTGATACACAATCCCCTGAGTTTGCTTAATCACAATGAATTATGTTTATTTATAAACACATATATTTCAAATAATTTATTTTTTTTAAGTTTATTTATTTGAGTGAGAGAGAGCAAGAGAGCCAGTGGGGGAGGGGCAGAAAGAGAATCCCAAGCAGGCTTCTCACTGTCTGAGGTGGGGCTCAATCCCCAGAACTGTGAGACCATGATCTGACCCGAAACCGAGAGTCAGAGACTTAAGTGACAGAGCCACCCAGGTGTCCCAATATAAACACCTATATTTCAAATACCAAGTTCTACAAATGTCAATTAAGTATGTTAAGTTTGCTACACTGCTATAAAACATACCTGGTAGGAAATCTCAATTTTACTCTATTTAGGTGGCAAAATAATAAAATAAAAAGTGCATCTACAGTTAGTAAAACAGCTGACATGGCAAAAGAGAAAACAGATACATTGCAGGGAAGAAAATCAACAAGGATTATGCAGGTGACCTTCTATTTCTAGACTGAATTGACTGAGGTAGGCACAAGCACCCTACACGGAATTCTTGCTTAACTGAAGAGTTCGATGAGAACATCTAGCTAACATTTTGAAAGACAGACTCTACTAACTGCTATCACTTTCTCACTTCCCATGTACTCTTGTTGCAAACTGGTACTTTTCTCCATCTTACACTGAAATGTTTCTCTCAGAAGTCATCCAAAAGTGATATTTTCCAAACCAAATGTATCTTCTAAATCCTCATTCAGATATTCTAGTGCCCTCCGTTTCTTCATCCAGTCTGTGCGTGTCTCAGTTACCAGTCCCTAACCTATCAGGCTTTGTTTCTTTATCTAGTTTTATTTAAAATATGGTGACAAAAATTCAAAGTACCCCCTAAGTGCCAGGGTTTGATGAGACCATGAAATCTTTTGACAACTATCCCACACTGTAAGTCAATTACACAAGTCCAGTTCTGAAAGGGTCAGGCTTTCATCTCACAAAGAGCCCTTCCTGTGATGTCAAAACTCTACTGTCTGGCGTTCCAGAATTCAAGTTTGAAATGACTCAATTATTATATTAGCTGGGGGGAAGCAATATACTTTAGGATTAAGATCCTTTGAAATCAGATGAGCCGAGTTCAAATCCCATTTTTGCCACTACTAGCTATTTGCCTTTGAACAAATTAATCCTCGTAGGCCCTGTTCTCCCCATCCATGATTTTATGGTGCTGTTAAAAATGTTTCCTATATAGAGTTATTAGAAGGAAGAAATAAGATAATGGACATAAAAGCTCCATGTGACTTGTACTCTTTAAACCCCAAAAATCGATTATTTTTGTTATTCTTACTGTTTTGTTGTCATTTTATTTTGAAGTAGAAATGCGGAGAGCAAAAGCACATTTTGTAAACTAAGCAGAAACCAGAGTTCAATTCAGGCTAGAATCAGACCTTATTAATCATTCATATAAACATTCTTCCTAGTATATTTTGTCCCACAGTATTAATATTACCATGAATAAACACAAAATTTGATAATGCCAGATATTCCAAGGTAAATAAAGGAAGACATGTTAGAGGTGTTGGCCTGTGGGCTGATTGTTAAAAGGTGAGTTTAAAAAATTGGTGGGTTCAGGGCAGGTGGTTCAGTTGGTTAAGTGCCCGACTTTAGCTTGAGTCATGGTCTGAGTTTGTGAGTTCAAACCCAGTTATCGGGCTACGTGCTTGGGATTCTCTCTCTCTGTCTCTCTGTCCCTCTCTCTGTCCCTCCTCCAATTGCACTCTCTCTCTTCCAAAAATAAATAAAAACACTTTTAAAAAAATTGCTGGGCTGTTGAATGAGGGAAGAGTGATTGAGGCAGATGTGTAAATACTTCCCTCCTCCAATTCCCTCAGCTTCTTCATTCCCAGTTCATCCCAGGTATAAACTGGGAGAAATACACCTCTACTCTTTCTGAATTCATAGCCTTAATAAAAATGACCAACCCATGAGCAAGGAGGCCTAGAGATAAAGTTACCCACCATTTTTGTTCACTACAACAAAGAACAAGTTAGTGTAGCCCTAGTTTCTGTAACAAGATGTCCATTACTAAAGGAAAATAGATGGACACATTCATTAATTAGGCAAATCATTCTGGGCCATGACATCAAACTTAGCATATCACTACAGCCTGAAAAAGATAAAATACCCATTTCTTCCCACTTTAAAATGAAGAGTAAAATTCTGTTTCTGATCATACCTATTTCAACTCAGTATGTGTTTTCATATGAAACATATGACCAAGAAAATACTTTATGACTTCATTTTAAAATCAGCAAATACAGTGCCTTCCAAATAACTATTTCACAGATGTGTTCCATCTAGGTTCTAAGTATACAAACAGAAAGTTGAAGCGCGTATATTTGAAGGGCACTGAAATCTGGCTTCTCATTTTATCCAGAGGTCTTTAAAATTTTTCAGTAAGAGCACCCTTTAACTGATCTTTAAAGCACCAACATGAGGGCTTACCAGTAGCTTCCTGTTCATTCCAGACCATGGAGCCTGAAGCCTAGAATGCAGTGAAGGCCTGCCCTAGCACACCATCCTCGGGCATTCGAATACTTGACCTCCTGGCCCCCATGCCATATGCTTACATAAATTATTCATATTTCTTTCCAACCTGATAATGCACTTATTCTTGCTACTGCAATTATATCGCTTAATTGAATATGTCATATTGATAAAATATAAGTTTGAAACGAAGGAGCTGTTTCTATGAAAACCAGATTTAATCCTTCAGAAAGATCCAAGAATTGATGTTATTGAATTACATGTGAGGACAGTGATATTAAAATATTGGGGGATATAGCACAAATCTAGAAAGATTTAGCATTCATATTGCTTCATAAGTAGCAATTAAATTCTCACTCTACTCTGAATAAGCCAAGGAAATTGAGGATGATGCATTAGGATATATTTCATGTAAGAAAGGGTAATATGCAAATCCACTCCAATAAGCAGATCCATGCTCAAAGGAAAGTACTTGGCTCTACTATAAAAGGTGAAGGAATATTCTAAATTAAAATTTTTCACCTCTGTATGTGTCCTGTCTCATAATTTCTGGATTTAATGGATAACTTTTTATTAACTAACCAACCAACCACAAGTCCCAATGGCATTAGCTAGTAAGGCTGCCCATTAGAACTCATCAGGCACAAGGCAAACAACATCAAATTCCCTCTTAAATGCATAAAATTAAAAAATAATTTGGAGGTATTAGCACAACTATAGCTCAATCCTTTCCTAATTTTTTTTCCTCCCTCAATTTAGCTCTGATATGTGCTAAAATAATGTGGTAGAACAGTTTGCTCACGTATCTAAAAATAACCACTTCAGGGATTTCATTGTACTTCAGAAGGTCTGTGAACAAATACTTGTTTTCATGCCATTGGTTTGTGTTTTCTTAACAGGATTTCCTACTGAAAAAACTTACAGTAACCAGCATATAAATACTATGAAGACTACAAAAGGGAGAAATAAAAAGAAAAAATGTCCATCTTGATAGAAGGTAATGCAGAGTTATTTTCTCAGTGGATAAGCCTATTTCTGTTAATAAGATTGTCAATTCCCCTAATAATTTCATTGAATACCATGTTAAATATAGATTATTGGTATTCAAATTTAAGCACCATGTACAGGTTTTGTTTGAATGTGTACTGTATCTTATATTAAATCTTGGTATCTGTGCTTTAATGACCATTTTATTTTACTGGTATTGCCAGAAGAGGTCTTTTTTGGTGGTTTCTTTAGTTTGCATTTAAGATGCCATAAAACATGAAACTAAGAATAATAAGAGACTTTATGACAAGTTGTATAACTTAATGGTAACCACTTGGGCCCCTCATTTTTCCGTTTGAGATTCAAGTCTATTTAAATAACGAATGCCATAATTTGCATTCTACCTGAGCTGAAATATGCAGAGTTCAACGAACTCTAAAGCATTTTTATAGCAGGACTTTTCTTTTATTCTCTTCATAAACGTCATTCTTTAACTCTGGCAACTCTTATCCCAACTGTTCACAATTTTTTAAAAGCACTGAAGAAGCCAGTACCCTTTGCATATGTCCTAACTTTCTTGTTGGGAATGAGTTGCTTTGTTTAAAATACAGCTTGGTGACTCAGTTTCATGTGTTCTTGCTGCATAGAAACTCATTTCATGTTGGAATCCCAATATGCAAAAATGAATATCAATAAAATAATGACATATGAGGCAGTATAACCTGAAATCTTTGCATTTGTGGGAACCACAGGATAGAATACCAATCCAGCACCTCTTCTTTATGCAAAGAATTATGCAAAATCTATGGGCCCCTGGGTGGCTCAGTTGGTTAAGCATCCGACTTCACCTCAGGTCATGATCTCGCGGTTCGCGGGTTTGAGCCCCGTGTCGGGCTCTGTGCTGACAGCTCAGAGCCTGGAGCCTGCTTCAGATTCTGTCTCCCTCTCTCTGCCCCTCCCCCACTCATGCTCTGTCTCTTTCTCTCTCCCAACAATAAAAAATAAATAAATAATTAAGAATTATGCAAAGTCTGGTGGCATTCTGAAATCACTTCTTTGACAGAAAATAGTAATGTAGAAGTTATTTTATAAACAAACACAATGAAATTTTCAAGGCATAAATTAAAATGTCTTGTAAAACTACTCAAAACACATTCTGATTACAAAGACATGGGATGACAAGCAATAGGTCAACACTGACTTGCAATGATTGTATTTAGGAACTCATTCATTTCTCTTCTAAAAGCATCTAACAACATGATTGTACATTTGAGCTGTTTTTCTTCATAGTTTCTTGGAGAAGGTGAATCAGGTTTCTTTCTAAATCTGTTTCACAATCATACTCTCTAACCAGAATCTGCTGTTAGGAGTGCAGGATTTCTTTGGAGACTGTATAAAGAAAATAAAAATGACTGCACTTACAGTCTTTGTATTAATTTTCACTGGACATAGACTAACACATAAGGTATTTAAACATGTCTCTGCAGATGCTTCCAGATGTTGCCTTTTGGTGTCTTCATTCAGTTCTGGCTTAATTACCTCTTCTTTGGCTTCTTAAAATATGAAAAAAATATTCCTGTATAGTGCTAAAATCTTCTTTCAGTGCTAAAACTCCCATCTTGGCTTACTCCTGAGCTGTAAGTCAGAGAGGTTTCTGACTTCCCCCCAAATTACTAAAATCTCCTTCATTGGACAATTGTGCCAAAAAAGACTTCTCATTTCTTTTCATTAATTTTCCTGTTTGACTTTGCAATATTTTATGGTTTTGTTTTTGTAAAGTACAGATTAATCATTATTTTACCAATTCAATTTAACCTACTTGAGTATAACACTTTGTGACATTATTTTCTATTTATCTTCCATGCCTTGCATAGACCTCAGACATTTCTTTATCTGTAGAGACTGTGTCTCATTAGCAGGATACCTGAAATTCAGACATAGGTCAGTGGCAAAAGGTAGCCTGGTGATACATATATTCCATATTGGAGAAAAGGCAGAAAAGCACTATAAAAATCAAACTACTTTTTCCCCCATAGCTTTCTGGTTGTAATATGAGGCAAAATAATCAGTTTGAAACATAAACTTTGAATCTGGAAGACCTGGACTTAAATCCTGATTATTCTACCCATTAGCTGTATAACATTGGGTAAGTTATTAGATTGTAATAAACTACTATTTCCTCATATTTAAAAGTAAGGTAGAAATACATGTCATACATGGTTGCTATGAGGACTAAATGGCATAACATATATATATAATATGTGGTATAAAGGCCAACACACTGAAAACACTGTACAAACTGTCACTATTAAATTTTCCATCTCATTATTTAGCATCGAGACAAACGGTTCTAAATACCTAAAGGTTATAGACATACGGCATCAATGTTCAATACAGCAAAAGAGGACTGAAGGATGCATCTAAACCATCAAAATTATATTCTTATAGTCTTCGAGAAAAGAGAGAAGTCTGTTAGAAACTTCAAGTTTGTCACAAAACAGTAAAGATAATGCTAAGTTTGGAACTGAATAAATACCTAAAGTGAACATCTTTTCAGTATTGTTTAAAGACACGATGAAGAGAGTTACCGGGAACATCAGCGTTGAGAATGACAAAAAACACAAATCACATACCTACTGCAGCCCTGTGAACAGACTACTCAAAGTGCATCACTTAAGCTCCAAAGTCTTCCTGAAAGCTTACTTTTCAGTCTATGGCAACAGAAATGGGATCACTTAGCACTGTGCTTGTTCACAAAATAGACGAGCTATCAAAGTTGACTTGCTGACACTTTTTTCTAACTCCCCATGATGCCTCAGAAATGGAAAGGTATTGGGCACTTGTGAGATCACGTGATTCCTGACATACAACTACAATTGGCTCTTTAGTATTTCTCAAACTGCTGACCCTGAGAACACGCCACATGGTCATAATGGGCAAGAAAAGCGTCTTTTTGCAGTCAGTTATTCTCTGGGTCATTTGTATGCTAATGTCAATGAGAAACTTCTACAGCAGATTATGCAATATTATCAAAACTCAATGGGGCGCCTGGGTGGCTCAGTCGTTTAAGCATCCGACTTCAGGCTCAGGTCATGATCTGGCAGTTCGTAGGCTCAAGCCCCGCGTCAGGCTCTGTGCTGATAGCTCAGAACCTGGAGCCTGTTTCAGATTCTGTGTGTTCCTCTCTCTCTGACCCTCCCCCGTTCATGCTCTATCTCTCTCTGTCTCAAAAATAAATAAACGTTAAAAAAAACTCATTTGATAAGAAAATGAATATTTTGAGTGACATTTTTTTAATTAAAAAATTTTTCCAGTTTTACTGAGACACAATTGACATATAATATTGTATTCGATTTAGGCATACAACACGATGATTATATATATGCTTATATACAAATGATCCCCACAATAAATTACCGTCCGTCACCTCAAAGTTACAATTTTTTTCCCTTAATGACGAGAACTTTTAAGATCTACTCTGTTAGCAACTTCGAAATACATAATACAGTATTATTACCTTTAAGTGATATGTCTGAATTTCAGGTATCCTGCTAATGAGACAAGAACATGTTTCCAAACATGTTCTTGAAGCATGCTTGAGGAAACATTGTTTGAAAGATACTAGTTTTGTTGTAAAAAATCCTTTCAAACTAAAGAAATGCAAATTTGTTATTCTCTGGTGTAAAGGTATTGGCTGATATTTGCCAAGATATCTAGGGAGAAGAAATGGAGAAAGGAAAAGAGGAAGAAAGGAGAGAGGGAAAGAAGGACGGGAAGAAGGAAAGAAGAGAGGAAGGAAGAGAAGAAAGAAAGAAGGAGAGAAGACAGAAAGCAAGGAAGGAAAGAAGGGAAGAAGAAAGAAAAGGCAAGAACAAAGGAAAAAATGGAAGAAGAAACTGGTTCTAAGTGGTTAAAAAGACAATGTCTGCATTTAGGATAATCTTTTTTTCTTTGTTTCGAAGGTCTAGGTGGAAAAGGTTTATGAAGCAGGTAGCAGGTATAGATTCAACCAACTGCTCTACTGTCTACCCAAACTCTTGATCATACATTGAAAATCCATAAATATTTCATAAAGATATTTTTATTCTTGCAACTGGACATTTCAGTTATAGCTGCTTTTTGTTGACTAGATTTACTGCTGACAGCCTAGGAGTGATGGAAGTAAAATAAATAAAGGAAATACAGATAACACTAAATGATATAGAACTCATTTTTTCTATCTTCCCCCAAAAGGTATACTGTCATTGCACTGGCTGACTCTTTACCACTTTCTCTGTCTTAGAGAAAACAAATTAAGAGATTAAGCCCCCAGCTCCCAACCCCCCAAAAGAAAGAAAGAAAATGGAGAAAGGAGTTTCTTGATTTAAAAAGTAATGTACCCAAAACAAAACTTTTAAGGGAAGAAATACTGAGCTCCTTTGTTTGTCTTTAACTGCAAAAGTTCTTAAAGCCACCAGTGGCCTCTGCTGGCAGCTGTGATTTCACTATAGGAAAAAATAAAAGTGGGTAGTACATACAAAGAATTAAGTAGGATTTTTTTTTTCCAAACTAGAGGGAAATTTTACAAAAGATCTACATTAAGTTGAATCATCACACCGATTCATTACATTCAATCAACAACTGCATAATATTTTCCTAGATTCTATTTTTGGTTCAAAAGCTACTTAGAAGTTTTATTTTGGTCATATAGCTAAAATGCATTTGAAAAACTACTGGGTTAAGTGATATCTTCATAGTCACCTCCAATCCCAAATTTGAAGTGCTGCATATGTTCCTAAGATGAATTTATAATAAAGCTTCGGAATTAACTGCAGAGTTGAACGGTTAAAAAAAATAGAAGGAAGGGCCCTAGGGAGATATATATCCTTATTTCTTATTTCAAAATGGTGACCAGTTGTAGCAAATTACATTTACATTCAATAAGGCTTCTCTCTTTTCTCCCAATAGAGATGTCATTCATATGCCTCAGAATACAGTACACAGACACAAAGCTGATTCCATAATAATAGATATTATTAGAATGTCACAAATAATATATCACATGATAAATCCTAAATATGTTCCCTTTATCCATCACATTATGCAGTCATTATCTATAAAGGCCATTACCAACATGCTATGTATGAGAAATTTTATTACATGTAATATATGTGGTTAAAATTCACAATCTCATATTGGTATAGAAATTAACCATTTTATACATCACTATCCTAATACATTTCCTACATCAGAAAAGGAACTGAAATATAATAAATATATGAGTGAATGCTTTCATAATTTAACATCTCTTGGAACTGGAAATAATAATGCCCACTTTTACCCAGATTTTGAGATATTTTACCAGCACTTTACAAAGAGACAAGAAATTCTTTACCAAAAAACAAGTTTCCTATTCAGAAAATAATACTCGTAAGCAAAAGTAATAAAACTTTTGTTTCTTCAATAATTATAACTGTTTTTACCACTTCTAAATTAAATACTAATAAAATAATACATACTTTTTATTGCACTAGCCATTGTTTCATATACATTAGTTTATTCCAAGAGAATTGTTTTTAATATAAAATTGCAAAGCATCAAGTTCATGTCACCTAGGGAATGTTCTGTGGGCTTCCGTTTCAAAGCTTAGCACCAAATTCAGTATGTACGGGTTCAAGAAGAGTGTTGACAGGCCTTTCTCTAGATGAATCCTGCTGGGTTTTAGAAACTGCTTGATTTCAGAAGTCATGCTGTGCTACTAATCAGAGCACAATTGCACAATATGCTTTCACATGCTACAAAGGTCTCTCTGCACAGCTGTGGGAGTCAGTCCTGGGCTCTCAGGCAGAAGTCACAAGCCCTGTCCCTCCCAGGGAATGGAAACCTAACCATGAGGCAATCTCTCCAGGAAAAGTGATTTGAGTATTGCAGGATATGGTTTCCTGGCAGGATGTTCACCTTTGTATGAAGGGAACGAGTGAATAGCAGGACATGGAAATTGATGTGTTTGTAAATAGCACTAAATATCTGGATTTCTAGTCTTAGTTCTGCTACTAAGCTGTATTACTTTGGACTATGTGACTTTGACCTTGTTAATTCCCCTCTTTCAGCCTCAGTTTCTTCTCCTAGCAAAAGGAAATAATGATATAGGATGACAGCCAAGAATTTGTACTATAATGTGCTTAGCATGAAGAAGGTATTCAGTTCAGATGTCAATTTAATAGCTATCTAAAAAGAAGCCAAAATCAAAAAGCCAACCAAAGAAATACATACAAATTAAGGTATTCTAATATCTGATAAATGTCTTTATTCTTTCTGATCAGTGCCTCATAGCTCTTGTCTGCTCATTCATGCAAAACAGGGTTCATCTTTTTTGCAGTATGAGGTATGTTCCATTTTGCAACCCTGTGTTATTTAATGGTTACTGATAAATTTAATGTGAATTTCTCTCAGTGCTTTTGGTACTAAAATTGTAAACTGTTTTTTTCATGGCTGGACAATTTTATTTTGTAAGGTTTACTTCAACAATGGGGAAGTACACATAAGGTTTTGGAACCACTGCAGAGCATAATTTTTAAGCATTCTCCAAGATGTCACCACATATGGTTATTCATCACCACATCCTAGAGCATGTCAAATTTTATTAGTGTGACATGATGGAATGTGACAGGAGAGATACTATTGAGTCTGATTTATTGTACACATGCACACATACAAAGCGTAAACAAAGATGTCACACGAAGTGCTGTCTCAAGGCGCGGTTGCCAAAATTACAGGTTTTCTAAGCCAAGGTAAACTAGAATAATTAATTATCAATTAAGAACTCCTTCAGAAGTATGTTTAATAATGAGATATCCTATAAGATAATGTCCGCCTTAGAATTACCACTGTTTAAACATATCAAGAAGAAGAGAAAGTGATGAGTAGATATGAATGCCACAGCATCTTTCGGCCACACAAACATACGTCATCACTCAGCTAGCTAGCTATGTCTTTATATCAAATACGAGCTTGATCTGGATTCTTCTTTGCTTTGCATGTTAAGAAAATATTCCAATGACCCTGTTGGAAGGATGGCTGGCTGTCTGGGAACTTTTAAGTATTTTATAATCCTTAAATTGGCTCTCATTCTTAAGCCTTCCCTAAACCCATGCAATATTGTAAACCATAAACGGAGAGTTCTTACTCTACCGTGAATGTTTTCTTCTTAAAGAATTATTCAACAGGACATATGTAAATACTTCATTTCGAGTCAGTGAGCATATTCTACACCCATCATTAAAGATTTCATGAGTTAAGTACTAGAAGTAAGAAATTACTCATTTATGGAATACTACCAGATGTTAACTCATGAAGTTAGTGAAGATCACTAAGGGTCTGTAATAACAGGAGCCTCTATTTCATATACATCCCCTCTGTTCTCTGCTTTACCTACACCATTGCCTTTAATTCTCCCAGTTGTTTATGGCACTGTAACTTACAACCACTTTATACATGAAGACACTTGGGCTCAAGCTGATCAGGTAACATGCCCAAGATCACAGAACTAAAAAATGGTAAAACCAGGCTCTATCCATCTCCAGGGACCTTGCTCAATTCAGTCCATAACATGGGTTCTTTGACGCTCCACAGATCTGTGGGTCGTGGGATTTCTAACTGCTCATCCACTTTTGGCTTCAGTGTGCCCGGGCCCAAGCTATCTCTGGATTGAGGTTGCAGATTCGGTCAGAGTGAGGTTGTGGACATGAGTAGAGAACTGAATGATTAATGCAGTTCAACTTTTATTTGGCCAACATTCACCAATGTCCATGTTTGTGAAAGATGCCATTTTTAAGGTTGGGGAAAAGAGATGCTGAAGCAAATCCATGGCACTTAAGGTTACTGGGAACCTCTGGGACCCTATCCCCCGGATAATAACTCAGACACTTACAATGGAGTCCTGGAATGCATTTTTGTTTAAGAGCTATTCAAGTGATTCTGGTAATCAGTAAGTCAGGAATGAGCTATATGTTATATGACAAGATAAATATTTTCTAAAAGTACTGATGAAGTTCACAACACGAAATGGTTTATCTTTGTTGGGCTTTTTAGGAAATGTGTCACAGGAAAGGAACCTTTGAACTAGGTCTTAAAGAATGATTCATCTTTTCGTAGGTGGAGAAAGACATATGTAAGGCTGTGAAGGGGAATTTTTAGTAGAGGGAAATCGTTTTCAAAGACATGGAGAATTAAAAGTTGAACTGCAGAATAGAAGTACAGGAGATGAACTTAGGAAAATCGTATGGGTTCTAAAATGATTTATATGATTTACTAAGTATAAACTATAATTCACTGAGGAATAAGTAGGCATTTTAAACAAGGGGAGAAGACTATTATTTTGGTGGCAGTTAGAAGGAGAATCAGAGTGGGGGAGAGCCGAACAAAGACACGAGTTAGAGGATCATAGCAATAATCAAACTCAGAGAAGATGAGAGCAGGACTGATACAATGGTCCTGAGAATACAAGGTGTTTCAGAGATGAAGCTGAAAGAACTTGGTAATGGAATGAGTATGGAGGGTTTGAGGAGGAAATAGGAGGAAAAAGTGACTGAGATTTTTAGCTGAGGAGGTTATATGGAGAGCAGTAGCTTTAATTTAAAAAGGATACTTGGGGCGCTTGTGTGGCTCAGTCGGTTCAGTGTGCAACTTGGGATCGGGTCATGATCTCACAGCTCGTGAGTTTGAGGCCTGTGCTGACAGCTCAGAGCCTGGAGCCTGTTTCAGATTCTGTATCTCACTCTCTCTCAGCCCCTCCCTCTCTCGCACTCTGCCCCACCCCCCAAAATAAACAAACTTTAAAAAAAATTAAAAAAAAAAAGAGGATACTGTATGATGATTTGCTTTAGGGAAATAAAATTCAGTTGTAAATTGAAGAACTCTATGGAACATTTAGGAGATGTTTGTACCAGAGTCTAGAGCTCAGAAAAAAGTTTGAAGCTAGAGCCAAGAAAGTAATTCAAACCAGATTCATACTGTGATGTCAGCTCAATATATCCTTTGTTAAGCCCCAAGAGTTACCTTAGGGTTAAGTTAGGCTTGTTGTCATAAGGAGAACACCCCTATGAGGCTTTCTGAAATGGACACATAAATTCCAAAATAGTAGAAGTGTAAGTTATTAATTTCTATTAATTATATTTTATACTATTAGTCATTAAGCTAAGTATATTTGGCAAGTTTATCCAATTCACAGTATAAACTTTGAATATATTTTTCACTTCAATTTCCATCACTTATTCTCAGCCTTTTTTGAAAGGAATTTTTCAAGTCAAACCTGCTTTCCTTGATCAGACTTACGTTCACACCTGACTTGTCTTTTACCTTTTCTATGTAAGTGTGCACAAACAAGAGGGAAGCTGAAAAACATTTCAACTAGACATCAGAGAAACATGTGGACTGATTTACCTCCTATCAACTTGGTTTATAAGTTTATTTTCAAAGTGAGGCACACATGGGGAGTTGAGTTAAGCACAGTATGGTTAAGTCTAGGAAATCTCGAGATGTTCATCTATATGCAATCTATTGTGCAACACTCAGTCATTTGTTCATGCTGAAGGGTCAGTGTCAATTAGGTAAGAGGCACAGTATTAAACTTTGGAGGTCATAACATGATTACAGGGCTATGTTTATTTCACCACACACTGCCTTTCAAACACAGCCTTTGTATTTCAAAATCTTTCTTCCCTCAGCATCATGGACAGTCTATTCCCCTTAACTTTACAATAACATTCACCTTTGGATTGGCTCTTCCTGACTCAGAGAAAGATGACTGCCGAAGATAATTACTCCGTTGTGATTAATGAATCCTTTTCAAAATTGCAGTCACCAGATCGGAAGTCAGATAACTTTAATAACATCAAAGAATACTATTATCAAAAGACTTTATTCTTTTTAATTTTGTTGAAAAAAAAATCTGATGTCCTATTACATTTTAGTAGATGACAATATGTTCATCAAAGAAGTGTTTTAGTACATGCTTACAGCTTATAAAAAGCTTACAAAAATCAAAAGCTTTCTCACTAATTGTGGATGAAAATTGATGGTTGAGAAAGATGAATCACTAATTAGCCTAGGAAATCTTGACATTTCCTTTTTATTAAATAGGATGTGTTAATTAATTTGTATTTTAGATAACATAATTTTGGTTTTAAATGACTTTAAAGAATAAGAGAAATTTGGATCCTAACTATGTCCAACCCAAGCAAATCCCATAATTATAGGGTGCTACCCCGGGTGCTTGTTTTCAGCAAGTCTTGTTTCATGTGCATCCTGGGACTAAATATAAACAGCATGCCTAGCTGAGAGCCTGTCCCACAGAAGTTTGCTCCTGCCTCTCCTCTTGCATCTGTGCTACTCTCAAGTAATGAGGGTCTTTTGAAAGCCAAGTGTGTGAGATTGAAATGCAGAAGGGGAGGGGAAATCCCACAACTGCTTTTTCCATCTCCTACCTCCCTCCTTGCTCACTGGTTATCAGGTTCTGAATGGTTCTCACTGCAGCAATTAAATGCCCAGTAATTGCCATCCTTGGAGAAGAAAGGTAAGACACAATCACTTGAGTCTATTTTATCTTTGACCAGTATAGAGTTTCAGTCTTCAAGTGTACAGGTACCATTTACAGTTCTCATTTTTGCCAAGCTTAGAGATAACTCTACAGGTAACACAATGTCATGAAATTCGTATCTTTCAATAATCACTCTGAATGTAAATGGACTAAATGCTCCCCAATCAAAAGACATAGGGTATCAGAATGCATTAAAAAACAAGATCCATTTATATGCTGCCTGCAAGAGACTCATTTTAGACCCAAAGACACCTGTAGATTGCAAATGAGGGGATGGAGAGCCATCTGTCATGCTAAGAGATGTCAAAAGAAAGCCAGAGTGGCCATACTCCTATCAGAGAAACTGAATTTTAAAACAAAGACTGTCACAAGAGATGAAGGGCATTATATCATAATTACGAGGTCTATCCATCAAGAAGATCTAGCAATTGTAAATATTTAGGCCCCCAAATATATTAGTAACAATTAGCAACAATTGCAATTAGTAATAATTAGTAACAAACATAAAGAAACTCGTTGATAATGATACCACAATAGTAGGGGACTTTAATACCCCACTTACAACAATGGACAGATCAAGTAGGCAGAAAATCAACAAGGAAACAATGACTTTGAATGACACACTGGGCCGGATGGACTTAACAGATATATACAGAACATTTCATCCTAAAGCAGCAGAATACACATTCTTTTCAAGTATACATGGAACATTCTCTGGAATAGATCACATACTGGGTCACAAATCAGTCCTCAACATGTACCAATAGACTGAGATTATACCATGCAGATTTTCAGATCACAACAATATGAAACTTGAAATCAACCACAAAAGAAAAATTTGGAAAGCCCTCAAATACGTGGAGGTTAAAGAACATCCTACTAAAGAATGAATGAGTTAACCAGAAATTAAAGAAGAAACAAAACAAAACAAAACAAAATACACGGAAGCAAATGAAAATGAAAACACAACCATCCAAACGCTTTGAGATGCAGCAAAGGCAGCCCTAAAAGGAAAGTATGTTGCAGTTCAGGCCTATCTCAAGAAGCAAGAAAGGTCGGAAATATACAGCTGAACCTTACACGTTAAAGGACATATTTTTTTATGTTGTCTAAGAGAAGTAGCACAAAAGCAACCATTGATTAAAGAAATTCATCATCATCGTAACAATCATCATCATCATCATCGTCAACCCTCCAGCAGAGGTAGGCTTCTCTAAAGATACAGACATAAGGAAAAAGAATCAATGCTTTTTGAATACCTACTATGTTCCCAGCATTTTCACATACCTTACCTCACACTACTCTTATAGCAATGGGCAGAAGTCTGTTCTGTCACTCCCATTTTATAGCTATGAAGTGGATTGTCATAGAAGACTGTATGTAATATGATAATTTTGCACAACTGGAAAATGTCTTCCAGGATTTCAAAGTCTTCTACAGATACCATAATACATCTTATCAAAGAAGTATCCACTTCTCATTTATCCTCTTGTATTTTGGAAGGGGAGCAGTCCTGGGAAGCCAACAGTCAGTCACTTGGTCAGTCCCTGGCACCAAGAGGGGACTGATGAGCCCTGAAGATGGGGTGTGTTTTTCCAACTTCTTTATTTTGTTTGTTTGTTCGTTTGTTTTTTCTGTGCCCAGCTAAAACACTACATTTTTTCCGGTCCCCTTTGCAAGTACTAACCATTGTGCATGACTTTCAGGAAAGCACCTGAAGACTGAGAGGAACACCTCTGGTGGCTCTTTTTCTTTTTTTTTTTTTTTTTCTTATTTTATTTATTTATTTTTTTAGTACCCATTAGAGTGTATGGCTCATCACAGGTCCTGAAATGCTGCCGTATAAAGTCCAAAAATTATGCTGCTTGAATCCACTATAAATTCAAGGACTCTAACCCAACATTTTAAGCTATTGTTTGTTTTTTTTTTTTTTCATTTTCCCAGATTACCTGTTGTCATTATGAATTCAAATTGTCAACTATACCATACTCTATGTAAAATCATAATGTATCGATCTAACTTTACTAATTCTAGGTCATTCTTTAGCTATAATAAAAATCAAAAAGTATTCTCTATATAGATATTTTTTCCTTTATTTAAATTCTGGAAAAAATACCCTAACATGTTAACAATATAGGTTCCATTTATTATTTTTTAGTAATGCATTTATGTTTTGGCCTTGTTAGAGAATTATACAATAAGCAAGTGATTTTATGTTAATCTATTAAAATAAAAGGTAATTGAAAAAATTATGTTTCAATTCCTGAGCACCAAAACTGATCTTGAGCTCAAGAGAAAAATGTAAAACAGAAGTTATAATTTTCTCTCAATATTCTTAACTTCATATTTATTCATTCATAAGTTATATGTATAAATTATGATAAAATACTTGGTTAAAAATTCTAAATAATATTTATTGAATAAAAATTAAATGAGCAAAGTCCATTATGTATTCTTATTTTTTATAAGACATGATTGCAGTTCAACTAACATATTCACATGAAAGATTTTTTTTTTAAACTTTTGACATCTTTCCCCCATTTTTCCCACTCTCTACCCTCAGGGAATTTATCCAAAAATGAAAACAGTAACTCAAAAAGATAACTGTATCCCTCTGTTCATTGAAGCACTATTTATAATAGCCAAGTTATAGAAATACAAGTTATGTGACCACCAATGAATGAATGGATAAAGAAATTTGTGGTACGTATATACAAAATGGAATATTCTTCACACATAAAAAAGAATACAATCTTGCCATTTGCAACAACATGGATGTCAAGGACATTATCTTAAGTGAAATAAGTTAGATGTAGAAAGACAAATACTGTATGATCTCTCTATATGTGGAAGCTAAAAAACAAACATAAAAACCAAGGTTACAGAAAACAGATTGGTGATTGCTGGATCACATGCTAGTCCTAATTTTAATTTTTTGAGGACACTTCATACCGTTTTCCACAGTAGCTCCACATTCTTGCCAACACTTGTTATTTCTTTCTTTTCTTTCTTTCCTTTTCTATAAGAGACATTCAAACAGATATGAGGGATCATATCTCATTGTAGTTTCTATTTGCATTCTATTTGCATGATAATTAACATGATTAATGATGTTAAGAATTTTTATGTATTTGTTGGTTGGTCTTCTGTATATCTTCTTAGGAAACATTTCTGTTGAGATCTTCTGCCCATTTTTTAAAATTTTTATTTATTTATTTTTTGCTATTGGTTATATGAATTCCTTATATATTTTTGAAATTAACCCTTTATCAGATGTGTGATTTGCAAATATTCTCTCCCATTCTGTAAGCTGCCTTTTTATTCTGCTAATGGTTTCCTATGCTATGCAGAAGCTTTTTTAATTGACATAGTCCCATTTGTTTATTTTTGCTTTTCTCTTGGTGTCAGATTAAAAAAAAATCAAGAGGTATACTGCTTATGTTTTCTTCTAGGAGTTTATGGTTTATGGTCTTCTGTTCAAGTCTTCAAACCATTTTGAGTTTACTTTTGTTTATGGTATAAGATAGTGGTCCAGTTTTCCCAGTACCATTTATTGAACAGACTGTCCTTTCCCCATTGAATATCCTTGACTCCTTTGTCTTAAGTTAAATTGACCACATATACATGCATGTATTTCTGGGCTCTCTATTCTGTTCTATTGATCTTTATGTCTATTTTTATGCCGATCCCACACTGTTCAAACTACTACAGCTTTGTAACAGAATTTGAAATAAGGGAATGCGATGCCTCCAAGTTTGTTCTTTGTCAAGACTGCGTGGCTAATCTCTTTATGTTTATTTACTCATTCTAGAAAGATATTTTAAGTTTCTTTTATACACAGGCAAATAGGGATTTATAGAAATGAAAAACACTATCTCTATCAGCAAGAACACTATTGTCTAGGAGAGGGAATCAGGCAGATCAACAAACAAGTGCGTAACAACATAAATGATACAAAGGAAGTAATGCTAGAACACAACAGATAAACACATGCTGGGGAATAAATTCTTCCTGAAAAAGAGAAGGTCAGGAAACATCTTAGAAGAAGCAATGTTTAAAGAAAGTGTTGGGGAAAAAAAAAATCAAGTGATCATCATCAAAGGCAGGCATTCTAGGCAAAGATCACAGAATACGCAATGACATGAAGACATGAGAGGGACTGGTATGTTTAGAAAACAGCAAGTAGTCAGGGTGATTTTCTCTTTCCCTATGCCCCTCTCCCCCACTAGTGCACATGCATGCTCTAAATACATACATACATACATACATACACACATACATACATACCAATGGCCTCCCATGCCATAAACCAGTCTTGATTAGTAGAAAATGGAGAAAAACAGTGGCAGAGAACCAAATAATCAGGTTTTCACTTTTGAAGCATCACTGACAGCAGAGTGGAAGACAATTCTGGGGATGTGAGGCCGGAAGCTGGGTGACCTGATAGGAATCTACTGCAATACTGAAGAGACACATGGTAAGATGTTCCACTAAGACAGCAGCATGAGTTTTGAGGTGAGAGATGATATTTTAGAGCCGTACACTTGTAGCATTTACAGAACTAGCAGCTATTTGAACATGGGGCATTTGACAAAAGGAGAAATCTGGGCTTACTCTCTTCTTTCTGGTTGGAGGATCAAATGGATGTGTTGGATTTATCCAGTGTGAAGTACCATGGGCCAGACGGTTAGAGACAGCAAGCCTAAGGCTGAATAACTCTTCTCTTTCAATTTTGTGATCTCTCTTGATTCCAAAACCTTCTGGCAGTCCAGCCTCCTTCCCTCGCTGTTCTTCCCTCACGTCTTCTCAGTTCCTCTCTCCACTAGAGCTATTGAGTCAGGGGATCTGAATGGAGTCCTCCACAAGGATGTTTCAAACAACATATGATGAAGAAATTTTTGAGCACATGTTATTTTTATGTTGATGATAAAATATAAAATATGGTAGTTACACACAAGTAGGCTTTTGAGTGTTAGTTTCTAATAATTTTCTGTTATCACACCTTTTTTATTCTGGTAAATACACATAACCTAAAAGTTATGATCTTAATCATTTTAAGGAGTACAGTTCAGTGCTACTATATTCATTCATATCATTGTGCAACCATCACCATCTATCTTCAGAATTCTTTTAATCTGGCCAAACTCTGTATCCATTAGACAATAGTTACCCATGACCCTTGGCGACTTCCTGCCTTCCTTCCTTCCTCCTTCTCACCCTCCCTCCCTCTTTCTCTCCTTCCTTCCTTCTCCCTTTTTCTTTCTTTCTTTCCTTCTTCTTTCTTTCCTTTTTTGTTCTGTTTTTTAAATTTATTTTTATTTTATTTAAATCCAAGTTAGTTAAAATATAGTGTAATAATGGCATCAGTAGTATTTAGTAACTCATCACACCCATGTAACACCCAGAGCTCATCCCAACAAGTACTCTCCTTTTTAAATTTTTTTTAATGTTTATTTATTTTTGAGAGAGAGAGACAGAATGAAGTTGGGGAGGGGCAGAGGGAGAGGGAGACAGAGAATCCTAAGTAGGCGCCAAGCTCTGAGCTGTCAACACAGAGCCAGACATGGGGCTAGAACTGTGAGATAATGACCTGATAATGACCTGAACAAAAGTTGAAAGCTTAACTGACTGATCCACCCAGGTGTCCCTACAAGTGCCCTATAAGTACTTAATGCCCATCACCTATTTAGCCCATCCCCCTAGCTGGCATCCCTCTAGCAAACGTCAGTTTGTTATCTGTATTTAAGAGTCTCTTATGGTTTGCCTCCCTCTCTGTTTCTATCTTATTTTTCCTCCCCTTCCCCCATGTTCATCTGTTTTGTTTCATAAATTCCATATATGAGTGAGATCATATGATATTTATCTTTCTCTGACTGACTTATTTTGCTTGGCATTAATACAGTCTACTTCCATCCACCTTGTTGAAAAGGGTAAGATTTCATTCTTTCTGAATGCTGAGTAATATTCCATTGTGTATAGATACCACATCTTCTTCATTGATTTGTCAGTCAATGGATATTTGGGCTCTTTCCATAATTTGGTTATTGTTGATAGCACTGCTATAAACATTGGGGTTCATGTGCCCCTTCGAATCAGCATTTTTGTTTCCTTTAGATAAATACCTAGTAGTGCAATTGCTGGGTCATAGGGTAGTTCTGTTTTTAATTTTTTGAGGAACCTCCCTACTGTTTTCAAGAGTGGCTGCACCAGTTTGCATTCAGATCAACAGTGCAGAATGTTCCCCTTTCTCTGCATCCTTGCCAACATCTGTTGTTACCTGAGTTGTTCATCTTAGCCATTCTGATCAGTGTGAGATAGTATCTCATTGTGGTTTCGATTTGTATTTCCCTGATGATGATTGATGTTAAGCATCTTTTCATGTGACTGTTAGCCATCTGGATATCTTCCTTTGAAAAGTGTCTATTCATGTCTTTTGCCCATTTCTTCCCTGGATTATTGTTTTTTGGGTGTTGAGTGTGATAAGTTCTTTATAGATTTTGGTTACTGACCCTTTATCTTACATGTCATTTGCAAATATCCTCTCCTATTCCATATGTTGCCTTTTATTTTTGCAGATCATTTCCTCTGCTGTGCAGAAGCTTCTTATGTTGATGAGGTCCCAATAGTTCACTTTTGCTTTTGTTTCCTTTGCCTCTGGAGACATGTAGTAAGAAGTCGCTGTGGCTGAGGCCAAAGTTGTTGCTTGTTCGTTCCTCTAGGATTTCCTGTCTTACATTTAGGTCTTTCATCCATTTTGAATTTATGTTTGTGTATGGTGTAAGAAAGTGGTCCAGCTTCATTCTTCTGCATGTCACTATCCAGTTTTCCCAACACCATTTGCTGAAGAGACTGTCATTTTCTCACTGGATATTCTTTCCTACTTTGTCAAAGATTAGTTGGTCATGCATTTATGGGCCCATTTCTGGGTTCTCTATTTTATTCCATTCAGTTATGTGTCTGTTTTTGTGCCAGTACCATACATCTTTTGATTACAACTTTGTAATATAGCTTGAAGTCCAGAATTGTGATGCCTCCAGCTTTGATTTTTGTTTCCAACATTACTTTAGCTGTTCAGGGTCTTTTGTTGTTCCAGAAAAATATTGTGATTGTTTGTTCGAGCTCTGTGAAGAATACTGGTGTAATTTTGATAGGGACTGCTTTGAATATGTAGATTGCTTCGGGTAGTATCGACATTTTAACAATATTTGTTCTTCCGTGAGCATGGAATGTTTTTTTCCATTTCTTTGTGTTTTCTTCAATTTCTTTCATAAGCTTTCTATAGTTTTCAGCATACATATATTTTACCTCCTTGGTTAGGTTTATTCCTAGTGGGGTTTTTTTTTGGTGCAATTATAAATGGGATTGATTCCTTGATTCCTGTTTCTGCTGCTTCATTATTGGTGTATAGAAATTCAACTGATTTCTGTACTTTGATTTTATATCCTGCAAATTTGCTGAATTCAGCTATCAGTTCTAGCATTTTTTTGGTGGAGTCTTCAGGGTTTTCCACTTAGAGTATCATGTCACCTACAAAGAGTGAAAGTTTGACTTCTGCCTTGAAGGTTTGGATGCCTTTTATTTCTTTGTGTTGCCTGATTACTGAGGCTAGGACTTCCAACACTATGTTGAACAACAGTGATGAGAGTGGATATCTCTGTCGTGTTCCTGACCTTAGGGAGAAAGCTCTCAGTTTTCCCCATTGAGGATGATATTAGCAGTTGGTCATTCATATATGGCTTTCATGATGTTGAGGTATGTTCTTTCTATCCCTACTTTCCTGAGGGTTTTTATCAAGAAAGAATGCTGCATTTTCTTTCTTTCTTTCTTTTTCTTTCTTTCTTTCTTTCTTTCTTTCTTTCTTTCTTTCTTCTTTCTTTCTTTCTTTCTCTTTCTTTCTTTCTTTCTTTCTTTCTTTCTTCTTCTTCTTCCTTCCTTCCTTCCTTCCTTCCTAAGAGTTTTTTCCCCATTCCCCCTGCCCCATACCCCAGTCTCTGGTAACCATCATTGAATCTGGAGGACATTATACTAAATGAAATAAGTCAGACATAGATATGGAAGATATAGATATACATAAAGTCAAACTCATAATAATATAGCAGAATGGCAGTTGCCTAATAATAAAAATAGTTTATAATCTTCATTTAAAAAGAGATATGACATCTTAGTTTTTGTTGTTAAAATCTATGCATACACTCATTGATGATATCTAAAAGTCTTAAAGATTGAGGGATATGAGAGAAGGCCAGTCAGCATACATATGGCCAATGACCTAGAAGACTTCAGTTTACCTATTCTACAGCTGCTTGTCATCTGAACATGAGCAGGCAAAGTCTCAGAATATATGCAAAATGTCAATCAGCAGAAGTAGTAATTTAGACTACATTTTAGAACAAGAAAATACTTAGGCAAGTTTATTTAGTTGCTATCATTAACATCAAGAAAATAAGTAATTATATCTTATATGTTTTATAAAGAATAACAGCTTTGCTGAAGAATGATAATATATTTATGAAAAAATTCAAGCCACAGAAAGAATCAAAGACTAAAATTTTAAATCACCTAAAACTGGGAAATTAACTATCCTTTAAAATTGTGTGAACATTATTTTGAACACCTCTTTCTGCATGTGTAAAGATAGTATAGTCAATGTATTGAAAAATAGGATCATATTCATACACAATTTTTAAACAAAAACATTTTAATTTTATTTGGATTTAGCAGAAGAAAGTACACTAAAGCTGAAGAAATTGCTAAACTTCAGACAAGTTTTTTTTTTTAATAAGACCTATGAGTTCTTAAAATATCTCTCTAAAGTAAGGATAAATTTTTTGAAAAGCAAATTGGTAGTTTGAAGAAAAATGTGCTATAGTTTGGATCAGCATTAGTTGACTCCTTGCTATGAAAGATAATTAGCTCTTTTACATTACTTAAAAATATCTGGCAAAACTCTAAACAAAACATGGCAAGCTAAATCCATATAAACATAGTGTAAATTATCTGTAAGTCAATATGGATAATATAAATAATAGTGCATATTGTCCAAGTTGGATGAATCCCAGGAACAGCAAGGTTTAACACTATACTTTTATTAGTGTAATTCATAGGTTAACAATTTAAAAAAACAGAAAACAGCAAAAAAATTATCAAAATTGACACACAAATTCCTGACACCTGCATGACAAACAAACAAACAAACCAATAAACAAAACCACATCTGTGTCCTGTTGTGTGATCCTTACACAGTGTTCCTCCCTAAGGGTAAATATTCAACAGTAAAGATGGTCTATGAGTTGTGGGTTCTTCTACACCACCATCTCCCCCATATACCAGTGCCCAGGTTTATAGTTCCATTCATAGGCTCTTTAGACAGAGTTCCTGGCACTGTTTTCAGGTAAATTGCTTTCCACATAAGGCCAGAATAGGTTGACTTAGATGCTTATTCTCTATCACATCTTGTTCTATATTCCTGAATACTTAACAGTTTTATATTTAGTATAAGTTGATTTACCATCTTGTAGTCAGAAACTCATTATGAATGTTAAAAATTAATAATAATCATGAAAAACACCTGTGGTCTCTGTACTCAATAAAACAAATTATTTTCCATGAGTTCA
>NC_064816.1:88918774-89023661 GCF_023721935.1 Panthera uncia | reverse complement strand
GGGCTTTTAATGTTGACAACTGTATTTCTAGATTGGAGTATGTGTATTACAATCACATGGGAACAGATGGATTATGACACCAATGACAGAGCAGATTAAGTCAATAAATTAATTAATTTGATCAAGGAGTTTCTAATAAAATATAAGTAGTAAAATCCCTATGCAGCCTTTACTAGTAATGAGATTTCAGGGGTCAAAAAATACCACACTTTGTTTTCCCCCAATTCTCACCTGAACCTCAAATGTAGTATTCCAAATTTCAGATCTGGTGGTGTGTGGGAAGGGGGGGATTATTTTGAGTCTAGTACTTTTTAATTACTTTAAAAATGGATCAAAATAAACATGACTTTGTATCACAATCCAATAATTTGATTTTCTGACCTCTTTAATCTGAACTTTTTTTTCTTTCTAGAATGTCTACTCCAGTGTATTTTATAGCTATTATACCAGTTCTGATGTACTAACTGCAATTGAATATTTAATAACCTGTCCTTCTTTCTTTAGACTGACACACCCTAAGCACAGATACTAATTTTTCAAGGGTTTAGGGTGTGCCATAGCTTCATAGGTAGAAACTCACCAAATAATATTTAAGGGTCTCAAAATATTCATACACCATCCAAAGAGGATGCCATGTACCCTGGGAAAGATTAGCCCCCTCAAAAAGCCTGAGCCTGGTGCTCCTTCCTGCTCCCTTCTCTGGAATACAGCTCTAGTTTGATCCCTTTCAAACATACCCCTTTTGTCTGTTGGGGGAAACGCTTAATATCCCAATTCCATCTCTTGACAAGTTACCCATGACCAACTATAGAAATATAACTTAAATGAAAGGGACACAGGCACCTGGGTGGCTCAGTCAGTTAAGCGTTGGACTTCAGCTCACATCATAATCTCCTGGTTCTCGAGTTCAAGCCCTACATCAGGCTCTGTGCTGACAGCTCAGGGCCTGGAACCTGCTTTGGATTCTGTGTCTCCTCTCTCTGCCCATTCCCCCCTCGCATTTTGTCTGTCTCTCTCAAATATTAGTAAAAAACATTTAAATTTTTTTAAGAAATAAATGAAGGGGATATTAGAAGGATCTGTGACCTCTATAGTTCTTAAATCTTCCAGACACTCTTAAAACCCTCACACTTTGCAGGTAAAGTGACATGCAGAGAACATTAAGTGACCTATGTAAGGGCAAAGATTTAACTAATGAAAAAATGGGACTGGAGGTTGGGCCAGCAGATTCCTAGCCCTGTGCTTCGTCTAACAAGACAATGTTTCTAAGTGTGTTCACTGGATCATCTTAATGAGAGTCAATGCATGTAATTATACATTTGTAAATTCTCAGCCCCACCACACAATCATAGAATCAGTTTTCCAATGGGAGAGCCATCTATAATATTCAAAATATTTAACAATAATTATGGCACAGATATGGACTGTTCAAAATAGAATTAAATCTAGGTCCTAAAGGATACCAGCTGTCAACAATGGATGTTTGGTAGTGGTATTTACCAGATGAATATCAGGGCTGACTTGATATAATACTGAGAACCCTGCATAAGCCCCTCGTTCCTGCCGATTCGGTGCTCCAAAATGGGGATTTACTATTTGTCTCCTTGTGCCAGGACTGCATGAATTTTGGAAGTATGAACTCTCTGAGATTAAATACTTAAAATAAAAATAGATTTGAGGATTTTTCTCCCCACATGTTAAGTGATAAAACTCTTATCTCAAGTTTTAGATAATGACTATTTGACATTAAGATATGAAAAGTGCTTTGGCATTTTTACAATAGAATAATTGAAAAGACATAAATTACTGTCTTTGAATACTTGTTCACTACATGTTATTTACCAAGAAGAAAAATAATAACTCCACTGTCACTATTGACTTATTATCAATGCTGGCTAACTTAGGGTAACTGTAGGAATTAAAAGTAACTATAATCACTATAACTATAATCAACGGAATGGCAGATTTGTGACTTTCTTTATACAGTAGTATTTTTAAAAACTTAAATTCTTGGCCAAGGTTTTGTACCTTTATTTTGAATGGATTCCATCTGCAAAGGTAAGCCATGTAAGTTCAAGACTGACAGTTTAAATTTTGTTATTTGGGGTTTGTTTTCCTAGGAAACCCTTGGGAAATTGATTTGAAATGCTGAATGGGAATTCGGTGAATAGACACTAAAAATTTACAATGGACAAATAAGATGTGACCCAGCCCAGAGAACAAAATGAAAGGTTCGTGCAGTAGGGTCAGTAGCTCTGACTTCAATTTCAGCTCAGAGGTAACCTTCTAATACCTTCTTCCATTGAGTGACAGGACAAGAAGCCAAAGGCAGAAAATCAGCCTAATTCTCCCAGGCAGCAAGTCAGAAATTTCCAAAGAAGCCCCGGGAGTGACTCAAAAAGAGCAACTAATTCTCATAGGCATCTGTCGACTTGATTGTTTATGGCTAGCTTGTTCCTTTTTTAAGGTAGTAAGAGAGAGAAACAGACTGAAACTCGAGATTTTTTTTTTTTTTAAACAGGGATATTCATCAGAGAATAGAAAAGATTGAAGAGAGTTCAAAAACGGGACAGTTCAACAGGTGTAGTCAATACAACATCATTTATTAGATTCTTCTGGGTAGTGTCTATCTGATGATGGCCTGTGGTATGTGATTATTAAAAGTTCTATTCACAAACCTCTTAAGTGCCTGCATTTCAACAGCAGCAGTTTTCTTGGGTAAATCAGGTCCTTTTGATTTCTTTGGAGAAAATATTGATTTAATTTTCAAATCACTTCTTATTTTATTCATCAGACTACTGATATTAATATTTTTAAATAGATATTATTTTAGAATTGCTTCAGTAAGATAATCTACATTTTTTCTTTGTTTATAGTAGAGAAAGTTAAAAGTAAAATACAGATAAAATAAGAGATTGAAATTTCCAGGAGAATGAACAACTTGCCTATTTCTGTTCTCTTTTTCTGCTCATATACTCTTATTTGCTATTTGTATGTCAGAGGTATCTGGAAGCCACACTGTATTTAGTTATACCATACACACTGGAAACACTTTTACTAGCAAACGGTATGGATGAATAATATTCAATCAGAAACGATAGCTAACATTTGTTGGAAAAGTACTATGAGTGAGTTACCCTATTAAACATTTCACAAGAAGTAACTTAGTTAACCAGTGATAACAATCTGAAGATATAAATCTTGTATCCATGCAGCTGGGAAAATTAAAATTAAATGATTTGTCCAAGATTACAGGCGTCAAAAGTAGCAGAGTTAGACTAGGAATCTACGTTAGCTTGACTTCATAGCATATTCTCCATACTCTACATTTTCTCTTGCTATATGTAGGTAAATTATGTAATAATTACTAACTACTATATTCAGGAACTTAAAAAGTAAAGGTATTTGAATCAACATGACTAAAGTTTTGACATTTCCCCCCTTAGTATTAGGCCACTTTTTATGTCATCTGCTAGTACTTACTAATAGGAAAACAAATGCAGGCACAAGACTAGGGCTGGAATCCTTATCATCCTTTCACTGACAACAAAACCAATAGGAATCTGGGCTCTGCTCTCCAATATCTGGGTTAGAAATTCAAATGATGATTGATCAGTGGTTGGAAACATACATACGGCATTCTTATAGTTTGATTTATTTTCAGGTCTGCTTGTAGAATCGCTTTGTGATCACATTTTTTTTTTTCTATACTTTACACATTCATGTATAAACACTTTAATTGTACTATTTATCTTCAATGCTTTTAACTTAAACAGTTCATTTTATCCTCTTTCAACTGAGCCCCAGTATACACGTCTGTCCCAATTATAGTTACCTTGACTATTCTGCTTCTCTTAGTTCCAGAAACGTGCAGAATTACTTCTCAAGTATTTCAAGGTGTACCATTTTGAAAACTGTCTATTTATATGGCAGACTTTAGGAAGAAAAACTGTGAATGTCTGAATGGCTTTACTTTATTTCTATAAGTCTATAGGACATCTATAGGAAACTACCTCAGCTTATCATTTACACCCATTGCTGCATTTTAAATGCATTGCAATTTACATGTCTCCCAATTTCATTACAAGCGCTCTTAGAAGTACTTGACTGGCAATTGCTATTGCCATGTTCATTATCCCTACATTTAGATTAATGTCACATCCTAATATGCTTATAAGTAATTCTGTAGTTTTATGGGTACATTATTGCATCCTACAAAATGGGCTTAAGCTATAAGATCTTTTTTCTGTCTCATTTCTGATAGATGTTCATTGATTTTCTTCATCATCTTTTGAGTATTTTTAAATTTACCAAAAAAGTGGATCCCATCAATATCTCTGACCACGTACTGATGTTTACAGATGTTCCATGGTAATAATGTTTCTAGGGGATGATATTTTAATGCTTCCCTGTTGGAGGATAATGAGTTTAAACATCATTTGGAAGCTCAATGATCTCTTTATTTGGAGACTGATTCAGAGTATGCTGAAGATCCTAGTTCATTTTGATTTTATGCCAAAAACTTTCTGGGAGTGGTAAATGCAGCACGGAATTCAGGAGCTAAGTGGAAAATATGTCTAATTTTTGTGACTTTAAAGATGAAAGAACAGATTTTGTTTTTTTTAATTCCCCAACCTAAGCTTTACAGAACTAACTGAAAATTAAAAAAAAAAAAAAAAAAGAGGTTTTATCCTTTGGATTAGTGCACTGATCTCAAATCAATTATAATGAATGTCTCTGAACAACCTAGGGAAGGAAACACATTGTATTCATCAATTTGTTCACTAAAATGGAGCATAGGATCTGGTCCACAGTATGAAATAAGTACACATTTGTGGAAAGAATCAAGTTGTTAAAATGATTACATGATTTTGTTCATGATTACAATTAGTTTATAGAGTGTAAACGACTCCTTAAACCAAAATCTGATGATTTTAAGAGCTGAATAATGCTATAATCAGAAAACCAAAGAACTGGTTGTCTTCTCCTACCTAACACAGTGCTGGACACACCGTATATGTAAAGTAATATTTAACGTATGAATACATTAGTGAAGTCATCAAAACAAATATAACTTCAATGTTTAAACTATCACACTATTTGGTCACAGTATCACATGTTTATTGTTGAAATGATTGTCTTTTCAAGATATAACCATGGTTTCATTCCTGAATCCTCCCATGTGTTCATTTATTACATATGAATACTAGCTCTTTTTCTTTTCTTTAATTATCTATAAAACATTGTTCTTTGGTGACATTTTTTGAAATATAAATATATAATCATGTAAAGCTCATTTGACTTTTTGAAGGTCTAATGCCATTTTAGATTTAGAATCTTCTTGAAAAATAAAACTTAAGGCTTCTATTTCTTTTTTATTGCAATAGAATACTAGCAAATACCTACTAGATATTATTCACTTTGATCTATCCATTATTTTAAAAGAAAAGAATGCATATTAGCCTGGATCCTAAAGCTTACCACTATTTTTATGACAATTTTTTCCTTAAAATAAAATGACATGCATTAATTATAGGATTCATGGAAAATAAAGAAAAGTATAAAGAGAATTTTAAGTTCATATGACATTTCTGAATGAAAGTTTTTGTGTTTCTCTAAGCTAATTCAAATATATTTTCCCTGTTATTGGGAGATTATAAAGGTTTCATAAACCCTACTAAGACTTTAAAGAAATGAATATCTATACTTTTTTTTTTCCATTCACCAGGAGTAACTATAAATAGATACTCTTCATATAAGGATATGAGTTGAATAGAATGTGTTTATCTAACGTTATTAGAAAGATTATATCTACATGCTAGGACTTCTATACCAGAAATAATTTAAGGCAATTTATACCAGCTCATGTTGGAATAATGGGAAGAAAATGACATATACTCACTGTGTTGAAATTTGTAGGAAAATGTTCTTGCAGAACTCCCATAAAATGTTTAATTTCAAAAGCAAAGAAAAATTTCATTCTCATTAGGATAGCTATTATTCAAAAAGAAAAAAGAACAAAGAAAAGAAAAAGAAAGAAAGAAAGAAAGAAAGAAAGAAAGAAAGAAAGAAAAAAAGAAAGAAGAAAGAAAGAAAGAAAAAGACAGACAAGAAACTAACAAGTGTTGGTGAGGATGTGGAGAAATTGGGGCCTTTGTACATTCCAAAAGCAAGTTCAAAGCTCATAAATTTTGAACTATTTTTCAAGGTTAAAAATAATTCTAAGACAAAAATGCACTTGATATTTCTCAGGTTTTTTTTTTTTTTTTTTTTTTTTTTTTTTTTTTTTTTTTACTGTGATATGATCAATAAAGAATAGTAAGCCAAATGAGAGCTTCATATTCTGTTCATTTATGCAGTTTCAATGTGTTTAGAACATCTAAAAATGACTAATTTTGTCATCTCCCTTTTGGTAAACACATCTAAGCTAGTGAGAAGCACATTTATATTTCCTGTCAGACAAAAATATGTGGAAAGATGTCAAAAGTAGACAGGACATACATGATACCTTTTCTCACAACTAAAATATATCTTAAAATATCAAGTTTGGTACTGAGAGTAAAATGACATGAGCTAATATAAAACCTTCATCTTAATACCATCTCTCTGCATCATATGGAGTATATTTTTTATGGAATGTATAAGAAAGACGTAAGAATATCTACATATATAATGACTTACAGAGTAAAAGAATTTATAACAAAGACCTTTGTGATATGAGTTCTGTTAGGAAATAGCTAAAGGAGCTAAAGCAAATGCTAATTAAAAGGTTTTAAAGTGAAAATGGGGAATGGGCTAGATGGGCAATGGGCATTAAGGAGGGCACTTGTTGGGATGGGCACTGGGTGTTATACATAAGTGATGAATCATTGAGTTCTATTCCTGAAATGATTATTGCACTACATGTTAACTAACTTGGATTTAAATTAAAAAATAAATTTAAAAAACTAAATAAAGTAAAAATGTGGCAAATCAAATTAAACTATGATACAGACAGAAGAACTATCAAGAGGTGCTGAGGAGGAGTAGACTGCTCACTTAGAGACAGGTTGCACAGACACCTTTATGCAATATTTGGAAAATATCCAAGATCAGCAAATACCTCAGTTACTTTCTTGGCTTTTACATGGCTCCATACCTCATATCAATATGCACCAGAATGCCCAACTTTCACATATTTTTCAAGTCAGAAAAATGCGCCCTGGGGATTAACATGTATAGATTTCTATTGGAGGTCAGGCATAAAAAAGAATGGTGATGAATACTTGTAATTCGATCCTCATTTATTTTAGCAGTTTGTTAATTATCAAATATAATCAGTGTTTCCTAATCACTCTGTAGCTGAAAACAAGGGTTCATGTTGGATGATTTAACAGACCGTAATGTAGGATTTATAATCCAAATACCCTTTTCCTACCTCTGAAATACATATGTAAAGAAATAAGATTAGGAAAATGCACCTGTTTAAAAATAACAAATCTTAACCATTGGCCAGAAATCTGTGTCCATAAAGGACATGCTCAGTAGTTACAAAACACATTTTCCTTTGAAAGTGAACTACCAGGAGAATAGGATGTTTAGCAATCCATACAATGAAGAGCAATAAAAATGTGGGATATTACATCTTGGAGTAAAGATCAGACACACTGAGCTAAGTTGTTCTATGCAGCCTTGCGCAAAAAGATCACTGAAGAAGACAGGCATTAGAATCTTCCAGAACTTTGCTCCAACTTGAGTGATTTCTGAATCCATACACCCGAGACAAGGCAGGGAGTTGGAGATAGGGAGGATTATGGGAAAAGTGTGCAGAGAAGCACTTAGGTCAGACTCTCTAGATGTGCAGTCGTGGTGGGTACTCTACTGAGCAGAATGCCTCCCAGACTTAGCGGGCTCTGTCGCAATTTCCTTTGAAGTCCTAAGAAAGTAATCGATCATTCTTGATTCATCATTTCTGGGCGCAGAGATCATGCTCTGGTGAGCAGGCACATTTGTCATTAAGGTTGGCCTGAGACAGCGGAGGGCAGAAAAGGGCAGCTCGGTTCCCACTCTGTCACGCGTTTGCCTGGAAGCTGCAGCTTTCCTACATTTTCTCCTAAAACTGTCATCTTTCCCATCAAAAACTTTCACATAAACACGTGGTGTGTTACTCTAATGGATAAAGTCAATCAAATATATTCTGGTTCTAGTTGCATTTATTAAGTTCAAACAAGTCCACATAGGTACTGAAATATGTTAAAGGTATTTTGTTTGCTTGTTTTCCAGGGGGATTTTATTTAGCTTCCCCCCCTCCGCCCCCCGCTCAGGTTTAGTGACTAATTTCATGAGAAAATAGGCCAATTCACTGAAACAATCCTTTCCATGAAAATGAGAAATCCATTTCCATATAATGGCAAGTCACATTAATTCCCTGTGACTTAGGTCCTTACACAAAAAATTGGGAGAAAATGATGCTTTTTGTACGTTTCTCAGAGGTACTCCAGGTAGTAATGAGATGGTGTCTTTAGAGTCTAGGAGTTCCCTGAGGAGATGTACAATACAACTCAAATTACCACTCCATTATGATTTATCTTTGCTTTATATAAGCTGTTTACTGTTAGCAGCATTTTCCATGTAGAAACCTTTTATATTGCCAAAGTGCATTAGCCATGATGTTTATTTCTACTCCTTGCTTGTAAAGGGTCGGAGGCTACAAAACAGAACTTTTAACTGCATTAGGTGTAACTATTGTCTTCCAGCACTAATTTGTCCTTCCTTAAATGACTTCTATACAGCAAGCAGCTTTGAAAATGTGAGCAAGAGCTCCCAAGGGACAAGTGAAATGCAACACAGCGGTAGAGGAAAGCTAATTTCCAGTCGCATGAAGGAAATGGAAGATGGGCCCAGCTAACATTGTAAAACATACAGAGATAAACAGCACACTCTCTCCGCCGTGCCTGGCCTTATGTGCAAGGAGCTGAGGTCCCTCTTGCACCCTCTCAGCAAGTCAGCCCTCCGGGAGCTACCATTCTCAGTCATTGGGGCCCCATCACCAAGACTCAAGCTTACTATCTCTCACTTTCAGAGCCCAGGATAGTCTCATCCATTTTTTTTTTTTTTTGCCTCCTGCCGAGTGAATCTATAGCACTGGTTCTTCTCAGGTCTCAGGGCTGCCATCTTAGTTTATTCACCTCACCTCTCCTAGAGTATTCCGGCTGCCACCAGCTACCACCAGGCTGTTTTTCCTGAACCTGAACCCATTTCTACTTTGAACTCATCTAGTAAACTTGTGTCCAACTTTTGCCTCAATCTCAGGACCCTCCATCATTTAAGTTAAAGCACTGTAATGGAGCAGTTTAAAACACTGGGGTGATGGCCAAAAGATTGCACTTCCAATTGCTGACTGTTCTTTACCAGCTGCGGGACTCTCCAGAAAATTGCTTCTTTAATTCTCAGCTCCTTCAGCTGAGAAGTAAGAGAAATAATCCTTCCCTCTCCCCCTCTCCAGGGGGTGGTTGTTAGGAATAAGAGACAATGTAGGCAAAGTGTTGAGCACAATGTCCATCACGCTATATGTAACAAGTAGTAGTTGCTGTTGTTGCAAAATCTGGCTTCATTCCAGCCATGAAAATCACATCTTTTAAGAGTGGACAACAGTAAGGGCCCCTGGGTGGCTAAGTTAAGCGGTTAAGCATCTGATTTTGGCTCAGATCATGATCACACTGGTCATGAGATTAAGCCCCATGTGGGGCTCTGCGCCGACAGCAGGAAGCCTGCTTGGGATCTTGTCTCTCTGCCCCTCCTCCACTCATGCACTCTCTCAAAATAAATATATTTTTTTAAAGAGTATACAACAACACAATAATAGTGATAGTAGCTAACATTTGTTCAGTACTTCCTAGGTATCGGGTCTTAGTGTAAGTGCTTGACACACGTCAACCCATTAATTCTCAAAATATTCCCTTAAAATAGATATGATGGTTGCCTTAATTTTACTAACAACAGAAGTGTGGCACAAAATGATCACATGATGCCTAGGTTACACCAGGAAGTGGGGGGGAGCTGGGACTCAAATCTAGTAAACCTGGATCCAGAGCCTGTGTTCCTGGCCTATGCCTCAATGGTTCCCCATTCCCTCCCTGGAACCTGTGGGCTGCTATTTCTCTTTTTTGGAATTTCTTCCCTTTCAACTCTAGAGTTCCCTATCTTACGCATTATTCGAGTCCCACTTCAGGTCCCCCTTTTCCCAGAAAATGCTTCCAGTTCTCACTGCATTCATTCTTTTTCTGAACTCTAACAATCCTGTGTTACATAATGTGGCACTTAATTACACACTGCATCATATTATTTTAAAATTTTTCCCACCCATGTTGTTTGCCCTTAGTAGCCTTCTAGGACCTTGAAAGCCGCAACTCTATCTTTCCTATGCACAGCACAGTACTGAGTCATTGGGGTGGGTTCTCAATCAAGACATGGAGATTGTTACATATTGTAATCTTCTGCATAATATTGCTTTGCCTGTATAGTGCTGTTTCCTGAATTTTATATATGCTACCTCATTTGAATTGCAGGCAATTATTCACATACAAAAATACTCAGTAAGTATTTGATAGGTCATGTTACCAGGCTTGAATGGAAAGCAAGCTTAGTATCTCTCTGGAACCCCTCTTCTAACCCAAACTCACACAATTCCTGAATCGTCCTCAGAAGAATGAGGAGCTGTGACAGATAAAAACAATTTTTCTAAAGTTTGAGAATACCAAGTTTGGGGATCCGCAGAATCCTTAGATAGATCCATTTTTTTTAAGGCATTTTGAGAACTTATAATTTTCTAAGAAGACAATTTCCTTAAGAGTCATACATAAGTAGAGCTCTTACCACCAGGCAATTTCCTCTGACATTTTCTTTAAAATTTCGATCTTTCCTCTTTCATTGGATGACTCCTCCTTGCAGCTTTTGGTGTTTTGCTAAGTGCTTCCTTCCCCCTCCTCTGTGATTATAGCCTCTAACATGGCCAGGCAGTTATGAAGTCCACTCTTTAATCAACATTTGTCCATGTGAGGCATAATTGGTCTTTTCATCTTACTAGCGATGATGAGCTGCCTATCCAGGCTGGCAATATTTTATTACTTCTCAGTAATACCCCTCCAAAATGGAAATAATTTAATGTTTGGACTATTTTGGCAGCCTTTCTGACTCTCAAATAAATTGTGCTAAATATAAATCCATGTTTACTGAGAGACCTCCCACAGTGTTGAAGATATTTTGATTATCTTTGAAATTAGAACAAAGCCGACTTAGATATTGGGCTTTTAAAATGTAATTCTCTGTACAAAGCACAGCACAAAGTCAATTTCAGTTCTATGTTCCCTCCAATCAAACATCTTCACAGAGAGGTGAACTTGCCTTTATCCTTTCTAAGGAGGGCAGGTAGCATTCCAAAGCCATACCACTTCTGGCTTCCCCATCAGGTTCCTAACAGTCCAAAGGAGGGGAAATTTATAAAATGTTTTCTTATGCTTCCATATAGAAAACATAAATGACTCAGATGACAAGTAGTTGATAGAACAGTTCTTCAAACTATACAATATATCTGAGTTTTATACTTGGGCTCCTAAAATGAATTCATAAAGCTTAATCCCTAAGTTCCTAAAATACAGGAAACTGGCACAACAAAATTTCTTTCATTTTGTCCTCTGGTAGTAAAATACCCAATTTCCTAAAGGAAAAGACAAACATTTTTGAGTGCTACTGTGCCAAGCAGTTGGCTACACACTTTTCACAGATATTACCTAATTATACCTTAGATACTTTGGAGAAATTTTAAGCCTGTTTCATGGGTCAGTGAAATAGGTGACTATCTTTTCCTGTGACAGATTGTGAAGATCACAATTTTTAACATCGGTGTTTTTTAAGGGCCTTGAAAAACATATACATTCTAACTGTGACAATATTAGGGGTACTCAGTTATAGTTGTTGAACTAGGTCAGGGGAACCTAGAATAAATAAATAAAGAACAAAAAAAAGAATCAATAAATATTCCTTTTGGTTTTAGTTTTCTTCATTTATTTTAAAATGTTTATTTATTTATTTTTGAGGAGAGGAGGGGCAGCGAGAGAAGGAGAGAGAGAATCCCAAGCAGGTTCTGCACTGTTAGCACAGAGCCTGACCTGGGGCTTGAACCCATGAACTGTGAGATCATGACCTCAGCCGAAATCAAGAGTCAGATGTTTAACTGACTAAGCCACCCAGGTGCCCCTCCACTTCTGTCTTATTGAAACTATTCAGTGTTTAAAGTTTTTGGTGTTGCTGTTGTTGTTTGGTTGGTTTTGTTTGTTTGTTTGTTTGTTTGTTTGTTTTTTCCCTCTCTCCAGCTTGGGCCAGTCCCAGTCTGGTAAAACTGTCAATGAAGATGCTGCTTCTCTGTTATTCATTTCACTTCTTTCCTTCCTCAAAGTGGTATTTTTGAAGAGAAGCTTCATGCAGAATAGCAAAGCCTTACATGGCTGGTGCAGTCATAAGCTGCATCAGAGTATTCTCCAGGGTAGGTGTGTAGTCTCTCTTTCCTTCTTGGATGCATTTGTGGTGTTTTCAGAGGTACTTTCTCTGGGTCGTCTTCTATATTACAATTCCCTTGATAAGTCAATGCCTCCTCCAGTAGGCTGCTTTGCTCCACCTGGACTGCTGGTTCCTCTCCTGGGTCACTTGTGGTTGAGGTCATCCTCCAGGGACATGCCCCTTCAGAATGGCAGATGGGCCACAGCGTTCTAACATGAATCGCTCAGGGGGCCCCCCAGAATAAAGGGCCCCTCTTTTCCAATGAGATGCAACTCCATTCTCTTTACTCTATAGGCAGGTATACCATTCCAGTTAATCTTTTGGCTTTTGACCTCTCTTGGTGAGAATCAGATACTAATTCCACTGGAACTGATTTCATAACATCTCAAGATATAACGTACCTAGTATGGTTTACTGAAGGCATGAAGTTTGATTGAGGTTATATTTCTCCATACTTTATTAATACATCAAAAGGTCAGAATGTGAATTCTAAGATGCATACATTTTATTGAGCGAAAGGAAAATTTCTAGTGTCTGGTCCTTTGCACCTTTTCTTGAAATTGCCAATGCTCACCATAAGCCCTTGGTCATAATTGCTGAAGATGCTGATGGAGAAGATCTGAGCATACTCATTCTGAAATTAGCTAAAAGTTGGTCTTCAGGTTATAGCAGTCAAAGTTCCAGGTTTTGGAGACAAGAGAAAGAAACAGCTTAAAGACATGGCTATTGCTACTGGTGGCAGTGTTTGAAGAAGGACTGACTCTAAATCTTGAAGATGTTCAGCCTTACAACTTCAGAAAATTTGGAGAGGTCATCATGACCAAAGATGATGCCATGCTCTCAAAAGAAAAAGGTGACAAGCGTCCAGTTGAAAAATGTATTCAAGAAATATATTGAACAGTTAATATCACAATTAGTGAATATGAAAAGGAAAAGTTGAATGAACATCTGGTAAAACTCTCAGATGGAACAGCTGTGCTGAAGGGTGGTGGGACAAGTGGTGTTGAAGTGATTGAAAGGAAAGACAGAGGCAGAGATGCCCTCAATGCTATAGAAGCTGCTATTGAAGAAGGCATTGTTCTGGGAGGGGGTTGTGGCCTGCTTTGGTGCATTCCAGCCTGATTCAATAACTCCAGCTAATGAAGGTTGAAAAGTTAGTAATTATTGAAATTATTTGAAAGAACACTCAATATTCCTACAATGACCATTGCTAAGAATGCAGGTGTTAAAGAATCACTGATAACTGAGAAAATTATACAAAGTACCTCAGAGGTTGGTCATGACGCTATGCTTGAAGATTTTTGGGATATGGTGGGAAAAGGAACCAATGACCCAACTAAGTTTATAAGAACTGCTTTATTGGATCTTCCTGGAGTGGCCTTTCTGTCAACTACAGCAGAAGCTGTAGTCACTGGAATTCCTTAAGAGAAGGACCCTGAAATGGGCGGAATGGGTGGCATGGGAGGTGACATGTTCTAATTCCTAGAATAGCGCTTTACTATTATAAATGCACAGTGAGAGGAAGGTCAAAGCAGTCCTCCTCAACAATAACTTCAGAGACATCAGCTGAAGGAAATGACTGAGGAAAAGGCTGACTGGTGGTTAAGAAAATCACAATACGGAGCCTGGGTGACTCAGTCAGTTGAGCATCAGACTCTTTGATTTCAGCACAGGTCAGGATCCCAGGGTCATGGGATCCTTCACTGAATGTGGAGGCTGCTTAAGATTTTCTCACATTCGCTCTCTAAAATAAAATTTTAAAAAGTCATATAACCATCAGTTACTAGTTTCAACTGACAACATTCAATGGTTTACTGCGGTCACCGTATTACATGCCTACAGACAACTTATTTTGTGTCTTTAAATAAAAAGACATTTGTACATTCCTGTACTGAATGCAAGAGCCACGTACCAACGTACTACTTTCAACATAAATCACTGGGGCATTTTTATGACTATTCTGTTAAAATCGGGATTTTAGTGCTTGCCATCTCCAGATGAAAAGTTAAGAAGCAGCCTCTCTGTGGAAAGCAAGAATAATTGTGTGGAAAGTAGCTAAATATCCAATTATGTGACAACCTTCGTGTAATTAAAATTTAAATTTTAAAAAGAAGAAGAAGAAGGAGAAGGAGGAGAGGAGCACATGTCCTGGAGCCAGGTGTCAGACCTGGGCTCAAATCCTGGCTCTGCCACCAACCTGCCAAATAATCAGGAGGAAGTTACTGAAATTCTCCATGCCTGCTACCCTAATCTGTGAATGGTGACACTAACTGGTGGTAGTCTTTAACCTCATCAAATAATATGGGGGTATAATAAATATTAATGTCTTAGCACAGTTCCTAGCTTATAACAAGCACTCAGAAAGTGTTAATTATCACATACAGAAGAGTCTGGCCTCTACTATATTAGTCTCCACATTGGAGACCTCAAATCCAACTAGAAAGAAAAGATAGGTTTGTGCTCTGCTTCTGAGAACATTCTGTTACATTAGTTTTCTTGAGTACAGCATATTTATTTCCATTCCCTTCCTGTTTCCCAAATGATTTGTGGTCATTTTTAATAAATGATAAATATGCAATAACAACGTTAAAATAAGGGTAAAGCGCTAACATCATGTAACTGAGGTAGATAATTATGTCCAATGTGCAAGCCAATGGAATTTTTAAAAATTGAGTATTAATTTTAACTCCAGACATAAAGGAAGTCATAATGACCCAAGAAAATACGATGCTGTGTAGTTCTCATCCCACAAAGAGTTATCACTTTGCTGAGTTACTTGAACTTCAAGTTTTGAATATGTAAGACAGTGTCTCTATAAAGCTTCAAGTATAAAGGAAGGAGCACTGAAGATTAAAAACCAAACAGCAAACAAACAAAACAGCTTTCCAAAGGTCTCTTTTGATGGTACTGTCTTCAATATATGTGGGGACTAATATTCAAATATTAACAAAAGCACGCGTTCTCAAACTTCAGCATGTGTAACAAACACCTAGAAATAGGGGCACCTGGGTGGCTCAGTTGGTTAAGTGTCTGACTTTGGCTCAGGTCATGATCTCACAGCTCGTGAGGTCGAGCCCCGTGTTGGGCTCTCTGCTGATAGCTCAGAGCCTGGAGCCTGCCTCAGATTCTGTGTCTCTGTCTCTCTCTCTGCCCCTGCCTCATTCCTTTTCCCTCCCTCCCTACCCTCCGCCCCCTCAAAAATAAACATTTAAATAAAGCTAAAAAAAAAAAAAAAGGAAGAAACACCTAGAGATTAAATGAAGATTCCTAGGCCTGCCCCTGGAAGAAATGGGGGTGCAGAGTGTCCAAGAATCAGCTATAGATGGGCACTACAGTAAAGTTTGCTACAAGGAGGGCTCGGACCTCGCTCACAAACACTCAGCCAAATGTGGGCATAGCTGCTCTCACTGGGCAGCAACCACTTAAGAACCACAGATAAGACACGATTATGAAGTTCTCATTTCCGTGCCTCAGACCTTCTTCGGAAGGCGACAATCTTACTCCTACTACTACTCCTAGCAAGAGAGTTAGTTTCAGAATTAAATGGGTGCTTTTTAATGATGCATCAGATGCAAAGACGATTTAGTTATTTAGCAGAAAACACAGGTATTTTAGTATTTAGTAGAAAATAAAGATAGTGAAAAAGTATCTTTAATTACAAAACGTTAATAACCATTCGAAAAATATGAACAAAGTCTATGAAAATGGAGGGGGGCGTTAACATATTCTACACAAGGGAAAAGAAATGGCCAATAAATACATGAAAAGATGGTTGACCTCATTATTAATAACATAAATTCAGACTGAAATAAACAACAGTTTTTTATGTATCAGACTGGGAAAGGAGAAAAGATCTCTGTTAACACATTCATAATGATATACAGATGAGCAAAAGGGCATTTCCATACACTTAGGTTGCAGAGAAAATTGCTACATTTTCGCCAAGGAGATCTAGCAATATGTGTAAATTTTTATAAGTGCTAATTTTGGCTAAAACAATTACTCATCTTAGGGCTTGGCCCTGAAAAAAAATAACTGTGTATATACATTTACAATAATGTATAAAAATGTTAGTTTGGCAACGTTCATCAAAGTACTCTTTAGGAAAAAAGAACTTAAATGCCCAACAACTAGAATTAGTTAAAAATTATAATATTCATTACAATGCAATGCTATGAAAATACTAAAAACTACAATGTGTAATTATGATGTCCACAAAAATGCCCACAAAAATATTTAAGTGCCAAAAGTTATGAAAACTTATGCATAGTCTGATCCCATTTTCCTATGGAAAAACTGATTGCATGGGGTAGAAAAAAATCCTAAAGGTTTTACATCACCATAGTAATTACAAATGTTTGTAGTTAAAATAAAAATTGACTTTAATGATTTTTTTTTATCTTTAACTTGAATTTATCATTGGAAAATACAATTACATCTTTTTTCTTAAAAATATATTAAATAAAATTAAAACATATGTGCTTTAACCACGTAAAGTAGGTGATTTGTGTGAATCAAAAAGTATGTTATTCAGGAGTATAACACTATGGCTTTTCTTTGGCACCAAAAAGAACTACATGTTAGCTGGGTTTACATTTCTTTCTCTTAACTACTTCCTTGGATATCTAGTCGCTGTAGAAATATCTGGGAGTTACACAAAAATCAAAATTGAGTGCAAAGACACATTCTGACCTGTACTTTTAAAAGTACTATATAACTTTCCCAAGAAGGAAATATTCTGATCATTGAGACACTTTCAGTATTTTCTCTTCAATGCCTCAGAGACTTCCACTCAAAATAACTCTACCTTGAACAATACAATAACTTGGGGAAGAAAAAAAAAAACTGTTATGGGAATTGTGTTCCTCCAATGTGTAAGGAGAAAAATAGTCCAAAAAAACAAACCCAAGACCAAAAGGAAAAAAAAATCACCATTCAATTATTTTTACTCTCATAGTTTCTTGAAGAGTTCATTTCTGAATTTTTACAAAGCTCCTGAAAATCGATATCAATATTTACTTATCTCTTCTAGTGTTTTCCCAACATGAATAATGTTTTGAAGTAAACATTTGCCTTGACACAATATGTATTTGAGCCAGAGATGGTTTTGTCTCTGGTTAACTTATAAGCTGCTCTATTTTTCAGAATCCACCACGTACAATTGGGAATTATGATCATTATCATTATTGAAGTTTCTTGTCTTTGTAGGCTGCTTTGCAATGTATAAAACATTTTTACACGCAATGCGTCCCTTTCATTTTTATTTTCTGACATTCTTGTGAGGTAGGTAGAGCAGATATCATTTTCTTGAGAGAGATGTGAGTTATAAAAGGTAAAGCTATTTAGGTAAGATCTATTTATCTTGTCACCATCTCAGTACACTAATGGTGCTTTAACAACCTACAGGTCTTCGTGTGGGATCACACAGTGTATAATTTACAGAAGAGACAAAAGTTTAGTCTCAAATCTCGGTGAATAAAGAACCCATGGCCTTGGAACCTGTAGAAGGAGATGAACAGCTGAGCCTTTATGGGTTCCAAAAACCATAGTGTCACCAAAAGAAAATTGAACTTATTTTTTTAAGAAGTAAAAAGCCTGAAAATAAAAGCCTTTAAATTCCAACAATGGCATGTAAAATTTTGATATGTTTTTGATAATAACTAATGATATACCCTTGACTAATATTCTTGTTTTCATACATGAACAAGTTCTAAAAATTATTTGTAAGGTGAGCAAAGATTATTAATAAAACAGAAGCTCATCAATCAGGGTCAGAATTACTTTGTGCTTTGACTGGAGACTGGTATTAATACAAAACTGGCATTAGCTTCATTTCCCAGAAGTTTTAAGACTGTTTAATCTAATGTTCCCCCAAAGGGTATTCCATGACCATGGAATCCTCTTGAAAACAGATTTAGAGTTGACTATTTTTAGAAAACCCAATATACAACACTGCCCTTTCAGACATTCATAAGGCAAAGTGGTATACTATAAACAGCCATAGAGGTTTATGCAATATGCATTGCCCCAAATTTTTCAATCCCTTCTTATAAAATCTATTTTCTTCAATAAAACCTATTTAACTTTTCAGGGAACCAGAATACCAATATGTTACTTGAGCCTTTTGTTGTTGTTGTTGTTGTTGTTGTTGTTGTTGTTAGCACAGAAACAAACTAATTTTGAAATAATAACCAAAGGGGGCGCCTGGGTGGCTCAGTCGGTTAAGCGGCTGACTTCGGCTCAGGTCATAATCTCGCGGTCCATGAGTTCGAGCCCTGCGTCGGGCTCTGTGCTGACCACTCAGAGCCTGGAGCCTGTTTCAGATTCTGTGTCTCCCTCTCTCTGACCCTCCCCCGTTCATGCTCTGTCTCTCTCTGTCTCAAAAATAAATAAACGTTAAAAAAAATTAAAAAAAAAAAAGAAATAATAACCAAAGAAAAATATCTCTTGTAAAATACATTTTGTTCTCTCATAAACATTATAGGATGCTCATTTTAAATTACCTTAGATTATTGGAATTTCAGCACAGTGCTCTAAAATTAGCGGTTGCAGTCACTTCGGAGCAAAGGAGGCAGACACAAAATACTGATTGTTGTAATTTACTCACTCTGTTCCATAACAAACATGTCAAGACCTAGAGGCAGGAAGTGTAGGATCACTCATTACTCTAGAAATAGCAAAAACTTACTCTCTAAGCATTCAAAAAAACAGTGTGCCCAAGTTTTAAATTTTATGTTTTAATTTAAAAAAAATTTTTAAGCTAAAACTAGAGCCAGGTTTCTTCCTTCTTTAATGAAACACTCAAGAATGTGTGATCATATCCAATATTGGTTAAGTAAGACTATTAGGATTTTTTTTGAGTGAAACTCAAAAACTAGAGATTTATCGATGTATAAATTGGTTTCTTTGAAAAAAGGATTAAGGAGAATAGCAAAAAAAGTACAATTTGTTTTGATAATTTCTATTTCTGTATTTATAAAAGGGGTGGTTCTGTAGCTTGTGTGTGTATATACATGCTGTGCATCATACAGATATATTCATACTGATATCTATATCTATATGATACAGCAGAATATGTTCATATGACCACTTCAGGAAATGGACTGCTCCTGTTTACAATGATCTTATTAGTATACCATTAAGTTGTTAAACCTCTATTTAGCTCTTCTCATGGCTGCCATCACAGATGTGACAGCCAGCTCATCACCAGAATCAGGCCTGTTGTTAGACACCCCCTTAAGCTTAAGAGATTAAGAAGGAAGCCACGTCATTTTCCTGATATTTGCATAGTGACAAGCCAGAATTAAGTAGAGCTGGAAAGAACTAGGCAATCTTGTCTCTAGAGTTTTCTTCTTGAGAAGAATGAAGGTCGATCATGATGCCAAATATTGGTCATGGGAGCAATAAAAAACACAACACTACCCAACCAGTCCTGGATTGCCTACAAATGTGGACAAAGAGAAGAAGGATGCTTAAATGAGAGCAAGTCTTTCTGAGATGAGACTGCTTCCCATATTTTCTTCAAGGACCTTGAAGTTATCAAAACCCAGAAAACTGTACTTTAGAATTACCAACCAGATCCCTTTGTGCATTTGGTCCTAAATAAAAACAAAGATCTCTACTTACCTACCCCTGTAGACCACACTGTAAAATCATGATCACTGATTTTTGAGACAGGCTGATAGAGCTTTACTATTTTCTCTTTATGTAAACTTTGATAAATGGCTTATTCTCCCTAAGCCTCAGTCTTCTCACCTATAAATGAGGGATCACTGTCATTTCACAGGATTGTTATGTCATTAAAGGTTATGTATGTGAAGTGCTTAACACAATCACTGGCTTACAGTAAGTGCTTCATAGTAACTAATGTTATTGTATTATTGGCATTCACGTCTACCAGTCGCCCAGGCAGAGAGAGCACTAGGAAAACATCTCTCCTGTTATTTCACTATGTGTGTTCATCTGTGGTTCCTCATTATCTTTCCCCTAAATTCCCCCCAGCCAAAGCTTCTTCCCTTGCATTTTCATCATTATCACCAGTCTTTCTGTTCAGGACAGAATTAATTTACAGCTAAACTGGGAAAGAGTTTCCTTATTTCTGGGGATGTGTTGTTACCTGGATTTGGTTGTTTTAAGAGAAAAACAGTGGGATTTATGATGGGCTATTTAAACCCAGAACTCCCTATCTACCCCCCCAGAACTGTGTTTACTGATGCTTTTCATCCAGCATAAACTATTAGCCTACCATGACAAGTGATAAGGGGAGCAAACGTACCCCGCTGGTAATTTCCACCTTAGCTCTCCCAAAGTCAAGATTTGCTGCACTTAGTGTGGCAAACTGTGGGTGCTAAATGACATTTACTCTCATTATCATCATAGTTATCTTTCTTTTGTGTGTGTGTGCCTTGTTCCTAACAAATAAATTTACCTCTTAAGGACAGATAAAATGTTTTAGTCATCTTAGGATCATCAGTTTCTAGCAGAGTGCTGAACAAAAAGAAAGCCGTTGATTATATTTGTTACACTGAACTGAACAGAGCCACAAAGAATTTCAGGATAACAATTTCTAATAGGTTATCAAACATCTGTAATTATCTGAGCATTAGGGAGGACCTTGACATACCGAAAAATTGATTTGCTATAGTAATACACCTCAAGTATTCTATAGTCTTGAACATGTAGCTGACATTCATACATTTCATTTTAATTGCTCATACTCTTGCCCCTCGTCCATTAAAATTTTCTTTAATGTTTATTTATTTTTGAGAGAGAGATAGAAAGAGAGAGAGAAAGAGAGAGAGAGAAAATGAGCAAGGGAGGGGCAGAGAGAGAGGGAGACACAGAATCTGAAGCAGGCTCCAGGCTCTGAGCTGTCAGCACAGAGCCCGACATGGGGCTTGAACCCATGAACCGCAAGATCATGACCTGGTACCGCGAGATCATGACCAGAGCTGAAGTTGGACGCTTAACTAACTGAGCTACCCAGGTGCCCCATCTTGCCCCTACTCCTAACTCACAAATAGGTTATTCAAAATAATAGTAACACTCCTTCCCTTCTTTCCTTCCTTTCCCTCCTTTATTCCACAAATGTTTACTTAGTTACCACTCTATACAAGCACTGAACCAAATCCTGGGGGCTCAGAATTGAATGAGATATTTCTAATATCTTCTAGGAGTTTATATTCTGTTGAGCATAAGAGACAGGAAATCTACCTTTCAAGTACACCATGAAAAGTAGTATCAATACAGAATGCACCAATACTATAAAAGAGCAGAGGTGGGTCAGGGATGACTTTCTATACACATTGGGGTGGCTATACCCAGTGCAGATTTTGTGAAAGATAGACTGCAGTGGAATGAAGAATGACTGGGACACAAACAGACCATGACCATGGAGTACTATTTCAGGAAATAGAATATAGAAAGAAATGTAATGGTTAAAAGTTGATTAGCGTTGTAAGACAAAGCCAAGGTACAAGAATGTGAATTTTTATAAGAGTAAGGCACAGATTGCTTAGATTTATGATGAATTGCCAGTAAGTGGAGAAAAATGGAGAATGGTTGATGGAGCATGTTCTCTCAGGAGATAGGATAACCTGGCATCCAAACAACACTAATCATGATAATGCCTTATTAAGGGGGTGAAGGAAACTTAAATCCCACCACATCCAACACTGTGCTATCGAACACTGTAGTCACTAACTATATGTGGCTATTCAACATGTGAATTGCAATTAATGTAACTGAGGAACTGTAGTTTTAGTTCCTTTAATTTTAATAAATTTAAATTTATTATAAATAACCTTTGTGGCCAGTGGCTACCATATTGGACATTGCAGTTCTAATAACTACTATGGTTTCTTCTGTGTTTCAATTGTATAAATAAATAAAATTTCAATATACATCTATTATGATTACACAATTTAATATGAAATAATTTATACATATGCATGTGTATAGCATTTTATTACTTATCTTTTAATAAATGCTATTGTGGATGGATGTTAATTCAAAGAATTCCTAGTTATACAGTTGACCCCAACTCATATACACCCAGGCACATACAATTTATTTTGAGAATAAGTTCATAGTAGTTTGGAATCATCAAAGTTTGTTTCTGTGCAGTTCATGTCTCTGTGACACTAGATTTGAATTTAAACAGTAATTTATAAAAACATACTGATAGCATAATGATATTAAAATAAAGAATCAAAAAAAAATAAAAAAAAAATAAATAAAATAAAATAAAGAATCAGACATTGATTTACTTTAATTCTATGTTTGTGTATAACTCTTTGGAGTATGTATTAAAAATTTGGAAATTTGCAGAAGACTAGAAACTGAACTTGGAATGTCATAATCCACTACTATGATAGACCACTGTGTGGATTTTTTTTTGTTTTCTAAAAATACATTAATGTATTTTAAAAATACAACATATTACATTTTTGTACTATAACATTTATTTCTTAATTGCACATATTCATGTGAAAGTTCAGTAAAAATGTTTAACTGTATTACTTTTCTAGTCATCTTAATCATTTATTTAATTTCATGATTATTACTAAAAATAATTCTGTAATATAGAGGAAAATGTTTAAGATAAGCTGTCAAGTCTTCTAGGTACATTACCATATTGGAGTCATCTTCACAACTTATACACAGTCTTGACAGAATATAAGTCTTACTAGGTAAAATTATAGGAAGAACTCATATTATTCTTATATATGGATCTAACCCCTGCAGGAAACCAGAGACTTTCATGACTTCTAACCTAAAAAGCAAATATTTGGTGTAAGCACAAACCAATTGGTTCTCTACTGGTTTGTCATAGTCCTGTGGAGCAGACAGCATGGTGGTTTGAGAGAGCACATGCTGTGAATTCACACCTTGGCTTTGCCACTTAGACAAGTTCCTTAACCTTTCTGAATCTCAGGTGCTGCCCTTATAAGATGGGAAAATGACAGACATATTTTGTGATGACTAACTCAGATAATATCCGTGCAATATCTTAGACAGTAGGTGCCACATAAGTGGTGGCTCCATTCTTATTAGAAAAGGCAATGCAACAAAAGCCCATATTTCACAGAAGACCATGGGGGAGGGGAAGGAAAAAAAAAAGTTATAGAGGGAGGGAGCCAAACCATCAGAGACTCTTAAAAACTGAGCATAAACTGAGGGTTGATGGGAGGTGGGAGGGAGGGGAAAGAAGGTGATGGGCACTGAGGAGGGCACCCGTTGGGATGAGCACTGATGTTGTATGGAAACCAATTTGACAATAAATTTCATATTAAAAAATATTATCTTCTCTAAATAAAACTAAGACTGTATTCTGACCAAAATAAATAAATAAATAAATAAAAAGAAAAAGCAATGCAGATTCCTGAATTATCTGACTCAACACATTGGTCATTAACATCCTCAAACATCTTCCTCTATTGAGAAGACTATTTTAAAATTATAATCATTACTACTATTATTATTTTCCTTTGCAAAATATTTGAAGCGCTATCAAAAATTGTTATTTTTTTTTAATTTGGGGGAAGAATGGTGGGTTTTTTTTAATCTTCATTTTTAAAAGAAAAGAAAATGGTGTACCTGAAGCAGTATTATTTTAAGAAAGGAATTATCTGTAATATCTCTTTTATGCCTCGTGAGGGCCGTTAGCTGAATTTTACTAGTATCTCTATACCTTGTGCCATTTCTTTTTTCAGTCCATTAGAGGGGAAAAGATGCTAGGTAGGTCAAAGGAAACCAACTCACTTGGGAATGCATTTTGCTAGCAATATTTAACATGTTGAGTTAACAAACAAAAAACAGAGAAAGACCATCAAAAACTCATATTTCTTAAATTAAGTAATTTTAATAGGCTTTATGCTTTGGTAGTTTCTCATGTCAGCATTATCAAATTAGGTGAGTCCTGAGTAATTAGCTTGCTTGATAGAACTGAGTGGGCATAGCCAAGTGCTATGTATGTGTCCTGTTCCTTATTCTAATTTCTAATTCTCTTCACTGGAATTCCCTAGACCAGATGCTCTTGACTTACAGAAGGAAATAGTAAAGTGAGTGCAGAGAAGACAAACTAAAGAGTATCAGAGTTAGAGATGAGAGCCCTTTGGGTAAGTAGTTACGTAGTTTTAGGATTATTGATTTATTCTGATTATAAGAAGAATGAGGAAAAGCAAGCTATACCTCATACTTCATAGAGGTATTTTTTGCCAAAAAGGTTTTTCAGTGAAAAAAGGGCTACCAAATTTTATAAACTGACCAGAGATAATACAGAGTAATATTTTTACCTCGAAGTTGACAATCTCTCCCTACCCCAGCTTCATTTTTTAATCCACTTGGGAGAATTAAAAAAAAAAATAGTGATACCTGTTTTAGGCCTCTTGAAAGATCCTGATGTGATTTTTCTGGGGTGAAGTCTAGGCCAGGCATCAATAATTTTTATTGTCTCTATATAATCCTGTTGTGCAGTGAGGATGGGAAACCACTGTTAGTGACGCTAAAGACTACAGTGGCCACATGAGATCATGTATGCCAAGAGCCCAGTCCAGTACCTGGAAGATGGTAAGTATTCAAAATGTTATATTCCTTTACTTTTTCGTTGAAGTGAGTCTAAAGATGATGCCCTAATTGACATGATAGCTTATAAAATTTAACAAGAGTGTATATGGTGAAAGAAAGCTGACATTGACCTAGACAAAAGTGGGAATGGATCATAGTATTCTCCGCAGTTGGACTTCCTTTCGTGTCAGATTTGTCACTGTCACCTACATCACCATCATCACCATTATCATAGACTTCATCTAATCTCCTAGGGCTCCTTCCTGCAAGAAAACTCTAGAGTGATGAATGGTGGGGACAGGGAGTTGGACAAAAGTGTGACAAAGACAAATGTTAATGAGGATTTGGGATTTTACCTTGTTCTGCCCAAATACGTTTAAGCCTGCTTTTATTTTAGTGAACTAAAATAAGCAAAAGATAATAAACAGTTTGTTACTGCACTTTAAGATGGAACTTAATTTCATAACATTAAAAGTATGAGAACCAGGGGCACTTTATGTTATAGATCCTTTTCTTTCTCTCGAAAAACTCATTACTGTGCACTATAAAACTGAGGAGGTAACATTTTGCTTTCATTTAAACAATGCTGGGCTCTATTTCATCATTTGCTGAATGACATTTTTCCTGTAATTTCTGATAGAAGACAGATTTTGCAATAATTAAGTGAAAATATTCAAAACTTCATTTCCTGTATATCAAGGTAAACAGCCTTAGAACTATGAAATGATTACAATAATTAATGGAATGACCATATTAAGGTAGTGCTGAATGCAGATAGGAAAAACGAGGTGGACCTGCCTCCCAGTTCTGACTCAGTACTCCAAAGGGAAAATATTTAATTGCTCTGAGCCTTAGTTCTTTTAGCTATGAGATTATAATACTTTGAAAAATAATTGTAAGATTAGGAGTTAAGCATGTGGTAGTATTTTAAAAAGTATGTCAAACCTCAAAAAAGAAAGTTTTTACTCTGCATCATGTGACAGAAAGTACATCCAGTTCCTTTCTGGTCTAAAATTAGTTGTTCCTTGATTGCACTTTGCTGTTTTCAAATGCAAAAACATTCTTCGAAGCACAAAAGAATTTCTCTTATTGTATATCAAGCCTACAGCACAATCAAAATCTGCTGACAAATGGTACATTTTCCATCACTTGTAAAGGTAGTTGAACAAAAAAAAAAAAAAAAAAGAAGTATTCGCGAACAATCTTGAGAATATGTCACAAAACTCAAACTCTAAAATCTTTACTGGAATATTTTTAAAATCTCCAAGCATGATTTTATATTTATGTGCAAACTATAAAAGAAAGCATCATGATTACAACCTTTCAAAACTTGTTTTTCCAGTCACGTGGTTTATGATTATGGGAATTTGAATACTAGATTTTCTCACTGCCACAAATACCATAAGTTTAACATACCTACAATTCAGTCAAGACAGCATCAACAAAATGGCTGAAAAGCATCACAATTTGAACCTCTTCAGACTTCACCCCATTGAGCAAATTACTTGAACTTGCCCAACTGGGCATCATACTGGGGAATGGCTGTATTTGGAGTCATGATTGGAGAAAGCCTTCAAAAGGTACAATCTTAATTATTTTAAAAGGTAACCAGGGAGTTAATCAGTTATGGTAAATAAGCTATAAGAACACAGAATGTAGAGTTGTTTTTTCTTTTCTTTTTTCTTTTTTTTTTTATGACAAACTTGGAAAATTCCCTTACCTGGGTAATACTCAAGTTGAAAGAAACATATGAGATTCATTCTGGCAGAACATAACCCAGTAGCTGTCATACATATCTTTCTCTGTAGATGATGCATGGGGCTTCTATTAGATTCCCACAGCTGCTGTAACAGATCACTACAAACTTGACAACAGAAAATTCAGTCACATTTCAGAAGGTTAGAGGTCTGAAATCAGTATCATGAGACCAAAATCATGTTATCAACTGGAGCACATTTGCTCTGGAGACTCCCGTGGATAATCTGCCCCTTGCCCCTTCAGCTTCTAATGGCTGCCAGAATTCCAAGGTTTGTGGCACACTAGTCCAGTCTTCAAGGCGAGCATCTTCACATCTCTCTCAGTTCCATCTTCATATCATCTTCTTGGTCTCCATGTGGTCCAATTTGACTCTTCCTCCCTCTTATAAAGATACATATGATTGTAGGCAGGGCCCATCATGATAACCCAGGATAATAGCTCTACCTCAATATCCTTCATCATATTGCAAAGTCTTTGTAGGCGTTAAGATCTGATGTATTGGGGGCCATTAATCAGCCTACTACTGTGCGTTAATGGAATGCAGCCCATTTAAAAGTCTATTCTTGTTAAACAAGAGAGAGAGAGAGCTTCCAATTATTACCTCATAATTTTGTTGTTAGGAGGAGATATAAGGGACTATGTTGAAAAATAAACTAGAAATGAAGACTCTGGGTATAATCTCTTTCATGAAAATGAAGTTACTGTACTGTTAACCAGTATAACTGGTGAGGAGGCTTTATTATCTCTAGAAATGAAGACTAATCTTTGAATCCTTAAAATTAATTTTAGGTACAATATATTTCATTTCTCTTCAAAGCTGTACAAGAAATAGTTACAGGTAATTTTATTTTAATCACACTGATTATGAAGACTCACAATACCCCCTTTGGGCATTAAGGTCAAACAGAGAAATGGAGTCTCACTCTTCCTAGGACTTTTCATGTGGAGTGGGTGATGCAGAACACTCAGTTATAATGAAACTACCTTCTATTTTCCAGGTCTTTTAAATAAGGCAGAAACATAAGGTTTTTAATAAGCATGATTGTCATAAATCATATACATATTAAACCAGAGACAGCACAAATACTTTAGTTTGGTGTCTTGTCTTTCTATTCTCAATTTAAAAAATCCTTTTCATTGACCTCTTAATAATTGTTTAATTAATACTCACTAATAAGGAAGACTGCAATTAGCCTAGAGCTTGATTTCTCCATTAAGAAATGAAACAAGGTTACAATAGATAAAAACCTGCAAAGAACTATTATTTCTTACTTAAGTTCATGGTACAATTATTATTTAAATATGCATAATTTATTAATGTAATCAAATGCCTATCTAATCAGAGAACTATGAAAAAGCTAAGGGAGAAAAATCATGAATATCCTAGTATATTTTAACATTGTCAAGTCTACTGGACTTGAGACAACAATACCAGCAGCCTAGAAAAATAAACATATTTCAGAAACTCTTTACTTATTATTGCCTAGAATAAACAGCATATCGAAACAGTTGAAAAACTATAAATAGAGAAAGAAAATTTGGCCATGCTGAAAAGACATCACTGTTGGTAGCTATTAACCTAAATGAAGAGGACACTGGACCTACGCTCAAAAACGATTTATTCTTTTGGGGCTCCTGGGTGGCTCAGTCGGTTGAACATCCGACTACGGCTCAGGTCATGATCTCACAACTCGTGAGTTCAAGACCCACGTCGGGCTATGTACTGACAGCTCAGAGCCTGCAGCCTGCTTCAGATTCTGTGTCTCCCTCTCTCTCTGCCCCTAACCCACTCGCATTCTGTCTCTGTCTCTCTCAAAAATAATAAATAAACATTAAAAAAAATTTAATGGAGATTTATTCTTTTAATCCATTTTAACTGCACAGTTGTAGTTCTGAATAACATGGGAAGAGGTCAAATGGGAATAGACTGGTTCAGGTTAAACATATATACTTTATTATTATTTTTCCTGAAAATATGAATAATGAATCTGTATTAATGGTAAGGATTTCTACAGACAGAATTTGCACACATCTGTATTCATGTGCTACTTCAATAAACAAGTTTACTGAAAAAAATCTTTATAAAAAAATCATAAGCATATGATGCCTTTCAGATCATTTAACTTTTTTCTCTCATTATGTCCACTGCGTATTTGGCAAATTTATAATACTAGTTTAATGCAATTTTATATTTGTAATTTAATTTATTTTTCTCTAACATAAAATATTTTATGGACCTTATATTTTTGTTTGACCTTATGTAAGGCAGAACGATGTTATTTGGAAAGCCAAATTATGTGAAAAATATTTATTTCCATTCTACCCATAAAACAAATGAAATGTAATAATGTTTTTGAGGTAGTATGTCCATTAGTTGGCTGGATCTGTCATCCACTCAACACATTAAAAAGTCAGGAATCAAGCATTCTTCTCGAAACTAGAACAAGCAATCCTAAAATTCATATGGAACCACAAAAGGCCCCGAATAGCCAAAGTAATTCTGAAGAAGAAGACCAAAGCAGGAGGCATCACAATCCCAGACTTTAGCCTCTACTACAAAGCTGTAATCATCAAGACAGCATGGTATTGGCATAAAAACAGACACATAGACCAAGGAATAGAATAGAAACCCCAGAACTAGACCCACAAACATATGGCCAACTCATCTTTGACAAAGCAGGAAAGAACATCCAATGGAAAAAAGACAGTCTCTTTAACAAATGGTGCTGGGAGAACTGGACAGCAACATGCAGAAGGTTGAAACTAGACCACTTTCTCACACCATTCACAAAAATAAACTCAAAATGGATAAAGGACCTGAATGTGAGACAGGAAACCATCAAAACCCTAGAGGAGAAAGCAGGAAAAGACTTCTCTGACCTCAGCCGTAGCAATCTCTTACTCGGCACATCCCCAAAGGCAAGGGAATTAAAAGCAAAAGTGAATTACTGGGACCTTATGAAGATAAAAAGCTTCTGCACAGCAAAGGAAACAACCAACAAAACGAAAAGGCAACCAACGGAATGGGAAAAGATATTTGCAAATGACATATCGGACAAAGGGCTAGTATCCAAAAATCTATAAAGAGCTCATCAAACTCCACACCCGAAAAACAAATAACCCAGTGAAGAAATGGGCAGAAAACATGAATAGACACTTCTCTAAAGAAGACATCCAGATGGCCAACAGGCACATGAAAAGATGCTCAATGTCGCTCCTTATCAGGGAAATACAAATCAAAACCACACTCAGATATCACCTCACGCCAGTCAGAGTGGCCAAAATGAACAAATCAGGAGACTATAGATGCTGGAGAGGATGTGGAGAAACGGGAACCCTCTTGCACTGTTGGTGGGAATGCAAATTGGTGCAGCCACTCTGGAAAGCAGTGTGGAGGTTCCTCAGAAAATTAAAAATAGACCTACCCTATGACCCAGCAATAGCACTGCTAGGAATTTACCCAAGGGATACAGGAGTACTGATGCATAGGGGCACTTGTACCCCAATGTTTATAGCAGCACTCTCAACAATAGCCAAATTATGGAAAGAGCCTAAATGTCCATCAACGGATGAATGGATAAAGAAATTGCGGTTTATATACACAATGGAATACTACGTGGCAATGAGAAAGAATGAAATATGGCCCTTTGTAGCAACATGGATGGAACTGGAGAGTGTGATGCTAAGTGAAATAAGCCATACAGAGAAAGACAGATACCATATGGTTTCACTCTTATGTGGATCCTGAGAAACGTAACAGAAACCCATGGGGGAGGGGAAGGAAAAAAAAAAAAAAGAGGTTAGAGTGGGAGAGAGCCAAAGCATAAGAGACTGTTAAAAACTGAGAACAAACTGAGGGTTGATGGGGGGTGGGAGGGAGGGCAGGGTGGGTGATGGGTATTGAGGAGGGCACCTTTTGGGATGAGCACTGGGTGTTGTATGGAAACCAATTTGACAGTAAATTTCATATATTAAAAAAAATAAAATAAAATAAAATACAATATGACAAATGCAAAAAAAAAAAAAAAGAGAACTAACAAAAACAAAAAGTCAGGAATCAAACACATAAGGGCTAGAACAAATGATTAATGCTTGTTTTGGGCCACAACTTCATTTATTAATAAATTATTATTAAAGGAGATTATTAAGGATTGACATTAAGACTAAAACCAAACTACCTCTCATTTCTGGCCCTAAGCCTGGGGAGGTGCACGATTTAAGCAGAGAAGGATTGTGCCCTATTTCCCATTGGGATATTTAGATCGACAGTGCCCTACACTCTTGTGATTGGGGTCATTACAGCATGGCTGGTTGCAACCTCAGAGCACCCACATAGGGGAAGATGGACATTTTATGGGAAGCCAGCCATGTATCAGAGGATAGCCACTGAACACATATCTTCACCACAGCACACACAGAAGGAGGGATATGAAAGGAAATTCTTTGCAAAAGGAAAACCACATTAAAATTGAATTAAAGTGATCACTTCAAATTTCAAACTGATGACCTTTAAATTAAACACTTCAGCTCCAAGCTACCCACACTCAAATTAATAGGAATTAAGAGAAGAATTCAGAGCAAAGTGAAAACATTAGAGAAAATAATCATTTTCCCCTTTGCACGCTTTGGAGTATAAATTTTCACTTCCTTACACATATTTTAAAAAGTTATCTAATACAACAGCAATATTCAAAGTGAAGCATGCATGCATGTAGGTGTTCATAAAGACATCCCAAGGGCTATAGGGTTATGATATCTTTACAGGAATCAACTTTCAGGCATTCAAATTCCATGTGTCATCTTGCCAAAATGTATCTCTTTGAGAATACATCTGGGGTCAAGATGTCTTGCTCTTCTCTCCCACATTGCCTTGTCTCCCAGTGTACGATTACAGGCATAACTGCCCCTATGTGTTATCTTAATATGGTACATTTCCCTGGGGTGGGAAAAGCTTCAGGACAACTGATAGTGAGCCAGCACAAAACATCAGTCTCTGCAAATCTTCCCAAGAATGTAAGCTTGTGGTAGATGTCTTCCTTATCTTTCTATTAAGAGCAAAGTCTGGCATCTGAAATTAGATCTTCTGGTCGATGTGTGCAATGTCCAGATTTCAAGTATACTGTTGCATGGACAGCAGGAGTGATGACAATTTTCACTCAAAACCCTTGTCTAGAATGTTTTCAAAGAATGCTCTTAGTGGAAAGTTCATCTTACCAGTCATAATTTGCCCTTAGTTGCCCTTTCTACTCCTCTGTGCTCTGCTGTGCATTTTAAGGGAGGTAGGGCCTCTCTTTAAGTCACACGTTCGAAATTTCTTAGCCAAATTCCTCCCACTAGAGGAACTCACAGGTTAAAGGAAGACAGGAAGATAGGAAAAAGACTCTCTAGCTGCCGGTCTCTAGACCGTGATAAAGGTAAATATTCAATGCTTTTTGCAATCCTTGTCCTTAAGCACAGAACCACATCCTTAGATGGAACATCAGTGCTCAGAGTCTCTCGGAACTCCGAGAACCTACCTGGGACTGCCTCTTCTCCATGCACTGGCTCCAGGAAACCCACCATGGTTCTGATCCCTAGTAACCTCAGATCCTGCCATTCTTCCCTTAGCTGTGATCATTTGTCCCTGCAGTTAAAATCTAAAAGATTTCTCTGCCTTTTTCAGTTCCTTTCCTATCTATATAATATCAATCTTACGCATTAATTCTCTATGATTGTATCCTGACAGGGAGTAAAGAGAGCATCAGTAAGACATATTAACATCAGTGGCACTAGATTCCATTCAAGGAACAAACTCATATTCAGACTCCATGCCTTATCCACCCATCTATCTGAGAACTGGACTGTTCAAGATTTGTAAATCTTGGGATTTACAAATTTGTGACAACATCTGACATTGCTGCATTGCCGTTACCCTCAGTAATGAGAAAAAGCTTAGTGACTTGTTTCACTGACCCACATCTCAATTTTATCTGCATATTTTGCATGATTTCAGGGAGAAGGAGTTGGAAATTTGCACTTTACTTCCAATAAATCAATGCTAAGTTTTAAAGTAAAATATTGGAAATAAGTTATTCTAATGTTTTCTTGAACATTTATTCAGGATCAGAGGGGAAATATTTGTATTAGCTCTTGTCATATTATTACATACTAGGAATTTATATTCATTTTTTTACGATGGCCCAAGTATCAAACTTGTTGTTATTCTTCAACCAGTTCTCCATTCATTTATTAATTGCTTGGGAGAAATTTTGTCCAGGTTAATTCTTTACACTTTGTCCAGATTACTTCTTGCATTTGTGCTGGGAATCATATTCCTTTACATTGCTTTGGGAAAACATCTCTGCATCTCTGTACCTTCCAACCTTTTCCTAGTTCTGTGCCCTCAATATACACACATTCCAATTTATTCCAGTTAAATAATGATGATCATAATGATGAAAATGACCATTATGCCAAGGGTGGCAATTGTAATGCTAATGCAAAACTGTTCTTTGCCCCTCTATCATCTCTCTCTAATTATACTACACCCCCGTCTCAAGGTAAGCATTTTTTATTAGCTGTATATATTCATGGCTTTAATTCATGTCCATGAATTATGGTTTGCCATTGCATTTTTCCTATTTATGCCATTTTATTACATTTGACATTACTGACAAGTTTCTTTCTTGAAATTCTTTTGTGGCTTCCAAAGCAATCTTTTCTACTATTTATTTTTTTAATTTTTTTAAAGTTCATTTATTTATTTGGAGAGAGAGAGTGCATGCGTGAGCAGGGTAGAGGCAGAGACAGAAGGAAGATAGAGAATCCCAAGCAGGCTCCATGCTGCCAGCACAGAACTCGATGTGAGCTCAAACTCACAAACAATGAGATCATGACCTGAGCCGAAACCAAGAGTCGGACACTTAACTGACTGAGCCACCCAGGTGCCCCTCTACTATTTACTGTTTAATTTTTTATTTCACCTCTGACATTTTCACTATGGTTTCTCCCTGGGCAACTTTTCCTATATCCACCTTAAATTTTTATATTTTCTTACATCGTATGTTCTTTTTAAGCAACATCATGTATATCTATGGATTCAATTATATGTATGTTGAAGATTTCCACATCTTTATATCCTGCCTAGTTCACTGTATTCCAGATCCCTTTATTCAATTTTATGTTGGTTGTATTTATCCGGGTTCCATGTGGAAATTCAAATTCTAAATATCAAGTATGTAACTTATCACTATCACTTCAAGATCTTATGCCCAAATGAGTGACAAGACCCGTCTAGTTTCCCTTTATCAGAGAAGTAGAAGTAATCCCTAATTCCTATATCTTTACTTTCCACTTAAAATAAGCATTGAGCAGTGCTTATCACTGCAACTAATTATTGTAATCTTTTTTTTTTAATTTTTTTAACGTTTATTTATTTTTGAGACCGAGAGAGACAGAGCATGAACAGGGGAGGGGCAGAGAGAGAGGGAGACACAGAATCTGAAACAGGCTCCAGGCTCTGAGCTGTCAGCACAGAGCCCGACGCGGGGCTCAAACTCACGGACCGCGAGATCGTGACCTGAGCCGAAGTCGGACGCTTAACCCACCGAGCCACCCAGGCGCCCCAATTGTAATCTTAATATCAACAAAAACGTTAATATTGTTGGGATGTCAGCGCTTCCAACTTAATCTATTAGACACAATCCCAATCAAAATTCCAGTAGTTGATACACCTTATGTGTATCAAAAAAAACTGATTTTAAAGAAGTTACAGAAAGGCAAAAGAACCAGAAGAGCCACCACAATATTGAAGAAAAAGAACAAAGTTCGAAAACGAACACTACCCAACTTCAAGACTTACTATAAAGATAAGATATAGTGATCAAGACAATGTGGTATTTATGAAAGAATCAACACCTGTTCTTGCTCAGTGAAACATAAGAGGACCCAGAAACAGACCCACACAAATCTAGCAAACTGACATTTGACAGAGGAGCAAAGGCAATCCAAAAGGAAAAGGATAGTTTTTTTCAACAAATGGAAAAACATTAAGCCAAAAAAAATCACAAACCTAAATGTAAAATGCAAAACTACAAAACTTCTAGAAGATAACATAGGAGAAAATTTTGGTGATCTTAGGTATGGTAATGAATGTGTGTGTGTGTGTGTGTGTGTGTGTGTGTGTGTGTGTGTTGTGCGTGTGTGTGGACAGAGAGGGAGGGAGGGGAAGAGAGAGAGAGAATATACATAACATAAAATTTACCATTTAACCATTTTTAAATATACAGTTTGGTGGCATTAAGTACAGTCACAATGTAGTCCTGGCACTGAGTTTTTATATACAATGCCAAAAGCATGATCCATAAAAAAAAATTGAAAAGTTGGACTTCATTAAAATTAAAAACTTCTACTTTGAGAAAGACAGTGTTTTTTATATATACATATAATATTAATACCAAATGCTGGCGAGGATACGGAGTAACAAGAACTCTTACTTGTAGTGGGAATGCAAATTGGTACAGCCACTTGGGAAGGCAGTGGGTAGTTTTTTACAAAGCTAAATATATTCTTACCAAACAATCCAGCAATCACACTTCTTAGTGCTTACCGAAACTGTTAAAAACTTATGTTCACACAAAAACTGCACACAGATGTTACAGCAGCTTTGTTTATAATTGTCCAAATTTGGAAGCAACCAAGATGCCCTTCAGTAGGTGACTAGATAAAGTGTGGTACACTGAGACAATGGAATATCATTCGACAATATAAAGAAAAGGGCTATCGAGCCACTAAAAGACATGAAGAAACTTTAAAAGCACATTGCTAAGTGAAAGAAAGCAATGTAAAAAGACTACACACTGTATGATTCCAACTATATAACAAAAGGCAAAACTGTAGAGACAGTAAAAAGATCAGCAGTGTCCTTTGATTGAGTGAGGTGAGGGGATGAAACCATAAAGCACAGGGTACATTTAAGGCAGAGAAACTATTCTGTATGATACTGTGATGGTGGATGCATTACATTGTGCATTCCTGTTGATCCCCATCCCGTAAAACCATACCACACAAAGAGTGAGCCCTCATGTAAACTGTGGACTATTGTTGATAATCATGTATCAGTTTGGGTTTAGGTTCACCAAGATTAGGTTCATCAATAGTAGCAAATGTCCATCCTAAAGTAAGAGGTTTAGGATAGGTATATGGAACTCTTAGTACTATTATTTTTAATTTTTTTTAATGTTTATATTTTTGAGAGAGAGAGAGAGAGGCAAAGAGAGACAGAGCATGAGTAGGGGAGGGGCAGAGACAGAGGTAAACACAGAATCCAAAGCAGGTCCCAGGCTCCAAGCTGTCAGCACAGAGCCTCACGCAGGGCTAGAACTCACAAACCACGAGATCATGACCTGAGCTGAAGTTGGACACTTAACTGACTGAGCCACCCAGGCGCCCCTCCATTCAATTTCTCTATAAATCTAAAACTATCCTAAAATGTCATCTATTAATTTAAAACACACATGTACACACACACACACACACACACTGAGGTGTCACTTAAATCTGTTCCCTTAACTCCATCCATGCCGGCACTCCCTTTTTCAGACCCACGTGGTAGCTCACCGGTATTGCTGTAACAGCCCTCTATCTAGTAAATTTGCCTTTAGTTCAGTCAACCTAAATCCATCTTCCACAAGGCATCCACAGTGTTTTCCTTCTCAACTGAAAATTTCATCATGCGGGGGCACCTGGGTGGCTCGGTCTGTTGAGCATCTGACTCAGGTTTAGGTCATGATCTCACAGTTCATGAGTTAGAACCTTGTATTGGGCTGGCAGTGCAGAGCCTGCTTGGGATTCTCTCTCTCTCTCTCTGTCTCTCTCACTCTGTCTAAAATAAGTAAATAAACATTAAAAAACAAAGAACACAAATTTTATCATGGTACTTTCCTGTTTCGAATCTTTTAGGACCTCTCCATCTGCTCACTATTTAACTGGTGTGGTCTTTGATCATCTGGCATTAGCAAACAAATTATAGTTGTATTGTGCTGTTCTATTTGACACTGTGATACTTCCAGCTCAACTACCCACCTGTAACAAGCCCCCTATGTACCAGCTAACTTTTTCTAAAGCGTTAACTTGTCCACTCACCTCTGTGGTATTCTTCTGAATTCTAAGTTGAAATCACTAGTTTTCTCATCTGCTTGCCACACCAGACTGGTGTACTTAAGGGCAAATGCACTGAGGTTTTGCCCTTCTTCCCAGTTCCATGTGCATCTTTATATCAGCAGGCCCTGAAACCAAGTTTGGTTCAAATATGCACATAATATATTCAGTTTCAACATGTGAATTAATGAAATGTGTACCACATTACACAAGGGACCTCAGGTAGGACACAAACATTCTCTTTAGGGGCAGAGTGACCAAATATTGTTTCTCCTCTGATAGAAGAGGAAAAAAAATCAACAAAAGGATAACAAAGATGAAGCTCAGAGGTGCTAGTGAATTTTGGCAAAGAGAGAAAATGATTAAAGATCTGCTTGAAGAGGAGGAACGAGGTATTAGAGTAAAGGGGAGGATAAAAGAAAGACGTGTGACAGTTGACAAATTCCCTGACTTCAGCAATAACGCAAAAGCGGGGCAATGGAGTCTGTGGCAGGGAAGTGACCATGAAAATGAAATCAGAAGGTAAAAGACTGAAAAGTTCCTGGTGACTGAGCCTAGGGACTGTGTTATGGCCCAGATCCTGCCATGATGACAGCAACCAGCACTGGGACAGATGACAGCTTGTGATAGCACTGGCAGAGAAAGCGATCGTGTTTAGAAAGATTTTAATGTAAAATAAATTACTATCACGAAAGAACATTTAATGTACACTTAGGATGTTTTGGCTCTTCTCATAACTGTAGGAGAACAGCCATTCCTTTATTACTTCACAATATTCTTACTCTTCCTTCAATGTGCTGGTCCAACAAAGAGACAATCAAATACATCACAAGCATCATGTTTTCATTTAAAATAGGGAGATGCATTAAGTAGAATCATGTTGTCAAATTATTTGCCATGATCCAAGTATTCTCCCAGTAATTACACCTAATGCATGATTTATTCCAGGTCTATTAGTAGATTAAAAATATTTTTCTCCTTTATTGATGCTCTCTTACTAATTATACCCAAACATGATTTACTTCATGGTTATGAATAGATTATAACTATTAGTTGGACATTTTTTTCTCCAATACTAATGACACAACTCTGCAGGAAAGCTTTTATTTATGAAATATCACTATGGTTTAAACTTAACAGCAATTCACAAACTAGTTTTCTCCTCTCCCGCTAGTATTTTCAAGCAATCTCTCTCAATTGGCTTCTTCCTTTCTAGCCAATATTTTAAAGAGATTATTCTTTCTAACTCTTGCCCTTCTGCTAACCACTTCTTTTGGGGCACATTTCTTTCTTTGTCTTAGCCATATCATCCTCTCCTTCCTCTTGCAATTTGTCTTCTGCAAGCCTTTCTATGAAAATGGTTTTCTAAAAAGTCACCACTGACCCAGATCTTGCCCCATCCCACAGAATCATTCTCCCTGACCTTCTGCGGCACTAGACAGACCATTAAAAAATGTCTTCTGTATTGTTACTGTTTCCAGATAAATATGATCATCTTTCTAGAGACGAACTTTGAGATTGCTTAAGGAAAGTTAACCCATTCTAGAATAGGAAACAGTTTCTAAAAATGAGGTCTTTTTGAGACAAGGGTGGAAATCATTGTATAATATTCAAAGTATCCCCTTCTTGAAATTCTTTGCTTATTCTCCTTCCTCATAGCTCATCCTTCTTTAGAAGCTGCTGATCTTTTTCTTCCTCCTCTCTCTTGAGAATCCCCTGAAGGATCAGGATTCAAGCCTGTGCTTTTCTCTGTGTGTACTTTCTAATATGTAAGCCACACATCCTGGCTCTCTATAGGTGGGAAGTGAGGGGGGCGGGAAAACAACTAATTAATTGCATACTATCATAACTAATGACAACTAATAAATAAAGGAAATAGTCCAGCACTTTTAATTCCATATTGCTTATGCCTACATTCCCTGTTTTCTTTGTAAAGCAACATTACACTCAATTGTCAATTATTTGTATCAGTTCACATGTTTTATGGTTTCTTCTCTTCCCTCTGTTGACTCAGTCCCCTGTTTGACTACCTGGCTGTGACAGTTGTTGGAAATTGGGAGGTTTCCTTTGCTGGCTCCAGACACATGACCCACACTACAACCTTCCCAGGCTTAGCTCTTCACTCCAATCAAGAGACCTCCTGGGAAGGACCCACTCTCTGGCATCTCAATTCCCCACCCAACATGGAGCCCACAGGAAGTTTGCAAATTACCTCCCATGCCACTTAGTAACATCTGAGCCCTTTGGGAAGTTGTCTCTGGTCCTCCCTGTTTCTTGCTTTTGTATAAGTCAAGACTGAGACATAGGATACAACTCTGCCATTCTTACACTTCCAAGAGGATTCCAAGGTGTTCCAACCACCCATATTCAAGGGGTAGGAAACAGAATGCATGTGACCACACTGCATCTTTCTTTCTTTCTTGTTCCCCAAACTACCCACCCTCATCCCTCACTTTTCTCCAGTTCAGAGGACCAACTACCTTGTCTGACAACAAGAAAAAATGATGATTTTTGTGTATTCAAACGCATCCCCTAATCAAGTTGTAACTCCTGCCTTTTAAACTTAGAAGCTTAAAAATATAAAGTCTTTGTTCTCAGCTATAAATACTTCCTAAGCACTAAGAGTCCTTCTATAGAGCTTCTAATAAGGGTCCATCAGTGATTGAAAATATCAACTTCTATTTCACATAACACTCCATCATAGTTACCTCACACATATGGAAAATATTACAAATGTATTTAATGGCAGTGGTTAATACCATATAAATTCAGGGAAGACGATCAGGGAACTTTTATACTTCAGCAATATAGCCTCAAGTAAACATCCTCTAAGAGAATAAGCATCAAAAGAAAAGAAAAGAAAAGAACCATCATTATGCTAAATAGTGATTTTCAATATCAAAAGGATTGGAAACCAATGCACTAGTGAAATACATAAATTTATGACATCAATTATAAATAAAAAGTGTTTCACTTATTAACTAACATTTAAAACCAGCAGGCTCATTTCCATTTGGACCACATTCTTGAAAGACTCACCATTTGCTTCATTTTACTGTCCTGTCAATAACTAGGCCTTTAACTACTAGAGCTGCATCCCCACTTATGTACTTTATCTGAATTTCAGTACCGTATTTACAACTCCCGTTGAACATTTCTAGGAGGAGTCACACAGCCATCAACTCTCTGAAGCTTCCAACCAAAGTCATCATGTTCCTTCCACCAAAATCCTGGTATCCTCACTATAGTTAATGATACCACCTGCTTCCTACAGTTATATCATCCACCCCCTGCTTGAAAATGTGGTAGGTCCTTTATTCCTGTGCTCTGGTCCTTCCTCCATCTTCAGCTGGTTCTGTTTTCATCTATGAAACCACACTGAACTATCTCCACTCACAGTTGTCTCCCTTCACTACCCCAGTCCAGCCTTTGTTAAAGCACATGCCTGCATTTCTAGTGAAACCTTCTACCCAGTCTTCCTACCCTCAAGTCCCTCTTGGTGGAGGTAACAGGCTTCCTAAAATATAGTTCTTTCTCATTTTATTTCTCTTCCCTGGGATTTAAAATAGCTTTCAATTGTATTCTCATTTACCCATTCAGAGGTCTGAGAGTCAAGCCTCTCAATAATGGGGACCACTTCTCTCACCTAAGTCTCCAGTTTCTCTTTGTAGGAACACTACAAAGTGTTCAGGCTCAGACTAGCCCCCAGAAGCATCCACCATCATTTCCTCACCTCACTCCCCTCAGTGTATTATTTATCTTGCCTTAAAGGCATTTTCTTTCTTTTTTTTCTTCATTCTATTCCTATGTATTCTTTTCTTTTAATGTTTATTTATTTTTGAGAGAGGGAAGGGACAGAGAGAGAAGGACAGAAGATCTGAAGTGAGCTGTGTGCTGGCAGAGAGCCTGATGCGGGGCTTGAGCTCACGAATCGTGAGATAATGACTTGAGTCAAAGTCGGATGCTTAACCAACTGAGCCACCCAGGTGCCCTATTCCTATGTATTCTTAAAGACCGAATATTGCTTCTCTTCTAAATGCTACGCTGACTGATATAGAGCCTAGACTATGTGTGTCTTGCTGTATCATCGGATTAAACCACTTAAGATGTAGCACATAATACTAAAAATCACAAGTAATACTGTAGTATTACAAACATTGGTTCCTAATACTTTAAATGATTATATAAAGTTTCACAGAATACCTCAGGATAAGTGATTATGCTTTTTAACATGTGTTCACTGAAAAAGCAGAAATATGTGACATTAAATTACATATCTCAAACACATTAAACTGTTTTTGAACTCATGCATTCGGCAAGCTTTTCTTGAGCGCCTACATGTGTTGGCTCTGTGCTAGGTACTAGGTGAATAAGACTGACACCACCTCTGCCCTCTTGGAACTTACATTTCATTTAGAAACCTTTTATTTTAATTTTTTTTTAAATATTTACTTATTATTGAGAGTGAGAGAGCGAGCATGAGTGGGGGAGGGGCAGAGAGAGAGAGAGAGGGAGACACAGAATCCGAGGCAGGCTCCAGGCTCTGGGCTGGCAGCACAGAGCCCGACGCGGGGCTCGAACCCACAAACCGCAAGAGTATGACCTGAACTGAAGTCAGACACTTAACCCACTGAGCCACCCAGGCGCCCCTAGAAATCCTTTTAAACACATTTGTAACACTATATACAATCAAAGTGTGAAAAGCAATATAATTTTCACATTGCTTTTATACCAGCTACTTGAAATTAATTACTTTTGTAATTAATTACCAAAATTGGTAAATTTTTGCATATCTTTTTCTGTAGTGGGAAGGAGGACTTTTCGCTCCTTTTATAAATGTGAGTTACAGTTGTTTATAGTCCTCAAAGTGAAAAATAATTAAGATATTTGATTATTGTAAATAGATCTAATTTTATAATTTCAGTGAAGTGCCTATTTATGTTCACCACTAAAACTGCACTGTTTATCAAATAGAGAGTATCATGAAGAGAGTTTTAAAAATAACTGTCAAAAGTGCAACGTAGCTGATAATAATGCAAAATATTCACTTGTGACCTGTCTGTCTGGATGCAGCCTTGCCAAATTGGTGATTCACACACCATGCAAATAGCTCAGAGCTAATAAGTCGTGCTAGAGGGGCTGGTGCATATAATGAATACAGATGACTGAGTTTTGCTACAGTGACTGTGAGGAAATCAAACGCTTTTGAATCAGTCTGTGTGTACTAAAACTGCTACATTAAAGGATTTCACTCTGAAATTGCACTGCTTTTTGTATTCCATTAATGAATTCTGGTTTCAAGAAAAATGATTAAAATAGATAGAACACATTTATTTATTCCTGGGGGTGGTTTGATATGAATTACATTTGAAGTTTTCTGATGAAACAGTGGTAAAATCTAATATCTAATCTAGTATCTAATATCAATATAAACTTGATATATACACCATATCTATAATATATACTCTTGAAACTACCTTGCTATTATGGTCTCCTGTCATTTTCCTAAGGGAAAATCTATTAAAAAGAAAAACACCTATGTTTGAAACACTGTGTTTAATCTGAGTTTATCTAAATGCACATCGTTAGTCTTTACTTGGATTTTAGCCTTCAGAATTTACCTCTTCTTTAGGAACCAACACCTAAAGTTTGAACCCTCTTTCAGATGAAAGGGGTAAAAACTGTTTTGTGTAACCAACTGGGGATTGGCAAGAGGTCATCCTTGCAGTTAACCTGGTCTGGATTTCACTGACACCCAGTTAACATATCCCAGCTTTGCATCTCTGACCCTGAGTTTTGTCTTTATAACTTGTCTAACACTTCTAAAACTAGGGGTCTGCCTTATTTCTGACAGTTGATAGTTCCCCTGGGTGAAATGATGTCTTACCTCAGAACCCCAGCCCAAACCCTACTGAGCATTTTCCCCCATGCAGAGATGTTTCAACCAGAAAATCATGGGCATTGACTTGTGCCTGAACCACTAACTGCCACGCCCATGCATCAACTCCAACCCTCCCACAGTAATGGTTTGATACCCATGATGCCTATTGTCTACCCACACTGCCAACTCCTCTCATTTGTCACATCTGAACACCATTTTCCTTTTGCCAAACTGGATGTTTTCCCAGCCCCTGCAACAGGCTCTATTTCCTAGTGGCTGCTGCTTCCCAGTGAACAGGTGGGTTTCAAAATATGTCTGCACACATGTAAGACATATTTGAAATGGAATTTAACATTTTTTTTTTTTTTTGGAAAATGCTTTGCCTCAGTCGGTTAAATGACCAACTCTTGATTTTGGCTCAGGTCATGATCTCACTGTGGTGAGATCCAGGCCTGTGTAGGGCTCCATGCTGAGTATAGAGCCTGCTTGGGATTCTGTCTCTTTCTCTCTCTTTCTCTCTCTCTCTCCCTCTGCCCCTCCCACACTCACACATACACATTCTCTTTCTCAAAATAAGTAAATAAACTTAAAAAAGAACAAGAAGAAGAAGAACATGGATTCTGAACATAACCCAGGGCTTGAATCCAGGCTCCATTTTCTACCATGTATGACCTTAGACAAGTTATTTAACATCTCAGTTCCTCCTTCCCCTTTTAAAATTGAAATATAAATTATTCCTTGTTCCTACCTCAGATGATTTTTCTAAAAGTTTGAACTAGGGGCACCTGGGTACTCAGTCAGTTTAAGCATCCAACTTTGGCTTAGGTCAGGATCTTGCAGTCCGTGGGTTTGAGCCCCGCATTGGGCACTGTGCTGACAGCTCAGAGCCTGGAACCTGCTTCAGATTCTGTGTTTCCCTCTCTCTCTGTCCCTCTCCTGATTGCACTCTGTCTCTCTCAAAAATAAATAAACAAAAAAAAATTTTTTGAGAGAGTTTGGACTTGATAATATAAGTGCTCGTATCAGTACCCAAGCTACTGCCCAAAAACATTATTATATTATATTATATTATATTATATTATATTATATTAATTAGTTATAATTATATAACTGCTGAATGTCTTAAATGCTAACTATATGGCAGCTCAGTGATATGATGAAACACAAGCTTAACAGAGTAGGTAATTTTACTGGAATGTTTCATGAACAGCTGGCACAAAAACTGGGTAATGTGTTTGTAAAACACAACAAATCCCCTTCAAGAAGATGGGTAAAATAGACTTTGCGTCTTTGTGGGACTTCCAACTCAACAAAACCTCTTACAAACGTAAGCAAAGTAGAGTATTTCTACAGTGATATAATCAGGGTCCTGGGTTGGCATTTTTTCACTGTTGTAATACATATTCCATCTCTTTCAAAATATAAGCACGTTATTATGTTTCCATTAACTTCTTGTTAGGTTTTATCTGAGTCAGCTTTTGTGATTTTCTATAACTTTCAAACCACATACTGATTGGACCGCTGATTCATGATTCTGTTTAACAGCCAGCCTCCAGCTTGGCTCTTTGCTCCTAACTCATTTAATATTTGTCTTCATTTAAGTTGATTGGATGCTAGCTGGCACTCTTCTTACTCAAACTATCTTCTCCTTGAATTGGGTTTCATCACCCTTCGTTATTTTCTCTGCTTCCAATCCCAGTTTCATCTGCAGACTCAGAAATTTTGCTTCAGTGCCTTCATCCAACTCATTTAGGTATATTACAAATATCCATGCTGCTGAAATTAATCTATGGCCCACAGACAAGATATAGTCAGACTTCAAGTGAAATGAGCCAGCAAGAGTCACAGAAACAGAGCTTATGCTTTTCTCTGAAGCAGGTACAACAGTCCTCAAAGTGCTTAAAGGGCAAGTGGGGAGAACCGAAGGAAGCAAGGGAAGGTCTACACAGCCATGCAGCTGCACGTTTCCCATTACTTTCGCTTAGGGACTCAGCATGAACCTGAATACAGGATTTAGCCCGAAGCAATCTGGGCGCCTTTCTGAAAGTTAGTTCTTGCAACTGAATGACTCTCCTGACAAGCAAAGATTAAGGATCAACAATGCTAGGGATGAAATCTAGGGAGTGAATAATTCAACACTGCAGGTGTGAGGACAATCCCAGGATTCGAGAACAGCGTCTGCTGGGAAAGTTGACCAAAATACCAAATTTCATCGCGAAATTTCAACTTGATTTCATTTTACAGAGGCATAGTTCCCTGGAAAGGGCCCGTCAGCCATTTAGAGTAAATTAACTAATTAATTAATCAACATAAAAAAGAAAATTATACATGTCATGAAAATTAACTTTGAAGAGGAATATGATAGGAAACCTACATTCAAAAATATAAACAAAATTGATAATTTCTATAGCCAATATCCTTTTAAGGATACAGAAAAGAGTAAGACATTTTTCTGAAATTCCACACGTCCTTTCAGACCAGATTATCTTAAAATCAGGAATGCGAAAAAAATACCCATTCAAGGAACAACTGGGGAGGTAATGACAGTGAATATATGTCTCTCATTCCACAATGCATAGATCACTCCTGTGTCGAAAAGAACTCAAAAGATAACCAAAGACTCTGAGAAAGGCCAACTAAAAACAGCATTTCATAAAAACCACTGTGTGACATCAACCTCAGTATCAGTTCCCCGACCAAGTGCCCCTCCAGTCTCTGGACAATTGTTACCTCCATGGTTCTTTTCTACCTATCAAACTTTCTCTTCTTCTCTCTCATCCTTGCCTAGTGACACTGTGAATTTCCCAACTTATTCTGCCCCTGCCTAGATCTCCAGATCTGCCACACTTCTTTCCAGGGCTCAGTTTTGACACATACTTGTCTGGCTAAGCCTTAGATTAACCATTTGTCATATGCTGGGATATTGATTTTTTCAAACTGGGTTCTACAGACATGAATTTGTGATTAGGTCTAGAGAGAAGTTGTAGGGGAGCTGCAAAGGTCTGAGCAAAGAATAGTTTTGTGTATCTTTTAAAGAGTTTACAATTTTTAAAGTAAATATTTTGTATATCAAATTTGAACATGTCAGAATTCTCATTTGCTAACTTTTGTACTTACCTGATAACTTAGTTGCAGGCAAAACTTGTAAGAGAGTATTTCCTGCCTTGCCATAGTATCCATTTAAGTTTTTGTAAATTCATCATTAAGAATACTAATGATTTACATTGATCTTTGTTTTCTTTCATACTTGTGCATATCTGTGTAATTATTTGTCCAATACCAAGCAAGGCTCAGATATATCTTTCAACACATGTTCTCACTTTGGCATAATTGTCTCTTGAACAATTGTGTACAAGAGAACACAACTGTATTGTGACAACAGCACCTTAGAAGAATTTTAATGTTTACATTTTTGGGGGAGACTTTTAAAAAAAATTTAATCTTTATTTTTGAGAGAGAGACAGAGTGTGAGCAGGGGAGGAACAGAGAGAGAGGGAGACACAGAATCCAAAGCAGTCTCCAGACTCTGAGCTGTCAGCACAGAGCCCGATGCAGGGCTCGAACCAATGAACCGTGAGATCATGACCTGAGTCGAAGTCAGATGCTCAACCGACTGAGCCACCCAGGAGCCCCAAGGGTGGGAGGAGACTTATTTTTTTAACTTTTATATTTATGAAAAAACTGACCTATGCTAGATATTCCTAGAAACTTAATTTTGAAACAAGTATTAGTTACTCTTGCTCCCCTTTAAAGCTTCTCAATCAGTTTAAATTGAATCATATCCTAAAATTGCAAGGCAAACTATCTTTTTAGATCTGTTACCATATGTAATGAGTTTTTAATATGAATATTAATGTTATCAATACTTGTATAAGCAAAATAAAATAAAGAACCTAACCTATACTAAAATTGATATAAAAGTGCAATCATGACGTGTATCTTGGAAAAGGGACAGAAACTCAAAATGTATAAACAAAGCTTTGCTATTAATAAGAACTACGTTGTAGAACTACATTGCAGCAAGGGAGAAGGGTCCAACAGTCAGGGTCTAAAAATTACTATACCTCAATTACAAATGCATCAAAATTTCAGGCTTTTTAAAAAATATCTGGTTATACCCAAAATATCCTCCAAGAATTGTTTTATGGACATCAGGACAGTAGTGGAGGTAAGATCTCTTAGAACACTAAATAGGAAAAAGATGACCCCTCAGTGCTCAAAAAAGAAAAAAAAAAAGTGGGGGCAACTGGGTGGCTCAGTTAGTTGAGCATCTGACTTCAGCTCAGGTCATGACTTCGTGGTTCATGGGTTTGATTCCACATCAGGCTCTGTGCTGACAGCTCAGAACCTGGAGCCTACTTTGGATTCTGTGTCTCTCTATATCTCTGCCCCTCCTCTGCTTGCACTCTGTCTCTCTCCATCTCAAAAATAAATACACATTAAAAAAAAAAAGGTGAACCTGATTACTTAGAAAACTTGAAAGAGGCCATTGGAAAGAAGAACTAATAGGACATATTTTAAATGAGCCCAGACATATGTTTTCCTCCAGCTTTACTGAGATATAAGTGACACATAATATTGTGTAAGCTTAAAGTATGCAACATGATGACTTAATGCATGTATATACTGTGAAATGGTTGCTACATAAGTTAATTCACACATCTGTCATTTTGCATAATTGTAATTATTTTGTGTGTGGTGAAAACACATTAAAGATTTACTCTCTTAACAACTTTGAAGTACGTAGTAGAGTCTTGTTAACTATAGTCGCCATGTTGAATATTAGATCACCAGAACCTATTCATCTTATTCATCTGCAAGTATGTACCCTTTGACCAACATCTCCCCAATTTCCCTTACCATCCAGCCTCTGGAAGCTATCATTCTACTCTGTTTCTGTGAGTTTGGCCTTTTTTTAGATTGAACCTGTGAGTGAAATAATACAGTATTTGTCTTTCTCTGACTTAGTTCACTTAGCATGAGCACTTAGCATAAGGTCTTTTTATATTGTTGCAAATGGCAGGGTTTCTTTCCTTTTTATAGGTGTATAATATTCCATTGTGTATGTATACACCACATTTTCTTCATCTGTTCATCTGTCTATGGACACTTTGGTTGTTTCTATACCTTGGCTATTGTAAATAATATTTCAGTGAACATGAGGGTAAAGATATCTCTTCAAAATATTAATTTCAGAAGTCAGAAGTGGGATTCCTTTATCATATGGTAGCTCTATTTTTTAGTTTTTTGAGGAGCTTCCATACTGTTTCCTATAGTGGCTGTATCAATTTACATTCTCTACAACAGTTCACAGAGGTTTTCAGGGAATCACAGTCTTCTTGGGTTAGATCTAGTTATGAGGATGCTGCTGAATCTATAGTTGGCCAGCTTGTTTTCAGAAGTACAGGCAGGTGTAGATCCTGTCTGTTTCTGGATAGACAGAACTGCCTCTAGTATCCTGCTCAGTAGGATAGCAGAGGGACAATGGTCTGCTTCAGGCCCCACAGTTGGGGTCTCAGATAGTAGGCCTATTACCAGATGTTCAGTTAGTGTGGCTCCCACTAGATCCATTGCAGGGCTGCTGCCTGGTCACTGCATGGGTCCCTGGATGGGCAGAACTGGCCCTGGAGCATGGCTGAGAAGGGCTAGAGCTGAATATAGGGCTCTTTCAGAACTGTAGCAGGGGTACATATGGTAGTTTCTCCCTCTGGCACCCTGGAACCTAGAGTGCTGATGGCCAGTTGGAGACTGGGGCTTTAAGGAAGCTGGAGCTATGTGTGGCACCCTTTCAGGATCTCTGGGGACACAAAAAGGAATGTCTCCTACAGGATCCCTATACCAATAGAACCCTGAAGACTTGAGTGGGATGGGCTGGAGCCCAGTTACAGGGTCTTTCCAGAATCTACATTCTGACCAAGTTTGGAAGGCTTGCTTCCAGGGGCTCACAGACCACAAGAGGAGGGGAGCTAAAGCTGGTTCATAGGCCATTTCAGGGCACACAGCCAGGAATGAGGTCTATATGTCTATTACCCTGCACACGGATGGGTGTGATTCTTCCTGGGTCCCTTGGCCTGTCTATGGTCCTGATGCCAGACCCAAAGCCAGACAGAACTGTGATCAAATTCTCAGGGTTATCGAACTGTTTCCATTTCTATAGCCAAGACCACAGCTGGTGAGTCAGCCACCTAAATGCCAATCTGCCTTCTCACAATACCTATCTTCAGTCTTGGACTACAGCATAGTTTCACAATGGCCTACTTGGATCTCAAAGTTTCACAAAGGCACTTTTGTCCATGGATGAATGCCAAATTATTGTGGTTGATGGGAAGGGTACTTGTGGGAGATACTTATTTAGCCATTTGTCAATATCGTCATACACATGTTTGAGAAGAGGCAAGTCTTTTGAAATATTTGAAAACAAAGGAAGTGACAGTATTTCTTCAGAAGAAGGCAGTAGGGGAATTGAGGATTTATATCTGTGTGATGATGTTGGTTCACCAAAATCATTGTTAGTTGAAATTTTTAGAACTTTTAGAATATGTGCTCTGAAGGACCTAGAATATATGCAATATAATAGTTTTCAATAAATATTAGCCTTCTTTTCCTTTTTCCATTCTTCCAAATGTGTTTGAATGACCACTAGACCCTGTGTTTGATAGTACCAGAGAGTGCCTGTAATGTCCTTGATTAAACTATACCCATATATTTATGGAATTAACTAGAAAACAGTAAGCTCTGTATTACATGGGCTTCTGAGCCCCGCGTACTAGAGTAAGCTTCTAAGAGTAGTGAAAGGAGCCGTCCCACAACAATTTGAGTGGTTTCTCAAAGAGCTAACTCAGTTCCAGACAAATTGAGACCATTTGGGTTAAGTGCCCAGGTCCTGAACTAAAAGATGCTTTGACCTGAATTACTGAAAAGTCATCCTTGGACAGCATGGACATTTCTATATCCACTGATGGGCATCCTCCTCAAGAGGCCAGCTAAACAACTCTGACTCCTTCAGATACACCTTACTCCTATCCATACAAGTGTAGAGGTCAAATCCCCTTTCTATCTCCCAAGAAAGAACATATTCCTGGCCAATAATGAGTAATTAACAAATAGTAGACCCTAAGACAGGATGATGTGAATATACACAGGGAATTTTTGGGGAAGTGCAACTATTCTGACAGGGTAGTTGTAGATACATGAAGCTAGCTATACATTTGTCAGTACCCACAGGCCTTTAAATAACAAAAAGTAAACTATAATGTAAACCAATTCTTAAAAATCATTTAGAAGTTTGAAGGAATTCCAGAATGGACTGCTCGATGTGATAAAAGAATCCCACTGCATTACAAATTATGAAACAATCTTTCTAATGACTAGAAGAATTAACTTGGGAAATGAGAGGAGACTTCAAGACTAAAGGCAAAAGGAATGGACATCGCACTGTACTCTAGTTGCTGTTGTTTTCCACGGAGGTAGAGATAACAGTTCTGAAATCATTTTTCATGCATACTGGAATTGAAAAATTAAGTAAATGGATGGAGGATGGTTAGAATTAGTTTTCCTACCGTTGGTGTGGGAGGTCACACGTAAGTGAAAGGGAAAGGCTAGAATGATTTGAGCAGTGATGGTTAATAGAGATAACAGGATGAACTATTTTTTAGTCTAATATAGACACAGATGGTTATATGGAGAAAGATTTATAGATACAAGTATATGCATGGCTTAGTATACACATACATATTCCCTTCAAGTTCCAGTTAAACTGGCAGAGAAGCAACAACATGTTGGCAATGAGTACACCTAACACTCAGATCTTGGTTTCTAATATTCTTTTCTAATAAAAGGAACCAGGAGAATAAGGAGATATACAAGATAAGTTGCAATATCTTGCAGTGCAAGCAAGAAAGTGCTTAATATATAATGTTATATTTATATTTACATAATATATACTTATATATATACTTGTATATATATAACTTACATAATATATACTTATATATTATATAAATACATACTAGATAAATATATTTTATAAGTATTGTACAATATAAATATGTTTATATTATTTTTTTATTTTTTTAACATTTATTTATTATTGAGAGACAGAGAGAGACAGAGCAGGGGAGGGGCAGAGAAAGAGGGAGACACAGAATCCGAAGGAGGCTCCAGGCTCCGAGCTGTCAGCACAGAGCCCGACGTGGGGCTCGAACTCACAGACCGCGAGATCATGATCCGAGCCGAAGTTGGACGTTTAGCCGACTGAGCCACCCAGGCGCCCAATATGTTTATATTATGTAATACAGAGAGGCCCAAGTGCCAAGTAAAAATCTCCCAATAGCCAAAGGTGGAATAATTTGAGCAAGAAAATGAATAAAGTAAATATTGGAATATAATCCAAAAGATAAAATAAATATCCTAAGTCCATATAGATATACATAGGAAGAGGAGAAAAATTTCTAGCATGTAAGAATTCCACATGATTTATGTGGATACTGTCCCCCTCTCCCACCCCAAAGAAGTAGACTATAAGACTAAATAGGCATAGGATGATGAGGAAAAGCAAAGAAAAAAAATGCCTCGACCTCATAGTTTCACACATTTACTAAACCCTAAAGGACAGCCCTGACCAGACAATATTCCATTGGAAGGCACTGGATCCTTGCAGGTGGTTTCAAAGAGTGGGCCATAGAGGGGAAGTGAAAAGACAAAAGCAAGCCCATCAATGCTATGTATTATCTACCTTTGCAAAATAAGTTTGAAATTCCCAGAAGTCAAATGCTTATTTACCTTCTTTTGATCATAACCAAGCCTGTACCAGGTTTTCTTTCTTTCTTTTTTTTTTGTACATACTTTAGTTTGATGGAGCCTAGTTATCTACACTCTATTTTTACTGAGAAAACTAGTTTAAAATCCAGTGTCTACTCAAAACTCTCAGACTGCTCAACCCAAGAAACAGGCAAATCCAGAAAACAAACCATTTTCTTGTAAACATGATACCTATTATTGCACAGTTGCTTCTGATGCTGATTTTGCTCAGTCATATCATGCTTTAAAGGAAATTCTTTGTCTCTCTTTAGAATAGTGTACAAGTTACTCCTAATTTATATCTAAGTTAGCTAATTTGAAAAAAGTTTAATTACTTTTTTTTCCCCTGATATTATCCTAAGGTGATTGGCATTCCTAAATCCATGAGACATGCTATAAATTACTAAGGACAATTCTTACAGGGTTTATTATTTTTTCTTAATATTTATTTTTGAGAGAGAGAGAGAGAGAGAGAAAGAGAGTGACGATGAGCAGGAAAAAGGCAGAGAGAGAGGGAGACAAAAGAATCTGAATCAGGCTCCGCGCTGTCAGTGCAAAGCCCAACTCGGAAATCTAACCCATGTACCATGAGATCATGACCTGAGCGGAAGTAAAAAACTCAAAGAACTGAGCCACTCAGACGCCTCACCAATTCTTTATATTATCTAATGATAAGACTCTCATCAAATTGTTCTGATAAAAATAAAGCAGAATCAGAAGAGGAAATGAGAGAGATAATGAAAATAAAACAAAGTAATACGTAAGATCGTGAAGAGGAACAAAATTTGCCACTCCATAAAGTGTCTCTGCCCTGTGGATTATTTTAGTCTGATTACTTTTAAAAAGCAAAGACTTCAGAAAAAGTCTCTAGAAGTTGTTGTTGTTTTTTTTTTTTTTCTTTTTAGTCTCCCTTCTAATTGCCTAAGATAATTTAGATAGAGGACCTGTTCCCAGAAGTGAGCTATCACCCTAGATAACTACAGTATAATATGAACAAGCTGTGGGTAGACAGGGAGGAACCCAGCAAAGTCTGTTGTTAAAATTTATCTCTAGGTCCCATTGTTTCTGTGTGGCCCAGCAAACATTTGTTTACCAAACATTTTCTCTTTTCCATAGTCCTAAGAATTGTGTTCCTTTCAAGTCCTCTACTTCTCCTTCCTTCTCCTTAGCTCTAGATGGCATACAAGCCTAAACTGCCCGCCGGTGGGCTTCAGACTCTGTGGAGCCCCTTTATACAGTTAAATTGGATTTTCTCCTGTTAATCTGTCTTATGTCAACTTAATTCTTTGTTTTTAACATTTATTTATTTTTGAGAGGCAGAGCATGAGCAGGGGAGGCAGGAGAGAGAGAGAGAGAGAGAGAGAGAGAGAGAGAGAGAGAGATACAGAATCTGAAGCAGGCTACAGGCTCTTAGCTGTTTGTTAGCACAGAGCCTGACATGGGGTTCGAACTAACGAACTGCAAGACCATGACCTGAGCTGAAGTCAGATGCTCAACCGACTGAGCCACCCAGGTGCCCCTCAACTTAATTCTTAAACCAGCCAGAAGAACCTTAATGGGTAATGTAAATTTTTCCTCATCAGCGGTCTGCTCTTCTCTCTTTAATGTATGCCTCAACTTTCCTCAAAATGTGACACTTGTTTCCTAATTCTAATCATCCCCTTTATTTTGAATTATGTATGTAATTCCTCACCATTTTTGCATTTGACTCAATCTGTTTTATTGTTTTTTTAAATTTTGTAATGTTTATTTTTGAGAGAGTGACAGAGCACCAGTGGGCGATGGGCAGAGACAAAGGGAGACAGAATCTGAAGCAGGCTCCAGGCTCTGAGCTGTCAGCACAAAGCCTGCCACAGGGCTCGAACCCACAAACCATGAGATCATGACCTGAGCCAAAGTCAGATGCTTAACTGACTGAGCCACCAAGGGACTCCATTAATTGTTTTTTTAAATGTTTTCATTCCATTTATACTTTGTGTCTGTGTCTGTGCGTGTCTGTGTTTGTGTGTGTGTGTGAGAGAGAGAGAGAGAGAGAGAGAGAGAGACACAGAGAGAGAGAGAGAACACAAAAGCATGCATGTATATTTGTGGTCATTCTACCAAGACAGATTACAAAATTCTTAAAGATCAGAATAGTATCTTTGAATTTTCTGAGGGGGAAATGGAGTAAGAAAAGCCTTCCAAAAGCTTTATAGTTGTATGGACAACCCAAAGTACTCAAATTACCAGTGAGGTAATTCTCTTCTTGATAAAGTGGACCGTAATGCTAGTTTTCTATTTTATCCACCTTTATAGTCTAATAGTCATCACTAGGCAAGTGAATATTTGGAGCAGTCAAGAAACTAAAACTCTAACTATATATGCTATTGTGGTTTAAAAGTATTTTATCACTTTTATGTTGGTAATGTTGTCCTATGTGCTAAGTACCGTACAATTCATTTAGGAGATAAACTACATAGTCATATCCTGAAAACGTTCTAAATAACTGCCATTCTCCCTTGACACCTTTTTAAATTTTTTTAAAATTTTTATTTAATTTTGAGAGAGAGAGTGAGTCCAAGCAGGGGAGGGGCAGAAAGAGGGAGACACAGAATCCGAAGCAGGCTCCAGGCTCTGAACTGTCAGCACAGAGCCCGACGCGGGGTTCGAACTCACAAACTGGGAGATCACGACCTGAGCTGAAGTCAGATGCCTAACCGACTGAGCCACCCAGGTGCCCCTTTCCCTGGACACTTTTTTTTCCTTCTTACATTTTTTTCCAAGACTTAAATAATTTTCATGTTTATTCAGGCCACAAATATTTACTGAGTACCTATTATATTCCAGGGGCCCTTCATTAGCTGCAGGTGTAGCAATGAACAAAACAGAAATTCTGTTCATGTGGATCTATTATTCTCTTCCCACTTAAATATTGAAATTATGATGAGAAAAGTTCAGTCCATGAAGTATAAATTTAATCACTCACCCATTACTAATTAATGATAATAAGAAGAGAAAGCCCAATTGCCCACTAGAGGTTGAAACCTCGGAATATTTTTTGTGTTTAATTTCTTTTTCTTTCACAGTTGTGATGATCAGATACATATGTTTTGCTTTCTCTAAATTTAAGGATTACTTTTTAAATCTGAGAAAGAATTCAGGCTTTAATTTTTTTTTCTAAATGATTTAAATACACAGATCTCTGGAAGGTTCTTCCCATATATTTCAGATAGCACAGCTTAGAATCCATTCTAAGTAAATACTATCTTGCTGAGGATTATTCAGTATAAATTTACATGAAAATCAGTACATGAACCATCTTTAGAAAGTAAAGTTAGCAGAAAATACCACATCTGCACTTTGAATATTCACTTGCCACCTGCACATTTGCAAGGAGTATCAAATTAAAGTAACATTGACCTGAGAATGAATTGAATTCCATTTTAATTATATTTGAATAATTATATTCTAACATATTTAGATGTTTTGTTTGAAAGTGTTTCTGCTTTTGAGATAGGTGAGTGTGCTGAGATGTGTGTGTGTGTGTGTGTGTGTACTGGGATGTGTGTACATGTATGTTGTGGGTGTGTATGTACCAAAAATTTTTTTAAAAGTTTTTTTCCCTTCCATTTATGAAGCATTTTAATATGAAAATACTTGATTTAGACTACCACTCATTTTTATTTCACAAAAGGAGTTACCAGGAAATTTTTCAGACATTATTTGCTGTCATAGCAAAATTCAAATAAGAACATTATATACTGAGGTGTATGATTCTAAATATGCCTATTTAGAGAAATGGGAAAATGTTTCCAAGACAGAGCAATCTATATGTAAGCACAGCACATTTTTAGGCAATAAATACAATAAAACATTATGTCTTGTTACAAAATGACAGTAATTTGAAATGTGTAGAATTTCTTCTTTAAGAATTAGCACTGAGCTGAGAAATAGTTTACCAAATACAACATCAATAGAAACCAGTTATTAAGAACAATTCTTGAAGGTCACTGCATGTAATCTTCACAGCAATCAACGTACATTTAGCTTTTCCTCTCTGCTTTATTTATCTTTAGTCTCCTAAGAAAGAGAAGATGAGGCAAAAGCTTATGTGATAACACTTTATGCAGGAGCACAGGGAATGAAGAGTGAGAATAAAGGGGAGTGAGGTGGCAGCCAGGGGCAGGGGACAGCAAGTATAAAGAAGGAGAGCGCTGCTGAGGTGGCCACAGCTCTGTAACAGGCAGTGTTGTCTCACCAGCCATCTTTGGAGAGGCATTACGTAGCTACTGCATGTTTGAAAAGTCTAGGTAGGGGTAGAAGAAGAAAGAAGAGATCTGCTAGTTCTCATGTCTCATTGTGCAAACTGCCTCCACACAGTGTTAATTCCCAGTGTGTTCAAGTGATGCGGAGCTGACCCGAAGCAGCAAGGTAACATGAGGTAGAAGGCATGGGCCACTGCAGAGTTTTGTTCTCAAATAACAAAAGCGATATTAGAGGCAGCAGCCATCACCTTTCTCCAGGATGCCAGGATGGTGCAAGTCATTACCAAGGGCACCGTGGCCAGAGAGCAAAGCAAGCGCAAGAACCTGGGGTAAAGAAAGTATAAGCTAAGTCCAGTCTGCTCTACGTGGGGTCTTTGCCCATAAACCTAATGCAGAAAACATCTTTGAGCTTTTTCGGAATTAACTACATATCATTCTTAAAAGCAAGCAAAAACGCATCAGTAGATAAGCAATATAAACTATTGTTTATAACAGATTTTAAGGAGTTATCATATATTCTAAACTTCTTAGTGATCTGAGATCCATTACTGTCTCCTGCTTCTACTGTCTTTATTCCGTAGGTCTTCTTGGATAGGGATTTATTTACTTGCCATTTCCCTTTCAGTATTAATCTGATTGTCTGATCTTGTTTTTAGATATTTTCCCCTGCCTGTTTGACCTTCTCTCTCATGCCTTAACATTAATAATCACCAAATTATAAAACTTCAAGTAGAGAACCGGCTCAGAACACTGGTGGAAATACGAATTCTCAAGTCATCCCAATGGAGTTGGAATGCTGGCTCCATCTTTTAGAAGTTGTGTAATCCTGAGGCATATTTTTCCTTGTCTCTAATACCAAACATACTGATCTTAGAGAGTCATGGTGGGAATTAAATGCATTCATATACAAAAAGCACTTAGGAAAGGAGAGGATGCAACACATGTGCTACAGTAATCTCTATTATACATTTGTTGAAAGATCTTTACGGCTGATGAGTTTCTAATCAAACATGGCCATCTCTCATACAATATCTTTTGATTTGCAGTTAGCCAAGGAGGGAGGACTCTGCCCAGCATATAATATATGTTTCTCGCAGTAGGTAAGAAGAAGAAAAAGCAATTAAAGATTTAGAAAATGGAATGAGTGGAAAGTGGAACCAATCACAAAGTTGTGTGTGTTACATATGAAGACAAATCTAAGTGGAACACTTGAGAGGACCCACTACCAATGGGTCCCACATCTTAACACAATTTTAGTGATGTCTAGTTTAACGTTTACAGATCAGTGGACACCAAAAATACAGAGTCAAATAAACAATTCTGTGGCGAGATCTATCAATAAAATCACTTATGTATCAGAACTATTTCAGTGATACTAAACTTGCAAATTCAAATACTTTTAATATTTACATTGATGTTGCAGGGGTTTTCTTAATGTTGAGATGCATTTGTTTCCTGTCTACCTAATTAGTCAAAGGATTTGGAGATTGTGACTTTTGGGATTTTGAAACCTTATAATCATGTTTACTTAAAATATGGAACCCTTTTTGTAATCAGAAAATATACAATAATTGAGATGTCATAATGCCATTTTGGCACAACTATAATTTAGATAAGGGCAAATCAAGAATTGGAAATAGTCACCGTTTGTCTTAGCCATTTTCATATTTATGCCTTAAACTTCTTTTTTTTTTTATATTACCAAAGCTGAAATCCATTTAAACTTCCAAGCATACATCAATTCTGTCTTGCCACTTCACTGGTGCATTCTAAAAATCAATATACACTAAGTTCTTTAAAAATTGTACTTCCTTTCATTTTTGAGAATCTATGCTATGAACTAAAAAGAATAATTTGGCACGGATTCCATTTCATACAAAGACAAATGTCCATTATAACGATATTGACAAATTACTTACATGCAAGCTTCCAGGCAGAATTAAATTGTAAGAAAAGCCCTGGACTAGATCTCACTTTAGCAAACTTTGAAAAATCACCCATAAAATTTTGCATCCTGGAAGTGCACCATCTGCTGCATGATTCAGTGTTTAACCTTTGCCAAATAGCATTATTAAATGACTCAATTGTACCTGCGACTAAGACAGGACAATTTAATCCCAATTTATTAAACATAAAAAGGCCCAGAAACTTTATCTTATCTCTACACCCCCAGTTTTTTGCACTTATATTGGTGATATAATTTTTATGTCAATAAATTATTCTCACCATCCAAATACCCTGATTGGCGTAATTTAGTAATTACGTTTCACCTGATAAAAGAGCTAGCTGTTTGGCAAGTGCAGGAGCTATAGAGGAATGAGCTATGATCTCAGGATATACATTTGTATGTAAATTGTCATTTTCATATGTAGAAGAGCATATGTAAGATCTAAAAATGCTCTCGTATAGAATAAATAATGGCTGAACATTACCTTTCTACATCATGAAATGCATAATAAACTATTTTTATAAATTCCTTTTCATGCTATCACCAGACCCTAAAAAGGTTTATTTTGTCAGTACCTGAATCATCTCTTTAGGAAACTGCACAGCGAAAGCCTATTGCTTGTAAATTAAAAAAAAAAAAAAAAATCAAATCACAGCAGGCAAGCAGAACAGGAAATGATAACAGAATCTTTCCTCACTGCCTCACCAACTATCTCATATTTAGTCAGTAGATTAAGTCATGGAAGATTAAAGCAGAAGCTTGCTCAGGGCATGTACAAAATGCAAAATAACTGATTTGCAAAAATGTAAAGTGTAAAAGAGGAAAAATGGGTTGGAAAAGCAATCAAGTTTAAAAAGCCCCTGAAGAATCTAAATATCACTCTATTACATTTTTGAGAGATTGCCATAGTTTGAAGATAACCCATTAAATCTATCAAAGTAACCGACGGGAGGGCAATCCAAATGATAAAGCCATTCTAATGAAATGCAAAGATTAAAAAGAATTAAAAGTGACAAGTAAAATCCATTAGAGAACAGCCTTTAACTACTGTAATCAGAAGATGATTACTTACCTTGTCAATTAACAGCTGTGTGCCTCCTTTGCACACAGACAAAAGATCCTGCAAAGTGTCACAGAGACACTTGTAAAATATACAAAATGCAGTCATTTGAGTGGTTCGCAGAGTATGCGTGCTTCCAAGTGAAACATCCAAACATCATTGAATCTACCAAACCCACAATTAACTATGCTTCAATGGGTTAACAGTCACTCTTGCAGAGTGAACGTGGCAGATTTGGGAAGTAATTAAAAGCGGCAAAATAATTACATTTCGATTCATCAACTCTGCGTATGTTTCTCAACAGCTAGAAAAGCTGTACTTAAGTAGGGGGAGAGTTCCTGCCCAAAAGTGTTCGGAAACTTTAACCATGCATCCAAGAGAAACAATAATGAGATTCCTGATTTGGGGGACTATTAAACTAAGACTCCAATCATTTTCTTTGCCAAATTAATGTACACCTTAAAGAAGAAAGGGAAAGAAGGTAGAACTTCTCAAACACAGAAAACAGCTCAATTTATAAATGTTCACTGATTTTTCAAGAGAACTTTGATTTGGACAAGCATATCCTAAACCTACAGAATAAATGCTGAACAGGGTTAACTGATTTGGGAAGATTAGCCTAAGGAGAGTTCAAAAAAAAAAAATGAAATCAAGTACAAAATCAATTCATCCCCTTGAAATGAAAAAAAAAAGTGGTATTTTTTTCCAAAGCCCATATTTGTCTTTTCTATTAAAATAAAATGATAGTGTGAATGATTATTTATAGAAATTGCCAGACTTCAGGTTTCACCATGGGATTTTTATTTATTATAAACTACTAGTAAATAATATTTTATTGAAGAAGCTTTAAAAATCTGATCTGAAAAAGAAAAGTAAGAATATATAAAATGGAAATGAGATAAATAATTAATAGTCATATTAGATAACTCATTTAATTTAGAGAAATTACTTTGTTAAAAATATAACTATTTGCTTTATCTAAACATTTCAAGACATTTATGGAGACATTATGAAGTCAGTCTCAGTAATTCATCTGGCTTCCCTGACCTTTTTGGTAACAAAATCTATGTCAGTTTCAGCAGTGCAAAAGTAAATGGCTAGTTCCAATACTGATGGAATAAGCCACATTCTGAGTGTCTTGACACTGAGTTCTCATACTCGGCATAGTTACTCCTTGCCATGTGTGAAATATGAATAGCAGCCATCACCTGGGAGAGTTTGTGTAGCCTGGCATCCCATGTGCCTGAGAGGGGGGCCCATGATCAATGGACTTCTGCTTAGCCCTATATATCACTGTTTATGCTCTATCATCCAATAGCTCTTTCAGTATCTCAATTTCACAACTGTTGATTCTCCTGGGTTTGAGGTTCCTCTTGAAATCTAATCAGAATGCTAGATTCTGTCACTCTGTCTCCTCAACCACCCTCCATGCGTCACTTCCACTCTTGAGTCTGGCAACGGTGCTCACTGACTGAAAACTTCTCAGAACAGTGTTCATTGCATAACTTAGGGCACTGCCACTGTTGAGTTACTCCATCCTCTGAGCTCTACCTTTAGATCAAGTTACTTTGCATGCCCATCCAGGTTTTGAACACTTGCACAGCTCACCAAGACCAGTGAGGCCTACAAGCTATCTAGGTATCCTTGTTTTAGTCCACCTATCCCCAGCTTCTGCCATTTTTCCAACAGTTATCACAAGGCTTTATAATCAAACCCACAAAATACACAACATGGCTGAAATCATGGTGCTAGCCTTAGGCATCATAGCATAGGCTCCATGCACATATGAAATGTATTTGGAGCTCTTTAACCACCATTTTCTTCCCATTCTCTGGGGTTTAAAACAAAGATAAATGAGAAGTAGGTTTCCTTCTGAAGTATCAATTTAATCCACAGGTTACAGCTTTTAATTTCTGAAAACAAAAATATCTTCAAAGATTAAATGCCTCAACATGTGCCATGAAGCTTAGATTAAGTTAGAGGGAATTTCGTATTTATATTGGTTGGAGTTTTTCAATTCTGTGACCCTCCCCCATTCATGCTCTGTCTCAAAAATAAATAAACGTTAAAAAAATTTTTTTTAAAAATGGGGCGCCTGGGTGGCTCAGTCGGTTGAGTGCCGACTTCGGCTCAGGTCACGATCTCGCGGTCCGTGAGTTCAAGCCCCACATTGGGCCCCTGTGCTGACAGCTCAGAGCTCAGAGCTCAGAGCCTGGAGCCTGTTTCAATTCTGTGTCTCCCTCTCTCTGACCCTCCCCCATTCATGCTCTGTCTCTCTCTGTCTCAAAAATAAATAAACGTTAAAAAAAATTTTTTATATTGGTTGGAGTTCTTTTCAAGGTGTATGGGTTTTGCTAAGCATGAAATGTGAACCAGTCTTATTCAACCATATAAAGTTAGATACACGTTTCTTCAAACACATTTCTGAGTAAGTATTATAATAACCAATTTGGGAAGAAGTGGAAAATGAGAGTGGAGTGTAGAGTAACAGTCAATATCATTCATTCTTGGCTTGCTCCTTTATTTCTTTATAACACTGCTGAGTCTCAAACATTATAGCATTTTCCCCCCACATAATTAGAAACAAAGAACCAGGAGAATTCCTTTGGAAAGGAAGACACAGTCAATGAACTGAAATTATTAACAAATTTGATTATAAACACATACTATTTTTTACAGAGTTCACAACCTTTCATAAAGTCCAAATAATTGCACATATTCATTCAGGAAAACCTTATAATATTATATCTTTTATTGTGGTGTGTGTGTGTGTGTGTGTGTGTGTGTATGTGTATGTACAAGCAGATTCCATACCCTACTACCATATTCACCCTTGCTAGGCCAATTAGCAGAATTTCAAATTATGTAAAAGCTAAAAAAAAAGTTTTCTCTTTAAAGTCCTCTTTATTGTAAAGAGGATCTTTATGTCAAGAGTTTACAAAAATAAAATCCCCTTGGAAACTCCTGCTCCAAAAAACATTGAACAGAAAAACATCAAACAAAACAAAATTGTTACAAAAATGCTTTTTCTGTTAACAGTAGATACTAGTCCTCAAATTGCCAATAAACATGATTACCTACAAATTGAACATCAAGGGAATTGTCAAGTGCTGCTAATTTAGTTGAAATACTAAAGATGTTGCTGGTGGGAGAGTCTAGGTTATGGGAATAGTGGTCTAGGTTGTATGGATTCCTCAGGAAAGATTTACATGGGATCGGAGCTCTAACAAAGACAGCCAGAAGGAAAACAGAGAGCACAAAGCAGTTTATTAAGGACAGTACACTCTCAAGGAGGGAGGGCAGTTAGGCCCAGAGGTCACAACTGCCCTGAAGCTACAGCAGTCCTTTCCTTTTGTGCGAATGGGGTCTTGCATCATGGACAGGGTGGTCTCTAATGGAAGTTGCTTCCAATTATTTGGGGGCCACATCTCACAGGTTTGGAGGGGGAGTTTTAGACCCTACAAGATTTGTAATGGAACCCTCATGACAGCCTTTCCCCCATGGGGTAGGGGGGCTATAACTGCCATGCAAATGCATTACAATGAGTCTAGGGGTTACTCTGCAGCAGAGGTGAAAGAGGAGAGGGCATGATCTGTACCAGTGGCTCTTGATCTGTTAGCCCCAGTGTTTTGGAAGCCACAAGGTCAGGATGCTGTGCCTCAGATTTCCAATGTGTAACCTATTTATCACTGTCCTTTCCTCCAATTCATGTCTAACTAACTGCCTACTCTATCATTTCTGCCCTCAAGGACTTGGGACTCTGGAAGCTTTCAGGTCAGAGGTATGAAGTCTCCTCAGGGCTTTCCTTCCACTGCTCCTATCTACCTTCTGCCTAATGAAATTATCCTTAGAGAGTTAATTTCCTTTATACTCCATGAGAATTTCCATTTTTATATTTAGATCCCTATGAATATTTTCCACTAAATAGTGCAAGATCCCTGGGTATCATATTTTTCCAAATAAGAGATATATATGACTTAATAATTTATTTTATTTTTAATCACTTAGATTAGCCCTACACATCAGCTCCATTGGAATGAAAGTAACAGTGAAATTTCAGATCTAGAAACCTTAACCCCTCTCTCTCCCACCTCCATCCACAACCTGATGATGGCATTTCAGATGAAGACAGGTTTTCTTCTTTTTTTTTTCCTTCACATGGGTCATATAACAAACTATATAACACAATCTTCCACTCCTTAGTGTAAAAAGATTAAAAGTATTTTATTTTTGAATTCTGGATTTGAATGAAAAAAAATATAAAAAGATTATAACAATAGGTGCTTGTGAGAAAAAGAAAGTGTAAGAAATGCTTCAGACCAACTTTGCCCACTTTACAAGTTTCACTCTGAGTAAGGCTCACCGAGAAACATATGGGGATAAAATAAGAGGTACTCTGGATCTTTTATTATTTAAATGATCTCTCTTGTATTTGAACACACATTTGTATTTAAGTTTTGAACTAATTTTGGATGACTCATCAGTTGTCACTTTGTACTTATTCCATTTCACCAGTGCAATATTATTAGTTAGCATTTATTAATAATCTGAAGGGAATATTCACCCATGTCCCTTCATGTGACACTGGGATCATATTTTGATTGCTCGTGGAGAAATAATTGCCATACAGTACTTAAACAGTTGATATAATTTAAGTCCCAAAATTTACAGACAGAAAGAGGAGAGGTTCACTCCACACTCCATCAAGACATAATTCCTAGAGTTGGGTAATGTTAAAGTTTCCAGGACACTTAGAAATCATTCAAGTCAATTCATGGAGTTTGGAAGAAGTTAAGATAATCCTTTAGATTTGCAAAAGAAAAGAAATAGTTTCAGACATAAGGGATAAAGTATAGAAAGTATACTAAAGTATTGGGATCCCTGTGTGGCTTTGTTGGTTAAGCATCTGACTTCAGCCCCCGTCATAAGCTGATGGTTCATGAGTTTGAGCCCAGCGTCAGGCTCTGTGCTGCCAGCTCAGAGCCTGAAGACTGTTACAGATTCTCTGTCTCCCTCTCTCTCTGTCCCTCCCCTGCTCATGCTCTGTCTCTGTCTATCTCTCAAAAATAAGCAAACATTTAAAAACTTTTTTAAAATAAGAAAGTATACTAAAGTATAGAAAGTAGGGCAGAGTCATTTGCTATTGATAAGTCATTGATAGGATGATCTGTAACACTACTAAAATAAAGCAAGATGAGCAATTTACTCAATAGAGATGAAAAAGTGTGAAGAATCCACACAGTTAGATATTTTTAAATGGTGAGGGGATAGAAGAAATATCTATTTTCCAAAGATGTCCATGATAGAGATCATGCAAATCAACAGCTATACCTCAGAATGCTCTTCATTTAATTTAAAATTAATTTGCTTAAATCTTGATTCTCTGATGATCTATTATTCTTCATCTCTCCCTGATTTCCTTCCACAACTAAGTTCATATATATACAGTATACTGTGCTTGCGCATAGAGTGCATAATGGTTAACAAAACCATCCTTAGAAGAACTTATAAGCTTATAGTGGATTGGAAGTAAGCAATATTGATCAAATATCTGGATAAATGTAAATGTATTACTCTGATAAGAAAATATACAACGAGTTATGAGAACACTAAAGAAAGGAGGTATACCAAAGTAGGGGAGGTTGGGAAGGCATTTTTTTTAAGTTTATTAATTTTGAAAGAGAGAGAGTGTGTGCACAAGCAGGGGAGGAGCAAAGAGAGAGGGACAGAGAGAATCTCAAGCAGGGTCTGTTCTGTCAGCGCAGAGCCCGACACGGGGCTCAATCTCACCAGCTGCCAGATCATGACCTGAGCCAAGATGAAGAGTCAGTCACTTAACCCACTGAACCACCCAGGCACCCCAGGAAGGCATTTCTGAAGAACACATGGTCCTGTTTGGTGCCTTCCCTGTCTAGTTGGTAAATGGACTCAACACTACCTTTAATTTTGTTCATTTGTTTTTTCTATTTTCAAGACACTAAGTTTCAAATTTCTGACCTTCAAATTGACCAGCACCCCTGACGAAGGCTGATTTTTTCTCAAACATGAAGGGCAACCTTAGCTCTACTAGATAGACAATAGCAAAACCCAGCTCATCTCTGTTGTTCCAACATCTCTTGGTTAACTGTTCCTGCCTCTGAAGGTCTAGATTTGCTATGACTATTGTAGATGTCCTTACTAAAGTTTATGTATCAAACAAAAGCATTCAGGATACATCAAACTCTCCCCATTTCAATGTAAAGAAGATCATCGGTTCATTAATTTTTGACAGATTTCTAACTGTGGATGAATTTGAAGATGTATTAGAGGTTTAGACATTTTCCTCAATAAGCTTAGGGTGTGTATGTGGGAATTCTTTATTATAAAAAAATAAAATAAAATAACACAACACCATGCTTTAGACATGTTACAAAATGCACTTAAAATTTATAGGAAGAAGACAGCTCTTTATCAGAGATCTCTTCTCTTATTCCTGAAGATTTCTAGATTATGTGTGCTGAAGCTGAACTGAACTGGTCCGCTCATCAAGAGAATCTTCCCAGGACACACAACCAACCACGAGGTAGCTGGATGTGATGATGTCCGATGGTGAAGGGCATAACCATAAAGTGTCACTTTGTTCTCTGCAGATTGTTATCCTTATTAATTAAAATCCTAATAACTGCAAATGAAAGAAATGTTCTTTGGACATAGCTTACTACACGTTTTCCTATCACAACAAAGAAGGATTACTTCCTAAAAGTGATGTAATCCTGCACATTCAGTCTTTGATATGGTGTGATTTTAACTAGAGTAAATGATCCAAATAACAATATCCAGTATTGATTTGATTCCTATGACTTGTGTTTCACAGAAATCCCATAAGGAAACAGAGCAAATGATATGCTCCTTTTTCAGGTGGCCAGACTTAAACACCATGATTCTTCTTATAGGCTCACATGCACAATAGGCCTTTTTTTTCAAATTTAATGAATGTCAGTAGGATTTGATTGAAGTACCTTGAAAATATACCCAAATTTTGACTGCTTCCCACCACTGCCACTGCCACCACTCTGATCCAAGTCACCATATTTGTCCTCAACTTACTGCAATATCCCCTAATTGCTTTCTCTGTTTCTGGACTTGTCTACGTCCAGTGTACTCACAACCCAGCAGCCAGAGTGATCTTATTAAAAACCTTAAGTCAAATCTCATCATGCCTTTGCTCAAAGCCTTCACTGGTTCCCCACACCCTGCAGAGTGCTGAATAATCTAGCTCCCAGATGTGTCTGTTCTATCTTCCCACATTCTACTAGCACCCTCGACCTTGTTCACTACGCACCAACCGCGACGGCCTATTGCTGCTCCTTGACCATAACTAGTATTGACCTCATCTCAGTGCTGTTGGGTGTCCGTTTTCCTCTTTGGAAAGCTTTTCCCCTATATATCTGTATGGTTAGTTTACTCAAAAGTCACTTCTTAGAAGGGCCTTCTCTGGCCACACTATCTAAAATATTTATTATACTACATCAGTTCCTGTCCTGTTTCTATGTGTTTTTCCCTTGCACTTAATATCTAAATTCTATGTATTTTACTTCTCCGCTTTTTAAAATTACTTGCCTGCTCCAACTAGAATATAAGTCTCATAAGGGCAGAGTATTTATAAGTTGTACTCACTGTAGTTTCTGCATACCTAGTAAGAGCATTTGGCAGAGAGGAAGAGCTTAATCAGTATTTGTTGACTAAGTGAAGTTGAGTAAGTGAAGTTCCAAGAGGTTAAACCACTGATGAAGGTCATATGGCTAAGAATGAAGGATCTTGTATTCATATTAGGTCTTTCTTACCTTTTGGTGTTTTATTTATTAATTTGTGATGCCTGCCTTTCGTAAGTGGCACTTGCTACCTTCTAAACATAGAACTTCAGATAGAATGTTCAAATTTGAAACATTTACCCTAGAGCCTGACTTTGGTAGAGAAATGACGAGGTAATATTTTATCCTCCAGCTCCAATTATGAGAACACCTAACAGCCATATTCAAGAAGCACCGCCAGGCCTGTATTTTGATACCTCTATCCTCCAATGCTAAATGGGATCTCTACATCTTGTGGGTCTTGACAAAAATGTCTTCTTTGCTTAAACAAGTATGTGTGGCTTGGAAAAATCAATGGAGATAGAATACACTTTCACATCAAAGTGACACTTACACTTTGAATCCTTCAAAGCTGGAAGAGTTGTGGATAAAACAGATAAAAACAAATAAAGCAGAGAAAAAGAGTCATAAGAGCCACAACTACTAGGTCAGAATTGCCATAATAAACAGCCGGATCCCTATTCCATCTCCGTCCATCTCCTGAATGTATACAGTTGGCCTTGCTTTACCTTGTACAATCATGGTTTAAACACAATGGACAATTATGGAAAAAAATTTTTTTTGAAGGTGTACAATGGTGGAAGGGAAAGGAAGGAGGTTAAGATCAATTTTATTTCTCAGATTCCCTAACTCCTTCTTCTTCTTCAGTTGTCTTTTATCCCCTTACAGAGGAGCAAATAAAGGTGGGGATACTTTTGATGGCAGTTGAAAAAGTTTTCCTTAGAAAGAAAATATCTAAGTAATGAAATGTTAAAACACAGCTTTAGCTAAGCTGCAATACTTTTGTTTTATTTTGCCCTAAGACCTTTATTTAATTCATGTGATTGCAAAATATTTAGATAATATTTTAAAGAGGAAGAAAACCCTTAGGTTTTCCTGTCATAGTAAATATCCCTCACTGATGGGAATAAAATGTCATGAAAGCTTGTGTATTGGCAGAGAATAAGAAAACAAATACAACACAATTTCTAGCCAAATCAAAAAGATTCTATTTTCTCAACAATTAATTTCAAAGACTACTGCATACTGGTCTTTAGAGGAAATAGCAAGTTAGAAGCAAGACCAACAATTTCTAAAATTCTTAACTGAGTATTTCCGTGAGTTCATGCTACACTAAAGGCAGATAAAACTTGGGATTTGTTTTTCTTAGCACACAAGGTACTGATTAAACTTCATTCCCCTCAGCACTCAAGTCACTGAAGCAATAAAATATACTGAGGGACTGTGAAAGTCTGGACAAGTTAGTTTGTCTTCATGGGAAGATCCACCTTACTAATGAGAAAGTATTTAGACATTTGAGATACTCTAACTCATTCTCTCATTAGTAGGTTTGTAAACATTTAGTCTCCTCGAGTCTCCCAACTGCCAGAGAAAGCTTTTATTAAAGAGTAATGCCTCCTGAATATTGCTCTTACTAACCTTATTTATTCTACAAGAACTATTTTGATACAAAGATGGTTCTCAAAAGTGTGCACTCATTAACCTGAATAAATGTGAGAACGATAGTTCAACTAGGTGGCATATAATAAAGATTCCCCAGTGGCTTTTCTGCAAATATTTTTAAGGTAGATAGCACTCCAGGTGTTTCAATTAATGTTGACATAGTTAAATATTTTTTCAATGTTTATTCACCTAAGTTCATTGGAATCCCCTTAAGGAACTTAAGAAAAGGAGAATTTGGGGGATGCTAATATAACACATGTCATTTAAATTTTTTTTTGCTTTTAGGAAGAAGCAACACTAATAATATAATTAAAATGTTTTTAAATTTAAATGTGTCTTTTGAACTTGAGCAAAACGTAAATTGCTATAGCACCAAAGACCATGTGGTTTTCTCTCTTCTTTCTGTTATTTTAAATTATTACTGAAGATTAAGTCATTTCATTAACTCACCTCTCACCCAATTAATATACAGGTTGCTCTGATTATTAAATGTGTAATTTTTGTAGATGTTATATCTTACATATCTTATAAACTTCTACATGAAATAACATCATCAGGAAGTGCAAATAAAAACCAGAATGAGATATCACATCACATCTGTTGGGATGGCTATTATCAAAATGACAAGCAATAACAAGTGCTGGTAAGAACATGGAGAAGAGAGAACCCTTCCTTAGGCACTGTTGGTGGGAATGTGAACTGGTACAGTCACTATGGAAAATAGCATGGAGGCTCTGCAAGAAATTAAAAATAGAACTACCATATGCTCAAGCAATCCCATTTCCGGATACATATCCAGAAACAGAAACCAAATTATTATCTTGAACAGATATTGATACTCCCAAGAAAACTGCAGTATTATTCACAACAGCTAAGGTATGGAAACAACCATTTAAGTCTGGAAACAGACTTAAAAAGGAAGAAAATCCTATCATTTGTGACAGCACGCATGAATCTGGAGAGCATGGTGCTAAGTGAAATAAGTCAAATAGAAAGAAACAAATATCACACGGCATCACTCATGTGGAAAAAAAAAGTTGAACTCATAGAAACATAGTAGAATGGGAGCTGGGGAGTGAGGGAAAATGGGGTGAAATTGGTAAAAGGCTACAAATTTTCAGTTATATAATGAATATGTTCTGAGGATCTAATGTATAGCATGGTTGATAATATATGTATAACCTTAGAATAATTAGAACTTATTGGCTGACATAAACACTCTGATAGTTTTTTAGCCATGGTTATATCCAGACACTTAAATAATATCATCAGCCTTCTTTCTTTTTAAAAAAAATTTTTTTAACGTTTATTTATTTTTGAGAGAGGGAGAGAGAGAGAAAGAGAGAGAGAGAGAGAGCAAACAGGGAAGAGGCAGAGAGAAAGGGAGACACAGAATCCGAAGCAGGCTCCAGGCGCTGAGCTGTCAGCACAGAGCCCGACGCGGGGCCCAAACCCACGAACCATGAGATCATGACCTGAGCTGAAGTCGGACACTTAACCAACTGAGCCACCCAGGTGCCCCAAAGCTTTCTATCTCTCTGTTTCTCACCTTCCTTCAGTGTTTTGTTTTGCGTTGTGTTGTTTCCTAAAGACTGCTACTTGCCTTGTGGTGCGTGCTGGCCATACAAGCTGAGTAATACTGCTAATACCAGCAGAAAACCTGATTCCAAATGCCTGAAGTAGATTATGTGATCATCTCAGAATCCATCCAAGAGACGCAATTCCAAGAACGGTACCATCTTGGATAGTATGTGAGCCTCTATCAGTAAAGCTAAAACTTTGGGGGAAAAAAGAATGATTTTCTAATATTGAGTCAATGATAAATGATTAATGATAAATCAATAGATCAAAAGTATTAAAAGATCTACAGGCAAAAGTTTATTTTACAGCTGAGTTCTATATAACTTCTAACAAGAGGTAATTCTGATACTATCCAAATTTCAGGTTTTATTTTGAGTCCAACAAAACCAGTAGAAGAAAACTGAAGATGATGGTGTAAAGCAAAACAAAATAAATAAATAATAGCAAAAGTTCTTTAAAAAAAGAAAAGAATTAAGCATCTAGAATGGGACGCCTGGATGGCTCAGTCAGTTAAGAGTCAGACTCATGGTTTCCGCCCCACATTGGTCTCTATGCTAACAGTGTGGAGACTGCTTGGGATTCTTTCTCTCCCTTTCTCTCTGCCCCTCCCCTGCTCATGCTCTCTCTCTCTCTCTCTCTCTCTCTCTCTCTCTCTCTTTCTCTCTCAAAATAATAAACTTTAAAAAAAAAAAAAAGGAATCTAGCACATATCAAAAGCAGAAACATGGGCACCTAGATGGCTCAGTCAGTTAAGCATCTGACTCTGAGTCAGGTCATGATCTCAAGGTTTGTAAGTTCGGGCCCTGTGTCAGGCTCTGTGCTGATAGCTCAGAGCCTGGAGCCTGCTTCACATTCTGTGTCTGCCTCTCTCTCTACCCCTCCCCCATTCATGCTCTCTCTCTCTCTCTCACTCTCTCTCTCTCTCTCTCTCTCAAAAATAAAGAAACATTAAAAAAAAAATTTAAATAAAGCAGAAATGGAAGAATGGCTGAATAACAAATGTAGTAAAATGAAGGGAATGATCAAATAATTATGAAAGTATATTCAGAAAACTCATTCTATATAAAAAATAAGTCTATTATAATAAAATCTTTAGGTGGAATAGCACAGAATAAATTATTTTTCTACGGAAAATCTATTTTAGTGAGCATCTTTCTGGTAGCCCTTTACATGTGAACACTCTTACCCTATATAGGAAATGATTCACATTATGAATTCATGCCTCTGCGAGGTATAAGCTGAAAACATACTTTCCAAGCTTTAGTTACTAAGAGCTATTTTGCATAATATATACATGATTTTTACAAATCAATAAAGAATTCAATCAAAAGTGCTCAAGTTACTTTTTTTTCTTCCTGATTTCCAGTGGTCACTGTTTTTAGTTAACAGTTAATCTTTTAAAAATTCATTAAATGTGTTTTGGCAAATTATTTTAAAATTTTCTGTAATTTATTATTTTATCAATTTTTAATGTTGGGTCAACAGCCATGACTTCAAACTGGCTCTCCATAATATCTGACTAAAGGTTTTTAACTGCTTCCTAATTTCTTTAACAAGATCTCTGCATACCCTGGCCTAAACACATTTAGAGAATCCATTTATTACCCAAGTGCATTTGTGAGGCTTCAGCTTCCTCTTCATGATACATAATAGAAGAAGATAAAAATAAGAGTTCACACCTGTGATTTCCAAGTGGTGTCTTTGTATTTTCTGTACATAGTTGAAACAAGAAAAAATAAACAAAAAAATAATCTCTAGACTTCTTTAATAACAGGTTATTATGTGCTGTCTTCCTGCTTATATGCATATAGGCTCAGATGACCACTCTTCTGAATTCATCCTTCTTTGAGGGCTCCTAGATCATTTTGTGTAAAGTCTATCCATATTCTTATGTTAAACCACTTATCCAGACACCTCTGTGGCAGTGGCCCAAATTTCAGGTATTAGCCTCGAAGAGAGGCTCAGATTGAATGAGTTAATGCAAGTTCATACTATATTAGATACCCATAAGTTTAAATACTACCAAAATAATATTTCAAGGATAGTCCAGTGTTCATTCTTTTATTGAAAAGGCATTGGTCGAGTATTTCTACAACCTGCTGGACAGGACAAACAAAAGTGGGGGAAAAAAGTCATGGTAGTACTTTCTACTCGTCTTGACTCCCACGAAAGTTTTAAATGACAGCTACCCAAGTCATTCTAACTGTGGAAAAGGAAGCGTACCAGAGACTCCGAAAAAACTGTAATCTAGAATGGAAGCACTGGCTATCCTTCCATTATTTATGTGAGTGTCTCTCCTTTGCTGAGTGATCTCATTTCTTCTTATTTCAGAATGAATCGTTTTAAAGGCTGGGCCATGGAAATTACTCTTCTAAGTCTCAGATCTCCACCTACAGAGAAACTAAAATTCAACCCTTCCCTTTCCAAGTTCAAACTCTGGAGGAGGGTCTCTGACCTGCTTAGCCTACCTCAACTTCTCTTCCCCTTCTGATCACCTATAGCCAAGGGATTAAGGTCTTTGATTGACCACAATTGGGACAAGTCTCCATACTGATAAACTGGCCAAAACAATTAGGGTTTATAAGAAATAGTAACAAGAAAGACTTCATGATCAGGGTGAAAGAAAAAATAACTTTTTAAAAGAATGTTCTTGGAAGAGAAATTAACTATATGTGTGTGAGTTTGTACTTTCTTCCTCATACTTGATAACCTCTATTTGAAAAGAATTGAAAATATTTCTCTTCATAGAAAAGCATATTTCCTTTTGTTAAAATGTGGTAATGTCAAACATTTTAAATTGGAACTATAACAAAATGGACCTGAATTTGAGAATGAGACAATTGTGATCTAATGAGACAGAAAACAGGATACAAGCTAGTGACTGAATTGGCCATTTACTGATTATTGCTGTGACTAATGTTTGGTGGAAAGTACTGCTTTCTGATAGCAGAGTTTCATTTATAGTTTTTCTTGGATAATTATGCCTTTGCCTAAATTCCTCTGGCCCCAGCATCACATGAGATGACACTGTACAAACATTCTTAACTTATAAACGTGCTTAAAACAAAGATAAAGAATTAATAATTAACATTGTTATCAAAGCATTATTTATGTACAATAGTTTCCTGATTATGATGGTGTTCATATTATTTTGAACCCTTGATAAGTAGGAATTGGGACAATGCTATAATAAGACAGTAAATCGTTTTCCCTTTCTCTACAACTGGAGGTACGAAAACCCATTTGGGAGCAACGTCTTCTTGACTTTGAGGGAAAAAGAAAACCACATTAACAGGATATTTGGCTTCATAAAAGTTGCATCTACAACTAGCCACAGAGGCCATGAACAATGGTAAGAATTCTTACTAGAGGCCATGAACAATGGTAAGAATTGTTACATGCTCTACTTCATGGAGGTTTCACGACAAACAAGGAGGTAGATCCTATTGTTATCAATTTATAGATGAAGAAACTATGTGGAGAGAAGTTAGTTTGCTTGTTCCAGCTCACACAGCTAAGAAGGAACTGAAATGGGATCAGCAGTCAAAAGCCTAAGTCTAGTATTTAGCCTCTGGACTTCAGCACTCCAATGATGTTCCCTTGTATTCAGAACCAAATCAGAAGCTCCTTATGACCTGAGGGGGGTGGGAGCTCCTCAAGGTCTGGCAGGGGACCCTTCTGTCCCACACAAGCTTCATTTGACTTAGTGTGTCCCAGCCACTCACTGACTTTTTCTTTCTCCAATTCACCAAGCTCTTTTGCAAGTGAGAGCTTTTGCACTTGGCTCTACCTTCAAAATATTTTTTTTTTCCTGTCTATCTGGGACCATAGTACCTAAAATAACTCTGCCCCCATCCATTCCCAGAAGTAAGGTTCATCTCCAGGACACTCTACCATTTTACTTCCTTCCCAGCACAAAACATGATCTAAAATATATTGTTTACTTTTAATTATCTCTGTGTTTGGAGATATACTTGGGCAGTAGGTAGCAAGAAACAAAGTATTCATATCCTTTAGAAACAATTGTTTTGCTTCTACCCTAGGGAAATGAACTCAATAATAATAGTTAACATTTATCAAGCGCTAAGTTGATGGCAGGCATCTTGCTTACTGTTTTAAGCCTATCATCTCATTTAACTCATGCTCTATCCCCTGCCAGCAGGAACTATTGTTATCTTCATTTTCAGAGGATGTGGAAACTATGTGAGGGAAATAATGCCCAGTCATGTCCAAGGCCATTCAAATAAGTGGCTCAAAATTGAATTTATCCAATTTTAGCATCTATGCCATTAAGCGTAATGCTAAATACTGAAGAAAACGCTATAAAAATTATATAGCAATTATTTCCAATAGTGTAAAGATGGACTGTAGCATACAGATCCAAATATGACACAATCACAAAATGGAATATTGTGTAGTCATTAAAATGACGTTTATAAAGATCATAGAATAATATTCAAAATGCTTATCTGGGGCTCCTGGGTGGCTTAGTTGGTTAAGCATCAGATTCTTGATGTCAGCTCAGGTCATGATCTCACCGTTCATGAGATCAACGCCCAGAACAGCATGGGATTCTCTCTCTCCCTTTCTCTTTGTCCCTCTCCCTCCCTCTTTTTCCCTCTCTCCCTCTCTCAAAATAAACTTAAAAAAAAAATTAAGTGAAAGCTACAAAATCTTACATATGATGTAATTACATAAGTGAAACAATTAATTCTGCATTAAAAATATTGAAGGAAATGAATCAAACAGTGATTGTGTTTGGGTGGCTGGATCATTCATGCTATTTCCTTTTTTCCTTTTTTTTTTTTCTTTTTTAAAACTCCTAATTATCCTTAATGAGCCTGTAATAGTAATGGTGTGAATTTTTAATTTCACATACACAGTCTTATCTGAGACATTTAGACTTTAATGATACATGAGTTTTCCTCATGGTGGGAGGGCTCTACCCTTCTCAAGCCCTTCACAGGACTTCAAACTCTATTTAACTGAATCCTTCTGGATAAAAAGGATTATATTTTCCAGTCATGACAGGCAGGCCTCACACAGGTTTCCTTCTTGCATAAACACGGCCACATGATTAACAAACAGGCCAACACTGGAAACACGCCCTCTTTTGTCTTCTGCCTACTGGGTATTAATAAATCTCCGCTGGTTTAGCTGGTGTAGGAAAGGGCCTGCTCATCCTCTGTGTTATCCAGTCACTATTTACACTCAATGAGTCCAAATCCAGTCACCAGCCTTGAGCACCAGATTTAAGCCCATTATTTCAGAGGCACTGGCCTCTTCCCCTGGGTCAAAATTCAGCTCAGCATCCACACTGATCCAGATTTCTAGCTGCAATCTTTTAAGTGTCTCTAAGTGTCTTGTTCTTTACAGTTCAAAGTTTCTGGACTAGATGGGCCCACACTGACTCTTTTCTGAATTATACTTTCTTAGGTAAGTGTTGAAATTAATCTGTTCATATAGAGTTTAATAGTGAGATTCTCAGTCACAATGCAGATATTTAAATGGCAAAACACAAATTCTTAAAGATTCCAGATAGACCCCTTTTCCCCAGTACTCTAACACATCTAGTCCATACCTTTATTTCTTCCTCTTCCCGAACTTTCCTATCTGTTCCAGTTCGGTGCAACTAAAGCCTCACACAGCCCAGCATTTAGAAAAATGTAAGGATCATTTTTTTTCTTTTTCTAAACCGAGTGTTTCTTTTTAGAAATATACTAAAACTTCTGATCACATTCACTCTCCTTGCAGAGAGAACAGTGAATAGAAATATCTATAAATCAGTAATATCCCCAGGAAAACATTTGGTTTTTAGTGACATTGTTTCTACTTCATAAAATATTCATATATCACAACAGGGTACTTCATTAGGTAGAATATAATAAACGTAGTATCGAGTTACAGTAATATATAAAATACTCTAAATGTCATATATATGTGATATATAGAAAGTCACAAAATTGAGCATGTTGCTACAAATTTAAAAGGATAAGGGTCACAATGTTTTTCCCATTCACAACTACCCTGTCCTAATTTTCCAACAATAGTTATAAAAATGAAATGGCATAAATAGGAATTTATTTTGTTAGCTGTTTCTGAATATTTGATATTTAAAATGTTTTTAAGTACCAGCATTTACTACTTTGTCATCCACATTGTGTTAAATATTTTGCATGAATTATCTCATTGAAGCTTTTTAATTTTTTAACATAAACTCGGTAAGAAGTTATCATGATTCAGTACCTTGCCTAAGGTCACACAGATGTAATATGATGAAATCTGGATATGGGCTCAGACTGTGTGACTTCAGAGCCCCTGTGGTTCACTATTGCTATTAAACTGCTTAAATTTGTTAAGAATTTACTTGTTAGGATACACATGAAGCTATTCACTATTATGTAATAAGCATAAATTGTAAGAGGACAGCCTTTCTTAATTATTTCAGAAGGGACAATTTTAGCCAGTAACACCAAGAATGTTATTATGGACTTCTGATGTTTCAACTTGACTAAGCTAAGCTGTAAGAAAGGAAGGGAGTCTGGCAGTCGTCTTGTATTATACACACAACTTATTTCAGTTATTCAATCAGACATGAATCTAGGTGCTGCTGGGAAGGTATTTCTGCAGATATAATTAAAGTCCCTGAGCAACTAACACTCAACAAAGAAGGTTTTCCTGGATGGCCTTGACCAAGGTGAGCCCTGAGAAGGGGCTATACTCTTTCTCATGATAGAGTCCACAAATAACAGCTTGTTCTGCAATTGCTGCCCCTTCCCTGGATCTTCCCTACAGATTTCAGAGTTGCTTAACCAGCTTCCATATACAATTACATAGGCCAATTACTTGTAATACATATCTCCCTAAAGATGATAGGTAGATAGGTAGGTAGCTATGTTGGTCAGTAGGTAGATAGCGAGATAGATCGATAGATAGACAGATAGATAGATAGATAATTTGCTTCTCTTATTTTTTTTTAATTTTTTTTAACGTTTATTTATTTTTGAGACAGAGAGAGACAGAGCATGAATGGGGGAGGGGCAGAGAGACAGGGAGACACAGAATCCAAAGCAGGCTCCAGGCTCTGAGCCATCAGCCCAGAGCCTGACGCGGGGCTCGAACTCACGGACCGCGAGATGATGACCTGAGCTGAAGTCGGACGTTTAACCGACTGAGCCACCCAGGCGTCCCTTGCTTCTCTTATTGAAGTCTGACTGATACAAGTTTTATCAGTATCAGGTTTTGATTTTGTGGGGCCTGAAGCTTATAGTTTGGTGCATGAGTGGATCCTCTTTAAGAAAAAAAAATATTTTAATTTTTTTTAAAAAAGAAAAGATATTAGACATTTAGATATGAAACTAAATATTTAAGATGATAAAAGAATCATAAGAAATAAAATTTTAAAAGCTGACAAATATCACAAACATCACATAACACAGAATAATATTTTTATTATGAACTGTCTGACAACTTTAAAACACTTTTCTATCTATAATTTTTAACTGCATACTCCTTAACTGCCTCTCCATATGACAAATATTCAGTACTACCATTTTCTATAAAGAGAATTTAAAAATAATCTATCCTCCAGCATCGTTGATTGAAATCTTTTATTAATGACAGTTGTGATCAGATGTCAACAAAACCCAAATTCTTTACTTATAAGTTTAACCTATTGATGGCTACAATAATTTTCTACCAAATGACTTCAGGCTGCATGTATTTCAAGCCCTGATTCTCCTCTACTACCTATATACATAGATTTGGGGGCACCATGGGACATATTTTTATTGCAATATCATCTTTGGCACAGTACCCCCAAGGCACAAAAGGGAGAACTATTCCCAGAAGCCAACCCCACACCCAGCAGCAAGCTATACCTTATAAATACAAGGTTGTGACTGTGAACAGCACCAATGCATCTCATTAAAACAAAACCAAGTCTATCTTCAAGTGAAACCCCTCTTAGAACCCAAAATGGCTGAAGCTACTCCGACACTACCAGATTTGAGGTGAAGTATAAAAGCAGGAGGTAAAAGAGATGACCATCTTAACTGTGCATGGAATATCTTTCTTCTACTAACTGTACCCAGACATAAGATCACATTGTGGTCAACTGAAAAATGGCTGCCCAAGATGTTCACCACCCAATCCCCGGGCCTATGCAAGTCACCTTATATGATAAAAGAGACTTTAAAGATGTGAATAAGTATTCAAGATGGGCAATTCTCCAGGATTATGAGGTGGGAACAATGGAGTCATAATTGTCCTCATAAAAGGGAGGCAGAAGTTCTGAGGAATGGAAGGTGATATGAAGATGGAAGCCAGAGGTTAAAATGATAAGAGGAAGAAGCCATGAGCCAAAGAACACAAGCAGCCTTTAGAAGTTAGTAAAAGCAAGGAAAACAGAGTCCCCTGGGAATTCTCTAGAAGGAATACAACCCTGCCCACAGTTTGGATTTAGGCTCTTAACCTCCAAAACTCTACAACAATAAATTTGTGTTCTAACCATTTATGTTTGTGGTAACTTGTTAGAGCAGCAACAAGAAACTAATACACATGTACACATTGCTAGGCCTCTTCCAGGGCCTTCCAAGGAGACTGTGCTGGTGAGGGGTTCTGGGGCTTAAGCTTTATGTATCAAAAACAGAACAAAACAAAACAAAAACAAAATCAAATAAAACCTGTAGATAGTGCCATGAAGAAACCCTAAGCCCTGAGAGAGAGTCAAAGCGGAAGAGGGCTCTGGGCCATCTGGGTAATATGGTGCCCCTTTTAGTAATACATTTTGTTGAATATTCATGTAAGAAGAAATCTCAATGCTGGCCCCAGCAGGCTGCCATCAGGGATGAGAAGAAAGGCAACCCATGGCAGCGCCACTCTGAATAATTTAATTCTAACTCAACGTGCCTTCTTCTAAACACATTTTCTACAGTTAATTTACTGACACACAAGAGAAGCTCCTCTCAGAGGGTCCTTCTTCTTGTCAGATGACTTCTCAAACTCTTGCTTCTAACCGCAGACAGTACTCATCTCTGAGAAAAATTATGGTGATCTTTTCCCCCAAATCATTATGTTTTCAGTAATATTTCAGTGGCCTTTGTGAGCCGGCACCCTGGGCAATTGCCCCTCTGACCTTCTCCCGAAGTCTGTTCTGGAGATAATCATGGAAACTTGTGTCCACCCTGTTTCTTGTTTTTCTGGACAGCTCTTAGATGGAACTAGTGTATTGCAGAAAACAGAGCATTAGTTTTTGATTCCACCAGACAATCTAATCCTGCTTCTCATACATTCTACCTGCTTATAGCATGGCCACTTCATGGCCCTGAGCCTCAGCATCAACTTCTTTAACTGATGCTCCTAATATCAACCTTACCACCCACATTTAGTGAGGATTAGAAATAAGCACAAGGGAGCTTCCAGTTTTCCATAGGCATCTGGTGGGTAAAATCAGAGATGCCACCAACACCCTGTAACGCACAGGACAGCACCCCATTAGGAAGAGAACCTAGGGTTTCAGAAACCTTTAACTAGGACAAAGTTCAGGACTTTTGCTCCATGGTTGTTGAAGAGATTTATTTCTAAAAAAAAAAAAAAAAAAAAAAAAACAACCACAAATGGATGTACACCCACCAAGATTGAAAGTCTAATCAAGCCACATTTAAGGTTTACTCAGCTCTAGAGTCTTCAGTCAGGAAGCCATTATTATTTCAGCCAATGTGAGTTGTTTTTAAGTTATTGCTCTGAAAGCTTCCTCACCAGTGCAGTAGATGTGGAGCTGTCCTGGACAGCTTCTCCTTCAACAATGCACTTGCTAGCCCAGCTTCAGGGAGTGCTGTTGGTGGATCACCAGCTTTCAGTCCTTTGGGGATCATTTCTAATATAAAGAACTGCCTCATCCAAAGTCCTGCCCTCATGAAGCATACACACTCCAGTTACTGGTTGAGGCATGGGTAAAAAGCTCAGTCATTTGGACCCAATGTATGACAAATCTGAGTGGTCACGAAAGGTCCAGAGCTCTTTTGTGGGGTCAGCCACTGCTCTTGTTCTGACCCACAGTGCAGCTCAGCCTCTCCCTCTGCCGAGTCCTGCTTCCCCCACCTTCCTTAACAAACATCCTGAACGTTAAACTCTCAGTTTGTTTCCTGGAGGACTCAATCCGTATTGCTGATACACCACCAGCTCTAAACTGTGCAATAAATATTAGCTGATAGTTTATTGAAAGTGGTACACAATGCTAGCAGTCCTAAACTATAATATTCCTGAGGGCAGAGACTTTATCTGGTTTATTTATTAACCATAACCAGCACCAAGACTAGTGCCTCGCTACTCACATATTAATTCAATCAATTGCGATGCAGTGCCTTTTACATGCGAATGAATAAACAAATGAATGGATGACTGAATGAAATACTGACACCACAGATGTGAGCAATTTTAGTTAAATCATGTGGAAGCAAGTATAGTATTTTAAACTCCGTTATGGCCCTTGTCTTTCTCCATTTTAGGGTATTTTTCATTCTTTTCGTTTGCTGCAAATTACAGAGTTTAGGGTGGTTACATATACTTTCCCGATTACCCACCTTATTCACTACCAGTGACCCTCCATAATAATGATCTGAATAGTATGAAGCATCCAGCTGGCATGATACCCACTAGGTACTTGTTGACTATTTGTTCTGCTAACTTTTCAGTTCAATTTGTATTTACAGTAGGTCTGTATTTTCCTTGTGCCACCAGTCTTCATGCCAGGATGAACAGTTTGAAGAGGATGAAACCATCTACTATGAGCTCCTTGACTAAGGATTCAGTCTCATATATCTTTATACTGTCACGGTTTAGCACAGCACCTGACATAGAGTAGGACCCTAAATGCCCCAAATTCAAGCCTTCTTATGATGATAGAGAATAAAAAAGTTTGTTTAGTTTGAATGGCATTTTCAAATTGCTCATTCTCCGTAGGGAAGAGCCTGTCCCCTGCAGTTAAGTAAATAATATTAATTGTTGACAGTTACAAAGTCCTTATTTTTGTATCCAACAGTGTACTAAGTACCATAAATGGATTATCTTCTCATAATAACCATATGAAATAAAGTTTACTATTAGGTTCAATTTTCAGATATATCTTAAAAGTTAAAGCATCTTGCCTAAATTAAATAGCTTGTCAGGGCAAAGTAAAGGTTCAAAATAGTCTCTCCTCAGACCATATTGAATTTTCAATCATAGCAAGTTTCTTCAGATGATGTAAATGTACTGTTTCATAAGTGAATCATTAGAATATCTAAAAGTAGTAGAAAAACCATAAAATTTGAGTATACACATATACAGCTGACCCTTGAACAACTTGGGTTTGAACTGCACTGGCCCACTTATATGTGCATTTTTTTTTCCAACAATAGAGTACAGTATTGTAAATGTCTTTTCTCTTCCTTATGATTTTCTTAATAACATTTTCTTTTCTCTGGCTTACTTTATTATCAGAATATATAATACATATAACCTATAAAATATGTGTTAATCAACAGTTTATGTTATTAGTAAGAATTTGAGTCAACAAAAGGCTATTAGTAGTTAAGTTTTGGGAAATTCAAAAGTTATACACAGATTTTTAACTGTGCGGGAGGTTGGCGACCTTAACCCCGTGTTGCTCAAGGGTCAGCTGTATTAGGAATTACATGTCATGTTGAATTATTATTGATTTTACTCACTTCAGTTAATCTGGAAAATAAAGAGTTGGCTTTGTTATGTCCACTCAGTAGAAACTATTAAATCAGGTGATGATTTTTTTTTACCATCTTAATTATCACCAATAAATCACACGATATTTTATTCACTAATTCAAAAGACATTTATGAGTGCCTTCTGTTTCCAGTTCTACTTTATGCACCAGAAAAACAAACCAAGGTTATTACAGGTTATTTTATTCACTAATTCAAATTATCACAGATTATTTTATTCTCTAATTCTACAGACATTTATGAATGCCTACTGTGTTCAGCTCTACTCCATGTACCAGGAAACAAAAGTAAATTATCACTTTGCCCTCAAGGAGCATATAGTCAGGTGAAGACAAAAATCAACACATAAACAAGAAATCACTCACACACACACACATACACACACAAATAGGACAAGTGCCAGATTAGAGGCCTTGGTTGCTAAGGAAATACATCTAATGATTCTATTTGAAGGTGGAAGGTGGACTGAAGTCAGGGAATCCTGCAGATAGAGGTCCACTTTAATTATGTCCAAAGAATAAGTAGGAAATAGGTGGATAAAGGAGAAGTAAGAAGCACATTCTGGCAGTGGGCACAGCAGCTTGATACAGCAGAGTATATTTAATGATATGAGTATTCATGTAAATTTTGCTTAAGGCAAGGGTGTATGAGAAGGGAGGTGACAGGGTCCAGCAGGAGATGGGTGGCAAAAAGGCAAGAGGGTGCTGGAGAAATACCTACAGGGCTGAACATGAGTGCCTTGCACTTCCCATCCAGAAGTTCCAATGCTCTTTTGTCAAGAATGGAGACCCACCGAAGGATTACTAAGTAGGCAACTGACAACAGGATTGTGATTTTCTGCTAAGTATTTCTGAAAGACAGCTCTGGTGACAGTGTGAAGGATGGAACAGAAGGGCCCTCAGGTGGGAAGCAGAGTTCATCTGGAGGTTATTATGGTGGCCCAGCTTGGACGTGGCACGTGTCCAGCTTGGGCCTTGGCAGCTGGGATAACAGGAGGCATAGCTGCTGGACTCTCAAGGAACTAACTGGATGGGGCAGATGCATGGAGGAAACCAAGATTCCTGACTTGGCTAATAGTTGACACTGGTATGGAAAGGAGATGAGAGATGACGACACATACCAAGTTTAGGCATTTGTGAGACATCCCAATGGAGAACTAATATTAATGATAAATACCTACCTGGCTCTGTTCTCAGCATTTCATAGGTATTAAGCCTTCTAATCCTTACACAACCTTGTGAAAGGAACAAAGAGGCAAAGTCAAAAATGCTTGCAACGCCGGTTTGTGACAGGGCAGCTAGAAGGATCTTCCAAAGCTTAACACCTTATCAAGGGCATTTGGAGCTTTTGAACCCTTGTAAGTAGGGGTGTCATATTTCGATTGCTTTAAAGAAAGGTTCTTCTGTCCGCTGTGTGAACAAATGGCTACAGAGGTAATACTGAGGGAGCAGTTGTGCTTCTCCATCTAAAAAATTAATACAATTATAAACTGGCAGGACTTGCTTGACATGGGTCTTGTACCATTTGGTAATATGGGACAAGTAGAACTTGGGCTGGAGCCAAACACAATGCCTGGTACAAAGTATACATGTCATCTATGTTGGTTTCTCCCCATCCATTTCTAATTTCCTTCTTTTCTCTTGCCTTCTTAAAACAAAAGAAAAAAAAGCCCCCACTTGTAAAACTTTAGTGCCACTTCTCAGAAACAGTTTGGCTCAGGACAAAGTGTGGACTCATTTGGATAAATACATTTCAGAATTATAAAACACACAGGTGGCAGGGGAATCTCTCAACAGAGAAAAGCTAAATTCACATTCTCTGATGTGTCCTTTTCCCTGTCACTCACACACACACACACACACACACACACACACACACACGAAAGGTTTCATGAGCACAGTCTCAATATATTTCCATGGGGCAAATGAATTTGGCCAAAACAGAATTATTTGGCCTGAAAAAAAAAAAAAACAACAACAAAACAAAACAAACAAAAAAACCATTCCCTCTAAGAGTTCTGAGAGTTAGTTCTGACTTCTCCTAGTCAAGCACAACCTTCCTTTGTTCCTTGAACTTGCCAGACCTCCCTGTCATTTTGCATCCTCAAGATAAGCCTGGTAAAAGCTAAAACCTTAAAATGCTTGGTTTAAATAAAAGCAGAATGTTTATTTAGCAGGAATGCTGTAACATGCTACAGAGTGGATAGTATATTTTAGTAAAAATCCTAATCAGATGTGTGGAAAGTAAAATCCATTAAGATGCTCTTTTTGTGTGTGAATCATTTTATAGTGATAATATCAATATAAAATTATGTTATACCATAAAGGATCTTTCTCAAGCTTGTGCTAAATTTGCTGTTTTATGATCTTTAAACAATTAAAAAGCTATAAAGGTAGAAACCTGATGACAGTAATTATTAAGATATAACTGAAATCGTTAACCTCTACCATACCTAAGCAGTTTCAAAATGTCCCCATATTTCAACATATTATTTTATGTGCAGATCTTTAATATAGCGGTTGCTTTTCTAATAAATATAAGGAAGGCATCTTATGACCAGTTAATAAGGACAAGTAAGCATCTGGAAGAATGCAATCAAGTCCGTGAAATGGAATGCTAAATTAATGTTGTTTTGAAAATATAAAGCCTGAATATTGACCTTCCTCCAGAAACTACAACACCTGTCTCCTTTCCTGGGACTGAGTATTGATAAATGCCTCTATTTTTAGTGCAATTGTTGATAAAAGTTGTTCACCGGCACATGCACACTGAGTTTATGTCATCACTAGGGTTTGTTTCTGTAATGATGTACTTTTCTACCCACTCTTGCATTTCTTTATATTTGAAATGAGAATCCCTTGGCCTCATCCTCCAAGAATAGTTTTCTCTCAAAAGCACCCCAAGGCTACTCTACAGATGCAATCACACTGTTTCACTGGGGCTGTTTGTCATCGGCCTCCTTTCTACTTCTATCCAGGCCCCTCACTCCATCCCTCATCCCCCTGTTGCAACGCCCTACTATTAAACTGGATGTTCACGAAGTCAGAGATGCAAATGAAATTTATATAATAACGTAATTTCTATTTACACTTCTCTGTGCCCAAAAGCAGACCTGGTGGTGAATGCTTTTGATTACTAATTTGAAAAAAAAATAAATAAATGAAGAGAGTTCTGCATTACCGCCTTTGTCCTTGAAGAAACTGTGACCCTCATTCTGGCCCATCCTTGGTTAGGTCTGTGCAACCTTTCTTGGCCTCCCTTTCTATTTAATCTCCTCCCTATTGCCTTCTGCTTAGAGGTCTGGTTGGTTTCAGGGAATTAGGCAAAATCTGGTCAGATCCAACCTCTTCTTGACAGCTAATTAACCTTCCATCCCATTTCAGTGAAAGAAAAGTATTTTATTGATTGATTCTCTGAAATCTGCATGGTGTATTACTTCTGCAGACATTCAGTCCTGCCGATTTCTGTGTTACAACAGCAAAGATGCTTAGCACAAAAGACATCTGGGACTGGAGGAGAGAGAGACTTTCTTACTGTATAAGAGGGCTACTAATTTTTATCAAAGCTTCTCCCTGACCTTATGTCTACCTCATAAGTGCTAAGAAGACACATGCTCATGTCTATTTTCCTCAAAACCCCCACGCCCACCACTCTGTTGATTTTACTTCCAAAACATGCATAGTACCTCTCTATTTTTCTCCGTGTTTAATGTCAACATCAAGACTTCCCTTATAGCTGGACAACCAGGGTGCCTGTCTCTGGGCTTCCAGCTTAACTGGGCCCAATTTTGTCCACCTCCATGTTCCCCCTTCCTTACAGGACAAGCAATCTGTGGGGCCAAACAATCCTACAACCAACACTACCACCACCACCACCAGCTCACAAAGCCAATTCTTATCCCTTTCTACATACAAGAGACCATGGAATTTCCTGCCCAGATGGCTAGACTGTTCAGTAGCATGTGTGAGCTTCCCCATAGGCCAGAGCAAAAGGGGAAGGCGGTTTATAGCCCTAATCCTCCTTTTGTTCTCTTGCTCTAGGCCCCAAAATGTTTGAGGTGGGCCTGAACATCTTAATCCCAATGCTCATTCATTTAGCCTATGTCCTCATTGATCTCTCTGCTTCCGGGGCTGCTCCCTAGCAGCCCCTTCTCCACATAGCAGCCAAGCTGCCAAGCAGATCTCAGCATTTTTCTGCTTGTATAATCTATTTTTCTTCCCACTGAACTCACAGTGGCCTCCAAGATCTGGAAGATCTGTACCTGCGCACAGCTCATCTTCCACCATTCTCTCCTTAGATCCCATGTTCCACCCACAAGGGCCTCCTCCCCCAGCTCAGTCCTTCCTCACAAGCCTTTCTCCCTCTGACCTGGATCTTTACACAAATGACACCTCTGTCTTGTCCAATTCCTGCCTCAAAATACACCTTCTCAGGTAGATTTTCCATGGCCACTCAACATTCAACAACACCCCCGTCACTCTATGATTCATCACCCTAACTTTCATAGCAACAACCAATCACTACCTTAATTTTCTTTTCACTTCAGTATTCATTATATTTTCATTATTTGTCTCCCTGATGTAAGATGTAATAACACTGTAGAGCAGGGGTGCCTGGGTGGCTCAGTCAGTTGAGCATCTGACTTTGGCTCAGGTCATGATCTCATGACTCACAAATTTGAGCCCCGTATTGGGCTCTGTGCTCACAGCTCAGAGCCTGGAGCCTGCTTTGGATGCTGTGTCCCCCTCTCTCTCTGTTCCTTCCCCACTCATTCTCTCTGTCTCTGTCTCTGTCTCTGTCTCTCTCTCTCTCAAAAATGAATCAACATTAAAAAAGTTTTTAAAAAATAAGGCTGTATAGCAGCAAGGGCCTTACCTATGGTGTTGATGGCTCTATGCATGGTAGATGTTCAATAAATAATTGCTGAATCAAGGAAGAGACAAGAAGAAAGGAGAGGAGGGAAAGAGAAAGGGCAGGGGCTTGCAGGGAGGGCTGCCTGAGGGCCTGTAACTTTGGAGAGGTAAATATTAACCTCTGGAAACAACTGACTGCCTCCTCATCTCCCACTGCAAAAATAGATGAATGAAACTGATTGCCCTGTTCAGGTAGGCCATCTGTCTCTTGGAAGAATGGACAACTGGAAACAAGACCTGCCTCTCCCTACTAACCTACATCAATTGAGAAACAACAAAAATGAAAAAGGATTTACTCAGGGCTTGGTTATCCTTTCCTGCTTCTCATTCCTCAGTTTCCTTCACTTCATTTCTATGTCACAACCATTTTCTTAGCAGCAATATGGCCCAGGAATTTCTCCAAAAAAAAACAAAAAACAAAAAAACACCTAGTCTTTAAAAGAAAACTTACGTTGCCATGATTTGTGCATTCATCAAATATTTATCAACCATGTGCTATATACGAGGTAGAATACTGGCATTAGTTTTCTTTCCTTCTCTTTTTTTTTTTTTTTTTTTAGCCCCAGAAGGTCTGCATGGTTGTATTGTTATGCAGTAAACATATACAAGGTAGCAATTAATTTAGTGAAATACAAAATAAATGCCAAGGAGGAAGAAGGACATTGAGAAGAGGAGCAGGCTAATAAGGACTGCTTCCCATGGAAACTTCCCTCTGCCAGGTGAGCCAGATCCCCAAGGAGACCAGGCTCAGAATTCTGCATGAAACTTGGTGAAAAGAAGTTTTAGGTTTAATACCATATTTTAGTACCATAAGGGCTATAGTTGTGAAACTGTAACTGAACAAGGTAAAAAGAGAGCAAAGCCACATCTGAGTGCTAAAATTGGACAGTAAGTGACAACATTTCAACATAGACAGAACCTATTCACTATGCTACCCCTATCCACAACAGTGCTACCGAGAGAGGACAAGTAACCAGCCAGCCAACATCCAATTATTTTGGGACTTCAATTTCTACCTTCAATTCTCATATTACTCTCGTATTACCATATTCAATCCAAGAGGCTCAGTTCACAGGTCTTGGGAACTTTTTTCTGATTCAATACGAATGTCAGATTTGTTATATTCAACAGAAAACAGAGAGAGAATGGGAAAGAAAAAGCATTGTAAAGAAGGAGAAAAGGGAGGAAAGAAATTTCAAAAAATGTCTGCTGTATGTTGTCACAGGAAAAAAAATGATTACAGAAAAAAAAAATCCAAAAAGGTGTAAGCCCCTGTCAAAAATAGTGACATTTATGCAGGATTCTTCTTTGATCCCTGTTAGGAAGTTCAGATACAAATTAGACTACTTTTGAAATTAATATTATTCTTAATATTGACATCTTCTCTCTTTTTCAAGATTTTATTTTTAAGGAATCTCTCCATGCAACAGGACACTTGAACTCACAACCCCAAGATCAAGAGTCGCATGCTCTTCTGACTGAGCCAGCGAGACACCCCCCCCCATATTGACTTCTGTAGAAATTCAAAATGAGTACTTCCAGAAAGAATTCACCCAAACCAACTTTCTTATTTAGCATAAGTCACCATTACATATTATTTTTCTAGATACTGGAGTTAAGCACAGAACCAAGAGCATCTGAGGTAATGGAGAAATGACAAGAAACACTATTAAGTTCAGCAACAAGACTCCAAGTGTCTGTCAAATTGGAATTTATGACTATATGCTAGAAAGACAGTGAGGAAGTAAATGCAATAAGGGCACAGTTTTGAATAAAGTAATGTCATTTATTCATTCATTTGACAGACTTCCCTCCTGACAGCTAGCATTGTACTTATCACAACCTAAAATGTCTTTTACAAAATTCTCCCACCAGAAACTGATTGTTTAATTTCATAAAACCAGTATATTACAATGCTGTTATATTTATATCTAAATTTAATGGTTTGTATAAACCGATGCAAATATTTGATTTTGGTAATTTTTGAAATATGTTTTAATGCTACAAAAGGAACCAATGATTTTGTTAAGTAGGGTTGATTTTAATGAAACAATACATTTGAAAAGCAACTTAGCAATATCCATTAAATTTTAAATTCAATAGCAGTAACTCTCCTGGGATTTTTTTTTTCCTTTGGCTTTAAAAGCACAAACACACACGCATGTGTGTACACACACACACACACACACACACACACAATGCGGCATTCTCACAGAGGAAAGAAAACAAAAACAATCTGAGAATGGCTGAAGAAATTGAGGGGCGACTGGGTGGCTCAGTCAGTCAAACATCCAACTTTTGCTCAGGTCATGATCTCAGGGTTTGTGAGTTCGAGCCCCACATGGGGCTCTGTGCTGACAGCTCAGAGCCTGGAGCCTGCTTTGGATTCTGTGTCTCCCTCTATTTCTGCCCCCCCCCCCCCAGCTCACATGCTGCCTCTCTCTCTCTCTCTCTCAAAAGTAAATAAATATTAAAAATTTTTAATGAAAAGAAAAACTTGATACATCTTTGTTATAGAATATTATGTAGCCATCAGGAAGAGTGAGTAGAATCTTTATCTATTGACCCAGAGTGACACCTATAATATATCTCTAAGTAAAAAGCTAAAGTTGGAGAATCAAGTTTATGGTATTCTTCTGCCTTAATAAAGTCTCAAACAAAATAATAAAACCTATCTATTTGTATATATACTTATGAGCTTAGAGAATGATGTGAAGTGATATGCATAGTGTCAAAGTTGTTACTACAAAGCTAATAGAGATATTAGCTTTTCTATTCATTACTATCATTTCACTTGTTATAACAAGCAAGTTTTGTTAAATGAAAAATAAGCCCTATTTTGAAAAAGACAAAAGGAGAAAAAATATTAGTTATTTTATTTAAATTTTTTTCTAAGTAATATACTGGTAGATGAAGGCATTTAGGGCACTTTTAAAACATCAGCATCATATTCTCTACCAAACTTTAAATCATCACAAGCAAGTATAGCATGTCAAAAGGAGTCCTGATGGACACCATGAATTGATAAAGTGCCTGGGTGGCTCAGTTGGTTAGGCGTCTGACATTGGCTCGGGTCATGATCTTACGGTTAGTGAGTTTAAGCCCCACGTCAGGGTCTGTCCTGACAGCTCAGAGCCTGGAACTTGCTTTGGATTCTGTGTTTCCGTCTCTCTCTGACCCTTCCCAACTTGTGCTCTGTCTCTCTGTCTCTCTCTGAAAAGTAAATAAATACTAAACAAAATTTTTTAATAAAAAATAAAAAAAGATAAAGTGACTCTCTGATCATCTGGGACATGAATCCCAGGCTCATGCACTTGTGATATAAAGAATTAGTTGTAAAACCATTATCCATAGAGCAAGCACTGGAATTTTGCCAGTTTCCCATGTGAATTTTATTATAGATTTAAAATAGTGTGACTTTGTTTTACAGGAGCAATTATCTTAGACCACATGAACACTGATCTAAGACAGATTCCATGATTTTTTATGCAGCAATAAACTATAATCCCATTTCATCTGGGATGGGAAAAGAAGTTTTATAGAAAGTTCATGATGCTGTATTAATGGATAAAATTTCATATGTAAGTCATTTGGTAATAAGAATGAAATTTTTTTGGTCCTTTCCATTTAAATTTTTTTCCAAAAATTTTAATTTTCTTCTAAAATATCCTTTTATATTGAAAGTATCAGCACTTTGAATCTAAAACAGCCAAGTTGTGGCAGCATGCTCATTTTTGGAAAACATTATTACTCCACAGGCTTATTTATGGATTTAGTGGGAAATGTTCAACTGCTCAAGAGGAATTATATCCAGAGTAGTTTAGTTCTAAAGTATATGTATAAATTCTTTTACTTGAAAATTGACACTAAATAAAAAAAAATCCAATCATTGGCATCCTTGTTCCTTTTGGTAATAGCTAAATTAACCACAAACCAGATTTTCTCAATCAACTCCTGATGTCTACATCCTACCCCATAGTGATTAAATTTAGAGTTAAGTAACAATCACCTTGCCGCAGTAATGAAGTTGTGAAAATGAATCAAATACGCTAAAAATGTTGAACAACATGATCTTTGGGAGATGGAGGGGCAGAGGCATTTTCCAATTTGTGTGGTATAAATACTCACACTATGACCAAGTTCAAGCTACCAAACATTTAAATATCAGGTGACAAATTCCCCCCAGATTTAATAGTCAGCTCTTACAGGCCAATTCAGGCCAGCTCCAGCATATCACTGAAATGAATTGTAAAATTGTCCCCGCATTTCAACTGTGAACCATGCTAATAAGAAGGAAAGTGGTCATCTCTGTTTGGTGGAGTGTTGGGCTGAGTGAGAAAGCTGGATTCTTACCAGTGCATCCCAGATAACCTGCTCAATAACCTTGTACTAACCAAAGTGAGTCCACATTCTTATTGTATACATGGTACCTCAGAGAGTCCCAGAATATGGCTAATTATTAAGTATTTCATGACATGATTATTAATGACATGATAATGATAGACAACAACTAGTTTTACAATCCCATAGAGGTGATTTCCATTGGGAAATCTACAAATACATGGACTAATTACAGATAAACGAAAAACGCATTTCTATTTTGTGAGCAAGTGTTTCATAGAGAAGCATGCCCCTGAAACTGAAGCAAAGATCAAGACAATGTCATAGAAATTCCATATTTTAGACACTACTTTGCTATCATTGTACCTTGAATTTGGCCTTGATTTATAGTGTGATCCACAAAAAGAGGTCAAGCAAAACCATTAGTTAATACAAAGAAAGGGTATAATTAACAACAGTGGTGAGGGAATGGTGAGCAATGTACTATAACCAGGTAAGTAGAGTTCTGTAATACAAAAATCTTTAATTTTCTGTATCATCTTCACACAAGTTCTCTTATTTCAAGACCACCTTTCAATCTAAGTACCAGGCTTATATTCTAATTAAGTTACTTTATCAGATTAAATTAAGAACATGAGTTAAATTTTTTTTTTAAAGGCTTCATACCCGGCACAGAGCCCAGTGTAGGGCTTGAACTCAAGCCCGTGAGATCAAGACCTGAACTGAGATCAAGAGTTGGACTCTTAACCAACTGAACCATCCAGGTGCCCCAAGACTTATTTACTATTAAAATACATTATCACTCATTTTAACAATCATAATAATAATGTTACAAGTGCCAATCACCATATATATATTTACTTATATATATACACTAATATATATTACATATATTATATATAATAATATAAATATAATTTAATATATTATATTTATTTATAATAATGTATATTATTTATTATTTATATATAGTGCCAATCACTATGTATATTATACATATATAATATTTTCTCTTATGAGTAGGTGGAAGATATCTGAGCTTGCAGAAATCAACTAACATTTAAAATCACACAGCTAGTAAGTATCACTACTCATATCTAAATTCAGATCTGCCTATTTTGATAGCCTAAGCTATATTTTGCAGTTCTTTTTTAATAAGAGAACTTGTTTTCTGCATTACTGAGATATACATTTGCTTAGTGGCATTTGGTTGCCTAAATCATCCAAAAGTCAGACCTCCAATATACCATAAAGTCCAGGATGTGCAATTCTACATTGATGTTATTTACGATTGTTATGGAATTATCTAGGGGTGCTGATGCTTGTCTGCAAAAAGGAGTGAAGTGAGTAATGTGAGATACAGTCTAAAAGTTGGAGTTAACCACAGATATTTAACATAACTTTAAGCCCCCAAACAAAGGACAAATTTAGCCATGTGTAAAAATCACCAGCCCTAAGCAATAGTCAGAAAATGAATAACTAAAGGTGCAAATTTAAGCTCATTAAGTTATTCAGGGTGTAGTCTCAAGAATATATGACTATGTCTAAATATACAAAGCTATTAAAGCAAGTGAGGAATAAAGTTGTAATAAATGAATTATAATTGATCATAATAACCAGACTAGAGCATTGATCTAATTAATTACATTCTAACTGGTGGGTATATTTGCATTTGAATCACTCTCAATGGAGACTAAAACACAAGATGTAGCAGGGTGTCTCCAACATCTGGAGGACTAAGAAATATAGAGGCAACCTCAAATTATCTCAAACTTCTAGTTCTTTTCTAATTGTCAAAATAGAAAAATCTAATCACAAATTTATAAGATCAAAAATATTCCTTCTAAACCATTTGCAATGACAATACTTTAGGATTCTAACAAGTCTGATTGCTTTAGAGAGATACATTTATCTAGCCACCTATCCATACTAACATCCACATATCTAGACATTTTTTCAAACAGCTATAGGAGAGTGGCCTTTATTTAGTCCATCAAAACCCTGTCACTCAGCTTTTTACTATTGGGTATGATGCTAGCTGCAAGTGTATCATATATGGCATTTATTATGATGAGTACATTTTTTCCATACCTAATTTTTGATAGTTCTTATCATGAAAGGATGTTGAATTTTGACAAATGCTTTTTCTGCATGTATCGGGATCATCATATGATTTTTACCCTTCACTTTGTGAATGTGGTATTTCACATTTATTGATTTGCATATGTTGCATCATTCTTGCATCCTAGGGATAAATCCCACTTGATCATGGTGTATCATTCTTTTATTTTTATTTACTTATTTATTTTTAATTAATTAATTAATTTCTTATTTTTTAGATAGAGAGCGTGCAAGTGAGTGAGGAGCAGGACAGCGAGAGAGAGAGAGAGTGTGGAGCATGGAGCCCAGAGTGGGGCTTGAGCTCACCTGAAGTGGGACTTGAGCTCACTCAATGTGGGGCTCGAACTCACCAACAGTGAGATCACAACTTGACTCGAAGTCAGATACTTAACTGACTGAGCCACCCAGGTGCCCCGGTGTATTATTCTTTTAATGTGCTATTGAATTCGGTCTGGTAAATATTTTTATTGAGGAATTTTCCATCTATGTTGATTAGGGATATTGGCCTAAAATTTTATTTTCTTGTAGTGTCCTTGACTGGCTTTGGTATCAGAATACTAATGCTGGCCTCATAAAATGAGTTTGAAAGTATTCCCTCCTCTTCAACTTTTGGAAGAATTTGATGAGGACTGGTGTTAATTCTTGTTTGGTAGAATTGGGAGGTTTTTGATTATTGATTCAATTTCCTTATTCCCTATTTGTCTGTTCAAATTTTCTATTTCTTTATATTTGTTTTGGTAGATTATATGTTTCTAAGACTTTTTCTTTTTCTTCTAGGTTATCCAATTTTTTGGAATATATGTCCACAACATTCTATTATGATCATTGTATTTCTGTGGTGTCAATTGTAATATATCCTCTTTCATTTATGATTTTATTTCATTCTTCTCTCTTTCTTAGTTAGCCTACCTGAAGATTTATCAATTTTATCTTTTCAAAAGCCCAGATCATAGTTTAATTTATCTTTTCATTTGCTATTCTAAGTCTCCATTTCACTTATTTCTACCCTAATCATTATTATTTTCTTGCTGCTGCTATCTTTGGGTTTAGTTTGGTCTTGTTTTTCTAGTTCCTTAAGGTCAAAGTTAGGTTGTTTGAGATCTTTCTTCATTTTTAATATAGGCATCTATTACTATGAAATTGGTTCTTAATATTGTTTTGGCTGAATTCCATTAGGTTTTGGTACATTTTTCCTAATGATGCTTTAGTTATTGGCTTTAAATAGGTATATGCCATACATATCTCATAAAGTCTGCTCTGATAAAGTAATCATCCTTCAAAAGCAAAAGTAAACATATCTTTAATTAAGGTAATTCAGGGGCGCCTGGGTGGCTCAGTCAGTTGAGCATCTGACTTTGGCTCAGGTCATGATCTCGTGGTTTGTGAGTTCAAGCCTCGTGTTGGTCTCTGTGTTGACAGCTCAGAGCCTGGAGCCTGCTTGGGATTCTGTGTCTCCCTCTCTCTCTGCCCCTCCCCGACTCATGTTCTGTCTCTCTCTCTCTCTCTCTCTCTCTCTCTGTCTGTCTCTCTCTCTCTCTCTCACACTCTAAAAAGTAAACATTATTTTTTTTTTAAATTAAGGTAATGTAATAGTTAGACAAAAGTTTTAGAGGGCCAACCTTTAATAAATAAGCCTTTGATTTCAGAACAGTGGATGTAACCATAACTTGTAATTTTCTTATGGAAGGTGACAAGCAATTAAATTACAAGTGGGGATATTTTAAGAACTCAGACAAAATTATTTTGTTAAATTATTTATGTTTTCCAAAATAGCACCAGAACTCAGTCTCAGAAACAAAAATATGTAAAAACCTATTTACATTGATCACAGTATCACATATATTGCAACATGTTGGCCTCCCAATTAGACCTTGATCTTAATTGTCCTCAGTCCCTTGAAATGAAATGAAATGAAATGAAATGAAATGAAATGAGATTAAACAATAAGACATTCAAACTTTGCAAAAAGACTGTTCAATAACCACTCTCCTTAATATGAGCCATTACAATATGGCTGAGATTCTCTTTGTGCACTGGTTTTAGGATGTATTAAAGATCACGTAAAGTTTAAGAACCAGTCATCTTATCCCACCATGCATTCTATAGATACTTAAAATTTAGTCTCCTGTTTGTATTCCAGCAGTAAATTATCATAAAGTCAGAATCACAATGTAGGCCTCCTAATTGCCAGTTGATCTCTCAATCAATAAGTATGTGTCAAACAGGGCAAAATCAGAGTCAGGCTATGAAATACAAAGTTGAAGATGATAGTTATTTTGAGTATAGGAGAGTCAGGAGAGCAAATCATTAAGTGGTAATACAGTGGGATAATTAATACAAATCTGTCACATAAAAGGAGCTACAAAATACACAAAGAAGAGACCAAATAAGTCTTTGAAGAGCGAGAGACAAAAAGTATAATTTGAAGTAAATTAAATAATGGATCTATTACCAGGCAGCAAAGACAGGAGGTCATCCAGGATGCACAAAGATCTGAAAACAAGAAGAGCAACAGGCAGCTGGAATGTGACTAGAAGGCCTGAGAAGGGCTGACTGAGACAGCAAGCAGGGCTAGAACAGACATTCAAGAGGGCCCTTTAGGGGACATACATTTAAGAGTGCTGAGGAACTGGGACTTAATTCTGATAGCCAGGAAAATGGTCAAAATTTTAAAAAGACATATTTGAGTCTGTGGTTCAAAAGTTAACTCTGGCTACAGTGTGGAGGATGGGCTGAAGAGGGAGTCACGCAGGTGAAGGGAGGAAAGCACAAGGGGAGACAACAAGAGCAGAAATGACAAGACAAATTCCAGATCCAGATGTGTCTGGATATGGAAGAAGACAGATGAGGATGGACTTCAGGATGACTCTGAACAGCTGGATACAAGGTGACACCTTACACAAAGCACAAGAGAAAGAAGAACTAACCGGCAGGGTCATAGAGAAAGGGCGGCATAGTGTGTTCCTTCTAAGGCTGAGGCACCAGTGAGAAATATGCTGGTAGATAGATAAAGGCAACAGGAAATCCCTCCACACTCTTTTGATGTTTTCTTTTCTATTAATTTACTTTAGCTAATTGTCCTTTAATATGTATTCAGTGAAGCTGGTCTTACTACAAGGAGGTCGCTGACCCAGTTTGGAGCTTGGTTGATGCTCTGAATTTAAACAACAATCTTTACTGTTCTTAAATGTTGTCCTTCTTGTGTTCAGTAAGCACCTTCCCCTAGCGAGATCAGCAGAGAGAGTGAATCATAACTGCTTTTAACTATAAACCACACAGTGCTTTTAAATACGAACCACAGTACATTTGTTAAAATGTGTTCCCATAAAGATTTATGGATTCAAAGAGTGCATTTGCAAAAGTTAATACAGAAATCCTTTGAACAGCTCTCAGCAAGTTTCTTATCAACCATGACACTTTCTGGCTGATGCTATATTATGTTTCTCAATGAGATCATTCACTGAGGCACTTTCATAACTCGATGTACTCTATAACCCACTTGGACATTATTCCATTCAATTAAACATAAAAATAATTTGGTGTATGTAATTAAAAGTAGAAGTTAGTTTTATTGTGTCATATTTGAAACAATGAAGGTTGATGATGTACAATGATATAACCACTATGTTGCTTAACTGCATAAAATTCACATTGAAGGAATTTCTGCCTCAGGCTGCAAATATTTGTCATTAAACAATATGGCTGGGACATGCATATCTTTAAAATGACCTTCATTGTATGTCGAGAAATTATTTTTTCTTGTTTTATCCTATTAGTATGCCTCAGAGAACCCTGGCATTAATCAAGAGGAATGTCAGACAATTATGAGTTTATTTAGAAGTTTTTTTTTTTTTTAAGGGGAATCTCAAGTTTCTACTTTCAGCATTTGACTGTAATTTATTTTATAGCTATCTTTGTTTTTCATGTTAGTTTTACACATACAATTCTTATGTGAAGAAGTTTACAAAAAGGGCATACTTTATATAATGGAGTATAGAAATGAATCTACTATCAAGGTTATTTCAGAGAAACAGAGAAAATCAAATCAAAAGTGATATATATATATATATATATATATATATATATATATATATATATTTGGTGACCTATTATCAAGATTTTAAAAACCTGCTCCCATCTCATATCCCCGCAATACAAACATCATATATTTTGGTCTCTGAAAAATAGTGGTGAACTACTTTTGCCTGAGAAGCAGGAGATGATACAACTCATTCAGAAGCTCTAGATTTCAATGCCATCACTGATTCAAATGGGGAGTCTAACAGGGAATGAAGAACTCAATAAATAGAGTACATTTCTATCCTATCCTTAAGAGAGGGGCCGGCCCTGCACTAGCCCCAAATTATGATAGCTGAAATCTGAGCTCATTTCACTTTGAAATCTTTCTTCCCCCTAAGACTTAGAGAGCTTGCAACTGAATTATATAAGAAAACAAAGTTTAGTGGGGCGCCTGGGTGGCGTAGTCGGTTAAGCGTCCGACTTCAGCCAGGTCACGATCTCGTGGTCCGTGAGTTCGAGCCTCGCGTCCGGCTCTGGGCTGATGGCTCGGAGCCTGGAGCCTGTTTCCGATTCTGTGTCTCCCTCTCTCTCTGACCCTCCCCCGTTCATGCTCTGTCTCTCTCTGTCCCAAAAATAAAAAACGTTGGAAAAAAAAAAAAAGAAAGAAAACAAAGTTTAGAAATCATTAGGAATTAGAACCCTTAAATATTACTCAGTGCCACTAGTGAAAACTCTCATTTGGTAAACATTTTAGGCAAATTATTCTCACCATCTGAATCAATATGAAATAGGCATATCCTATCTTTTCTCCAAAGTGAGACAACTTTAACAATTTTCTCTATGAAAAATCCTCAAGAAACTCTTCAAACAGGTTTATTTCATCTCTCAAAATTAGAAGACTTCAGAGAGAACTTTCAGAAATATCCTAATATTTCGATATATTCGAATATATATTCGAAATATATATTCGGTATATTTCGGCAGGCACAAGCGAGTAAATATTAAAGCTGACAGAACTCTCCAGCTCCTGCTCTGCTTGAATCCAGGGCCAGAATCTGTGTTCTTTACCCAAACTCGCTACTATCTAGAGTTGAGCTAAACGAGAAAAAGTGTAACACATTTCTCAGCCTTCTTTGATCTTTTATCATATGTGAACTCCCCTGGCAGGAATAGTTTACTTAAAAAATAACTTTGAATCTTAATTTAACTCCTAAATAACAATATCATGTTCTAGAACACACACACACACACACACACACACACACGTCAACTTTCAAATTTATATTTAAATAATTTGATACATACATTAAAATGACTTGGTCCAATTACAAAAGATACCACACAATCAACAGCTTTTTCTAGTGTGGTAACATTTGTTATGTGCTGGTGAAACATAACTAAAAGCAAAAATTTGGTCCCAAAGAACAACATCAACATTAAACACTATGTGGTCTGCACTAGCAACATTAATGGTCAGTTTATTTTATTCCTACTGCTATTTTTTTAATGTTTTATTTATTTTTGAGACAGAGAGAGACAGAGCATGAACAGGGGAGGGTCAGAGAGAGAGGGAGACACAGAATCTGAAGCAGGCTCCAGGCTCTGAGCTGTCAGCACAGAGCCCGACACGAGGCTCGAACTCACGGACCGTGAGATCATGACCTGAGCCGAAGTCGGACGCTTAACCAACTGAGCCACCCAGGCACCCCCTTACTGCTATTTTTAAGAGCCAATGCTGGCAGGCCAGTTTGAACATAATTCTACTGACACTCAGACCTATGGGGACTTACACAGATTTTCTTTTTCTTTTTCTTTTTTTGGGGGCCCTAGGATGATTTATTGATACCATCTATCCCTAAATTTTCTTTAGGTTAAAATCTTCTCATCCATGTAGTGTGGCAAGTAATTAAATATATTCAAAGCTCATTTTGCAGGAAAATATCAACTATACCCAGAAGGCATTTCAGAAGCTGACTGATGTGAGAAAGTACATCAAGCCTCATAGCAAGAAAATTATTTTGGTTTCCACACCTTTGCAACAGAAGGACAATTCTGACTAATTAATGTCTGACAACTTAAGCATATAGGTGTCACATTAGTCAACATCCAACTTAACAGCTTGGAAGTGACTCCAGCCAGGCCAAACATAGGCTACTTCAGCTTCTTAGTGATTGGAAAGGGCAGCATAATGCGCTCAATACCCCACGTTCTGAAAGCTGACTTTAAAAAGCCTAGTGTGTCAGATTCCCAGAAAATCAGGTGTCCACACCATATTGTTTTAACACATTGCCATCAAAAAGCCTTTTCTGTGGTATTCCTTAACACTAAGATTTCAATTTCTGTGGAGGGTTGATAAAAGAAATATACCTATGTAGAATATATTCATGTGCCTTTATGAATGTCACACTTAAATAAAGAGCATGTTAGAGTAAAAGATTTCCCTTCAGTTTTCCCTGGCCATAAATGCTTTTTTTGAATTTTGTTGCTGGCAGAGGAAGGAGGAGGAAGAATCTCACTATATAACTTAATGTACTTTCCTTTGTCAGACAAGATTAATATTATTATGATTATTCATTATTATCGATTATTATGATTATTCATTGCTAATATTCATTGAGCTTATAATGGGTATTTAGAATATGTATAACACTTAAGTGTCTTATATATAGGAAAGAAAAGCTACAATTCTCATAGCAGCCCAGGACAGTATTACTAAAATTATATTATTAAATATATTATATAAAACCATAGTATTAAATACTACATTGATTATAATTATTTTAATTGTATATATAAATATTAAAAAGGGATATTGTTATCTCTTTTTATGCTTGAGAGTTCAAGGAGAATAGAAAAAGTTAGCAATTTGCCATACAGCTATTAAGTGGATGAGTCAACATCTCAGTCCAGGAAATGAGAGAACTATATATATCCCAAGATAGGTCCCATTTTGCTTTGGTTTCCAGGAAATTCATGGTTAAAATTGAGTGTTCAACAGCAGTGAGCACTGGGGGTGCCTCATCCTATGTTTTGTTCTGTTGCTTTTAACTGGAATCCCGTGTTTAGTTTTACAATCCCCATCAAAAATTGTAGCCAGAAGAGTTTCAAATGGTAAACAAATGAGTCCTGTGTATTTGGGATGACTGCAAAGATCCCAGTGTATTGTTTTCTTCCATATATTGTAGGTCCAATGTACTAACAAAATATAGTATTTGAATGTGTCCAGTATGCTTAAATCATATATTCATAGATTTTGGAATCTGCCAAAACTTTTTTTTTTCATTCATTGCCTTTTGAAATAGGACCATGCCAGCTAAGCAATGTCTGGAAGCCTAATTGATTGTTAATTGATCGAGAAACTGCTTTGGGATAAGAAACACTAATCAGAAGCTTGTCACTTAAAGCTTCACCCTGAACACACACTTTGCTCTCAGGCTTCAATTCTAAAGATTTATGTCTGGCTCAACTCATCTATTCCATCACGTGGGAAACATACACACACAAATTCCCCACTATCATCAAGATAAAAAGCCAATGAAGGTGATTAAAAAAATACACCATCTTGTTATTCTAATAACACAATTGGCTCCCATGGCAAGAAATCAGAATTATGCCCTGGGGAGGCTTTTGAACTATAATGAAATGAAATTAAACTCTATTCATTACTAGTGATGGAACCTACCAAAAGAGTTCTTTATTGAATTGCTTGTGATACTCCCGCTCATATAACATCCCTCTGAATGGATAATTACAACAGCAATCATGTTTGCTTTTTCTTTCTGAGCAGGTGGGTCTTTTCCACATAGACTGTGCAAGAAAAAAATAAGAGATATCTGGTTTAAAACACCTGTTGAAAATTTGGGTAAAATCCTGTCTTCTCGAATACTGCTTTCACCATCCTATTTTTCCAGAACGCTCATGCACATGTAATCTCATCCACAAAATGTAATTATCTATGGTGATCCTGTGAATGTACAATATGCCACTGGAGAGATACAGTCCCTATAGTTCTCTCAATAGAAAATTTATAGAGGATAAACTATCAGATCAGAATTTTGTAGATGATAACATCAGGTAGATGGTTGAATAATCAATAAATTATGCAGGGACTTTTTAATTTCATTTTTCTGATAAATGATATAGAATAAAAAAAGAAAAGATGCATCAAGGTTGCTACATTATGTTCAGTGGATATCATTTAATGTAGTTAACAACATTTTTCTAAAAACTTTTCTATCTGATTATAGGGCAGAGACTGCATGCTATTAATCTATTATTTTCAATCTCCACCAAACCTAATGCATGTAGTACTCAATAAATGCTTCTTGAGTGTATTAAACATAGGATAATTTTGAAAATTTTTGGCTGGGATTCAATGTTAAATAACTACCGCAGATATGAATATGTAGGAATAAATTATACTTCAAAAATTATTTTACTATATTTTATAGATTTTGTATGGGTGTGTCTTAAAAAAGAATAAACATGTGCTTATAAACAGTGATGTTATACTAGTGATCAATAATACTTAAAATGATGCAATCAATGATGTTCATAATTAATTCCTTAACTGGTTAATGATTAATATCATAAATGATATTCCTGAAGGTAGTATTTGAAGGTTCAAAACAGAAGGGCTTCTCACCATTTATTAATAAATTCCTCTTTACTCCCTTATTTATATTCTTAAACCTAACCGTAACTACCTCCTGGAACAATTTTTCTTTTTTCAGATTTCTTTCATTATGTCATTCTTCTAAGAAGGCAGTTTTTTCTTCATTGAGAAAATATTCAAATACACTTTTCACAAATTCATGTTTTAAATTTTGCAATAAATATAAAAGGAAATATATTTGTTTTCTACTAGGGAAAAGGGTTCAGCATCCCCAGGTGGGTCATGTTGGATAATTTCAGGTGGACAATTTCATATTTATCTTCTACTCACTGATGCCCATCCTGTTTTCAAACTGACTTGCATCCTGAAAGCTGCTCAATTAGTGAAGTTTCAAGCTTTCTTCCTGACCATGTAAGTATCTGCACTGCTTTTAACACCCATGTACTTTATGTACATTGTCACGTTTCTAGATGTGACACCTTTTTAGATATGAACACCCTTATTAAATTAAAGGTGATCTCATACTTTTCAAATGCTCCAAAACTAAGATTAAGGAAGGAAAGTAAATAAATCTATATTGTCTCCCTCATATAAAATGAAGACTCGTTATTCATATTTCCCACTAGTTCCTGACATCTAGTATTTCCCTTAATATATTCTCTCTATTCTCTCTCTCTCACTCTATCTCTGTCCTTCGATCCCTCCTCCCTCCCTCCCTTCCTCCTTCCCTCCCTCTCTCTCTCACTCACACACACTCTTCTGTTCCCTGGAATATATTATAAAAATATTTCAGGGCATACAATCCCCACAACTGAAGTCAAAAAGATCTGAAATCCTTTCTGGGCTTCTTTGAAATATTCCTATCACTATGACATAAAACTTGAGGGGAAAAAAAACAGCCTCCTAAAAATGTTGCAAAAGATTAGCTAGCACTATCATATTTAATAGGATGGGGTTTATTTCAACTCAAAATAAAATGGTTTGTGTGATCTTGGCCTAAAACTTAGCTAATATATTATTCATACTCCAGAAAGGAAAGCTTGCAAACAAATGAGGGACACAGTGTTTGCCTCCCAGCCACTGAACAGGTTGTGTCGGGGGGAAAAAAACTAGTATAGAAATATTATAAGCATTTGCCAATAGGAAATAAAATCTAGCTATGCCAGACAAACCCATTCCCTTTATGTATCTCAGCCTTGGAACCACATTGATTTTTTAAAAGGTTGCCTTTTACCTAAAGACATAAATTCACCTTCAACAGTCCTTCTAGGAGGTAACTGACTAGCCTGAAATCTGAAATTTGCATGATATAATATAAATTTGAAAAAAGGTCATGTCAGTGTTTTAAGAGGTGTAAAAAGTTTATTCAGTTTATTCTAGTGGTCTCAATACAGTCTTAAATCATAAGATATTTTTACTGAAAAAGGACTTGGATATTATTTAATTCAACTCTTCCTGTAAATCTGGGGAAAACAGAAGCCCTTAGAGAATATTTGCCTTTTCCATTTCCTATAAGTTTTCATGGCAGAGCAAAGAAGAAAAATAGGATGTATTGTTTATGTTCCCATTTATACCATTACGTTGGTGAAGTTTTTCATTATCTGGATTATATAATTTATAAATTAAGTTCAACAAAATTTTATTTATCTTCTACCCTGTGTCCAGTCTTTTGGAGATTAAAGAGAGGGAGTTAAATGTGCTGTGCCCTTAAGTAGCTCAGGGTCTGGTGGTGAAAGTGTTGCACAAGAACATGATACTAAGGGGTAGGGGGGACTACTGTAACAGGACTGTGCATGGTGGCAAGGGGGGGAGCGGTGCAAGAATAAGTAAGTTCAAGGGAGACCAAATCAGGGAGACTTTAAAGCAGAGAAAATGTCTAAACGGAGTATTGAAGAAAGAACCAGCATTTGACAAGTGACGAAGGCCAAAGGAAGTACATTGCAGGAAAGGCTCACAGTATACACAAGGGGACATCAGCAGGAAGCTGAATGATACACTTAATAGCTACAACTATAGCTGAGCATAATGTTGGCGGGAGAAACCACAAGTCAACAAGACTGGAGAGAGAGTCAAGGTCAGATCCCAAATGGCCCTTTATTAAGGGCCATTAATGTTTAGTGAGTGAGCCTAGGAGCCCAAGGGAGCAACTGAACAGGACTGATGTGACCAATTTGGGTTTGAGAATGCTATTTTTCCAATATTGTTTAAAATAATTCAGGAAAAAGATAAGAAAAATAGGAAATCACTTTCCCTTTTCTAAAATTTAATTGAGAAATAAGGCAGGACCACATGGGGTAGGATGTTTAAGGTTAGAACCTTAGAACACAAGACTGATGAATGAGGGAGAAGCAGAAAAGGAGATCAATGTAGGAAACCATGAGGTTAAGTTAGTATTAATGGATCTACTTACATTGCATCCTGTTTCCTTTGTTATAACTAAGTACACATGTTAATTAATAAATCACAAAATTCTGTAACAAGCTAATACAGGATGGATACAATTAAATAGGAAAATCCAAAGTGCTAGGAGTCAGATGTTTTCCAACCTGTATGCTATCTGCTGATATGATCACAGTGATTCATCTCATCAGAAGACTGTGTTTGACTTCCTGCTGCACTTCTTCACCCAAAGAACTTAATTAACTCTTTTCTGGCACAGTCATGACTAATGCTTGCAGATGCTAACTTAAGCTTAACCCCGATATTTTTAGTTGGTTTATTCCCAAAGTAAGTCTCTTTATATATCAGATTTTTATATCAAAATCGAGTCATGTTTTTGTACAGAATTGTTGCTCGTGTTACTTATGCAAAAATTGGAATACGACTAGCACAGTACCATGTGCAAAACCTCTAACTCCAACTTCTCCCACTCAGAATAATTACATTACTGGATGGAGAATCTCATCAAAATGAAAGTTACACTTCACGAAGTAGAAAAGTCACTGTTACAAGGTGCTTTGTCTTATTTTAAGTCTACTAAGTGAAAGGTAAAAAGTGACCATGAGGATGACAATAGAGACCTGTGTTAAAGCTGGTGGCAGTGGTGAGAGTCATAACCAGAATTCTACCTCTTTAATGGAAGGTATATGCAATCATCACGACAACCCCACAGCTAAGCACCATTATACCGGTTATGCCAATAAACAACCTGAAGCTGAGTGAAAGTTAACAACTTGCTCAGATCACCCAGCTAGAAACTCAGTCTGATTCCAAAGCCTGTGTGTTCATTTCATTTTCCTTTTCCCCACATTGCATCTCAAAATGTCAGTCATCTGTCAATATTAGCTTATTATATATATTATATATTATATTATATTATATATATTATATTATATAT